>NW_026652276.1:133330863-133724513 GCF_009828535.3 Hylobates moloch
GCATATATATATATATATATATATGCACACATACACACACAAAAATTAGCCAGGCATGATAGCACATGCCTGTAGTCCCACCTATTCAGGAGGCTGGAGTGGGAGGATCACTTGAGCCTCAGGAGGCAGAGGTTGCAGTGAGCTGATACCATGCCACTGTACTCCAGCCTGGGCGACAAAAAACCATAAACTTCAGATTATTCGAAGACCTTTGGATATTCAATTGAAAGTAACAGTTTTTCTTAATGCAGGTATAATTCACATACTGTAAAATTTGCCCTTTTAAAGTATGACCCAGTGGTTTTTAGTACTTCACAAAGTTGTGCTGTCATAATCCCTGCCTAATTCTAGAATATTTTCATCACCCCAGAAACTCCATACCTGTTGGCAGTCACTCCCCATTCTTTTTTCTTCCAGTCTGCTAATGTACTTTCTGTTTCTTTTTTTTTCTACTTTCTGTTTCTATGGATTTGCATAGTCTAGACATTTCATATAAAAAGAATCATATGGATTTTTGTGCCTCCTATCATTAACTTAGCATAATGTTTACAAGGCTCATCTATGTTATAGCATGTGTCAGTATTTCATTCCTTTTTGTGGCTGAATAATATTCTGTGTGTGCATATGTTTATATACACCATATTTTGTTTATCCATTTGTCAGCTGATAGACATTTGGGTTGTTTCTACTATTTTGACTATTATGAATAATGATGCTATGAACATTCTTGTACAAGTTTTTTATGTGCGCATATGTTTTCCATCATTTTTGGTATGTACCTAGCAATGGAACTGGGTATATATTGTGTCATAGCATAACTGTATGTTTAACTTTCTGAAACACTGCCAAACTTTTTTCCACAGCAGCTGCACCCTTTTACATTCCTACCAGCAATGTAGGAGGGGTCTAGTTTCTCTACATCCTTGCCCGTACTTGTTTTTGCTTTATGTGTTTTGGGGGGTGCTATGTAATTTTGTTACATTTTTATGTTCTACATTTCGGAAAATTGATGTGACCTTACTGTGGAAAGATAAAACCATTTATTCAAAGTTGACTACTAATTTAAAGAAAAAATACTAAAATACTAATATATGATGCTTCTTTATCATAATTTGCTAATATCAGTGTCATTTGTAGAAGTGAATCAGATGAATTTAGCACCAGCAAGTGTTTTAAATTAGTGTTGTGATTCATAGACTGAATATTTCATTTCTGTTTTTCACGATTGCATGTAAAATAATTTAACAAACTTCAAATTAGGTGGTTCCTCCAAGTCTGTGTAAGCAGTTTTGGACTGGTAACACCTCATTTAGCAAATCTACACTTAGCATATACTCTGTGAGGCACAGTAGTGGGTTATGGGAACACAGTGACAAGCAAGATGGCTATGGACCCTTTGTTCTTGGCACTTTTATTTAAGGGAAAAAAACACATGTTGACGTAATTACAGGTTGTGGTTTGTGTTACAAAGGATATAAACAGGATATGTGAGAGGGAATACTATACGGTAGATTTGTAAGTCAAGGAAGACCTCGCTGAGGGGATGATTTTAAAACTAAAATCTAAAAGGTGATTAAGAGTCAGTTATGCAAGAGCTGGGGGAGAATACAGCAGGCAGGGTATCTGAATTGAGAAGGAGCTTGGGATCTAAGTGAATGTCAGTTTGACTAGTGAGTAAGGAGGAAAGAATACTATCGGGGAGTTTGGAGAGAGACAGAAGCCAGATCTGGCGATGGAAAGGAATTTGAATTAAATCCATTGTAGTGGGAATCCATCAGAGAGTGACAGGATTGATCTAAGTTTGTTTTGTTTATTTTGTTGTTTTTGTTTTTTGGTTTTTTGAGACAGAGTCTTCCTCTGTCACCCAGGCTGGAGTGCAGTGGGAGTGATCATGGCTCACTGCAGCCTTGAACTCCTGGGCTCAAGCGATCCTCTCACCTCAGCCTCCCAAGCAGCTGGAACTACAAGCATGCCCTACCACACCTGGCTACATTTTTAAAAAGTTTTGAGGAGATGGGGTCTTGTTATGTTGCCTAGGCTGGTCTTAAACTCCTGGGCTCAAGCAGTCCTTCTGCCTCAGCCTCCCAAAGTGCTGGGATTACAGGTGTGAACCACCATGCCTGGCTGATTTAAGTTTTTAAAAGATCACTCGAGCTGCTGACTATAGAATGGAAGCAAGAAAACCAATTAAAAGATTATTGTAGATGCCCAGGCAAGAGATGATGGTTTAGATTAGGGTAATGGCAGTGTAGGTGGAAAGAAGTAGACTGATCTGAGAGGGACTTTTGGAGATAGAGTCTATAGGATTTGATGATGGTTGGATATGGGAGGCAAGGCAAGAGAAAGAAAAGTTGAGGATGATGCCCAGGTTTTTGGCTTAAACAACTGGTCACAGGTTGTTATGGGATAGGGAAGAAGTAAGAGGAAGGATTTGGGGAATTGGGAATTGAAGTGCATTGTGGAATTTGAGTTGCCTATTAAAATATATGAAGATGTCAAATCTCATAGCAGTTGGGTATATGATTCTGGGTCTCAGAGGGTGAGGCCTTGGACAGAGAGACAAATTTGCAACTTGTCTGAAGAACCTTAACGTTTAGAATTGGATGGGAAATTTAGCAAAGACTCTGGCAGGGCAAAAACCAGTGATGTGAATGAAATGTACACATGCCTACTAATGGTTTTTCTAAACCTTGATTCCTCTTCCAGAGAAGCAAATGATAAAGGCTGCGGTGTCTGTCTTTCTCCTTTCAAAAGTCAGAAACATTTGCTGGGTGCTATTGCATCTTTTCCTCCTACTGCTGACGGACTTGCTTAGCTATTGCCTAACCGTTCTGTTTAGTAGGTGTAGATGGTCTTAAAAAAGAAGGACTTGGAGATAAGGGATTACCAGTCTCTTTCTGGGATACTAGTCATACTACTTTAGTTAGCTATATTTTGGGTTAAATACAATATGTGCTAGCTTTTAAATTTAATAATTATTTGTGTGAGACTCATAGTTCTGGGACTAGGAATTCTCAAAATCTTCTGAGTTTTTATCTGGATAAAAAATTAATATTATCAGTAATCTGGATAATCATTTTATAGCCATCATGAGATTTCAGTACCTCTGTTTTTAACTAAATGATCTTCCTAAATTTATTTAACTTGTATTGCGTTGCAGTTTTCCAAGGTTTGGCTTTTGAAGTCTGTGACTGAAAATGACCTATTGTTTCCGTGAAAAATTTGTTTTAAACCTATCTACCAACAAATTATGGAAGTAAACATTTTAAGTAGGATTGCCAGTGTACTTACTCCATTTATATATATTTTGATCAGTAGTCCCAAATACTGAGTTTTCCAGCATATTTTTTCCCTATCTTGCTTAGAAGTGATGCTTGTGATAAAATATCTGACAAATTCCATTACTATTACAGTTTAATAGGAAAATGGAGATTACCCATGTAGAAAGCAGATAATGTATTAACATCTAGAAGTAGTTGGTAAATACTACATTCTTTCACCAAAAATATAAAAACATAAGTTAGATAACTTATGTTTTGCACATGGACTTCTTTTGACTAACATCAAAGTATTTTTTCTCGTAGAGAAGGTAAAATTAATTAAAAGATTTCCTTTTGTTATTTATAAATGTCATTTTAAACTGAGACTTTAGGCTGGGCATGGTGGCTCCCGCCTGTAATCCCAACGCTTTAGGAGGCTGAGGCAGGCGGATCACTTGAGGCCAGCAGTTTGAGACTAGCCTGGCCAACATGGTGAAACCCCGTCTCTACTAAAAATACAAAAATTAGCAGGGTGTGGTGGTGCACGCCTGTAATCCCAGCTATTCCGAAGGCTGAGGCAGGAGAATTGTTTGAACCTGAGAGGCAGAGGTTGCAGTAAGCCAAGATCGTGCCACTGCACTCCAGCCTGGGTGACAGAGCGAGACTCTGTCTCAAAACAAAAAACAAAAAAAAACAACAAAAAAACTAAGACTTGAAAGTTCTAATGTGAATTGGGACTTTTTTTTTTTTTGATCGTATGAAGTGACAGTCATTGCAACTTTAACCCAACCTGTTTTAGCAGCATCCAAATCATGTATGCATAATGAACATACACAGCCTGTTGTTAGTCATTCAACTTTTCCATACTTTTCCATAATCTCATTAGAGCCTCATGAAACTGCATGATGTGGGAGGAGCAGGTCCTAGAAATTAGCACCTAATGTTAATTGAATACTCAGTAGGCATTGTGTTCTGTTCTAGTTTATGTGCATTTCCATTGTTATGAAAATTAAGCCATGTGAGATACAATCTAGTATCACTCTTAACTTACAGATAAGGAAACTGAGGCACAGAGTGCTGGTGATGGGATCTTGTATAAGTTTCTTAGCATCTCTTTAGCTACATCTGTCATATTGTTCTGTAAGTCCAACTCCTCTACACAAGACCCCCATCCCTTATTAGCTACTGAAGGACATTGCTCTTGAAATTGTTTTTCTGTCTTGCATCATCAGTTTTTTCCTTTCTACTGAATTACTTCTGTTGGCATACAAACACATTATTTCTCTCTTGAAGAAACAAAAGCACAAAAGAATAAAACAAACCAAAAGCAAGACCCTCTCTTGATCCCATTTCCCTTCTAGCTGTTGTCATATTTCTTCCTTTAAGTGCAAAACTGTTTATAAGTTGTGTATATTTGCTATCTCTACGTGTCTTTCTTTTTCTCTTGAATCAATTCCAATTAGGTTTTTACCCTGCTACACCACCAAGATTACCTTTATCAGTGTCATTAATGATCTCCTTATTGCAGGATGCTGTGGGGAAATATAGAGATAAGTAGAATAATATGAAGGGAGGACACTATACGTAATAACGAAAGCCTAGACACGCTCAAATATCCATGAACAAACTATAGTACTTATAATGGAGCATTGTGCATTTGTTAAAAAGAATGGGGAAAATATTTTTATGCTGCTAAGCAGTAATCTCCCTGGTTTATTAAGTGAGAAAACAAGATGCAATAGAGTAAGTATACTGTACTACTTTTTATGTAAGAAAAGGAGGAAAATAGGAGTTTGTGTGTATTCAGCTTTGTTATGTTGTTAAGCGTTATAAGGGCAATCCAAAATCATAGAGGGGACAAGGACAAAACTAAAGCCTCTTTGAATGCACCTTGTTTAGAGTTTTTACCTTATTGCCATTTTTTTGTTAGATATAATTATAAAAAAATAGAGAAATCTCTAAATGAAAACACAAGAATTAAAAAATGTCAGGATGATGACACAGTTACAAGAATTATTATTTCAAGTAACTTTGAAACACTGTATTTTGACAACTGACCTGTATCCTAAGGACAGAGAAGATCAATAAGAAATCTTAAACTTTGTTCAATATTGTTAGTAACAATCTTGTTATTGTTATTTTGAGATTACATATAGTAGGATAAAACAAATTAGTACATTTGCTAATGGCAGGTATTTATTAGTGTCATTAGCAAGAAAGATTTATAAAGTGTGAATACTATTTAATTGGAAATGTCGCAGTGAACTCAGAATTTAAGTTTCTCTTTATAAAAATACATATTTTCTAGCTCTGCTTACTGAAGAAGTAATGACAAGTAAAATCAGTACTCCTAGCACCCAGATTTTGGTCTTTAGATACCATTTCCCATTAAAATGAATCATGGATCCTGGAGCAATGGCTGATTCCAGGTCTGGGGCATGAAATGTGTAAGATGAACTTCTGGGGCATTTTGTGCCTGAGAGCAAGGAAGCTTCTATTAGAGATGACAGAGGTCATGTTAAAATGATGCAGGAGCCACTTTGTAGGGACTCCTACTGGTCAAAAACGTGCAATTTGAGGTCCCCCTTGTCAAAAGTCCTCTTGTCATACAAAAAGGAATTGGAATCTCATCAGCCCTCTAGATCTAACTACATTGTGTAGGAACTACAGGAACATGCTGAGCAATACCAGGAGGATACAGTTTGCCTAATCAGACTGGAAAGTTCTACGAGACAAACAATTTCTTCAACACATAAATAGCCTGGGAAAAATTTCTTAAAAATAGAAACTGTTAAAAGATTAAAAGAGGCATAACAGCCAAATTTTGTGTGTGAACCTTATTTGGATTCTGATTCAAATAATCTTTAAAAAACATTTTTGGGCAAGTGGGAAGAGTTGAGCTGCACTGGATATTACATATTAAGGAATTATTTGTTGAATGTGGTAACATTATGGTTATTATAAAACTTACTAAATTTGTACAGGTGAAAAGAAATGATGTGTAATATTACTTTAAAATACAGTACTTAGCTGGGTACAGTGGTATATATCTGGAGTCCCAGCTACTCCAGAGGCTGAGGCGGGAGGATTACTTGAGCCCAGGAGGTCGGGGCTGCAGTGTGTACCATGATCGCATCTGTGAATAGCCACTGCACTTCAGCCTGGAAAACAGTGAGACCCCGTCTCTACATTTTTTTAAAAAAAGATTAAAATACAGTATTCTCTTTGAAGAAAAGAAATGATGGATGGATGAGACAAGAATAGCAGAATTTGGTAATTGTTGAAGCTGGGTACTTGAGAGTTCTTGAAGATGGTACCTGGGGGTTCATTTTATTCCCTCCACTGTACGTATGTTTGAGAATTTTTATAAAGGAAAAAGATTCACAAAAAGAGACTGATGTCCTTCATGCAGAGTGATGATATGACATAAAAGTATCTATTTATTAATGTTTGGTCTGGTAAAAAAGTGATAGTTTATGATGACTATAATACTGAAGAAACTTCTTTAGGTTCCAGTTGTAATAAGTACATTATAGAGATTTATAAAGCATTGGATAATTCATTTTGGGCAGGAATTAAATCATTGATTATATATTTAGCATTCAACTTATGGTCATATAGTTTGCCATTCAGTGCCTATAAGGATATAGGAAAAAATCAAACTGAGTTTCTCCTATTTTGCTCTCACAACACTTAATACAGAATGCTTCTGTAATGTCTGGTCACCAAAATGTGTGGGGATTTCTTTCCAACAACAAGGAGTTCTGCAGATAATTCTCCAGAGGACACCAGCTGAATGTCCTTTAATTCAGTGTACTTCTGACACTATCTACCTGGAGATAGATTCCACAGGTTGAGGGCTCAATCCCACAAGACTTCCCCCCCTTCATATGTGGTCCCAAGCGCGGGTTGTGGCCTGTGTTTTTGACCAACTGGTTATAAATTGGGGTTCCCGTGACCCCCTCTTGGAGTTCAATTAATTTGTTAGTGCAGTTCACGAAACTCAAGGAAACATGTTACTTACTTTTGCTCACTTACAAAGGATATTATTACAGGGGATACAAATGGAAGAGAGACATAGGATGAGGTCTTAGAGAAAGGGCTCAGAGCTTCCATTCCCTTTCTGGGCCCATCCACTCTCGAGGAACTTCAACTCATTCTACTATGCTGGAGCTCTCAGAACTCAGTCCTTTTGGGTTTTTATGGAAGCTTCATTAGGTAGGCATGATTGATTAAATCATTGGCCACTGGTTTATCAACTCAACCTTAAGCCACTCTCCCTCTCTGGAGGTTGGGGGTGGGGGTGGGACTAAAAGTTGCAACCTTCTATTCACTTGGTTGGTTCCCCTGGCAACCAGCCCCCATCCTGAGGCAATGTAGGGTCCCCCAGCCACCAGTTGTCTTATTAGCACACTAAAGATACTCATCTTTCTGAAGATTCCAAGCATTTTAGGAGCTATTCGGCAGGAAACAGCATGAAAACCAAATATATTTTACAATACCACAGTGCTCTTCTCTCTGTGTGTGTGTGTGTGTGTGTGTGTGTGTGTATATATATATATATATATATGTTGTAAGACTTATGATTTTAAAACCTGTGCGTTCTATTTGATTGTTTGTATATAGGAGTTTGTACATGTGCATTTGAGGAATGGCACACTCCAAAATGCTTCCAGGAGAAACTGGAATATGTGTAATGGTTAAGTATCTTGGAAGGATAGCTATACCTTTGGTGTGTAAGGATGCCTGAACCACAGATCTTAGTATGATAATTCTTATTATGGCTAGTTTTAATATAAGAAGACCCTATTGTAGTAGCCATGTTGAATACATAGTCTTAAAAATTGTTATAGTTGTGGCTTGGATTTGGCGTATTTAACAGTTACTGATATAGCTAGTATTTGTTTTGCTAAAATTCAAAGAACATTCACCTGTTTTGCAGTTATGAAGTAGGCCTTATGTGGAGTATGTACAGATGCTTTAATTTTACATTAATTTCATATTCTGGTTGCGTATAGAGATGGCAACTGACTCTCCATGCACTTGTGTTGATTTTTCTTTAGTCTTGCGTTTTTCAAAAACTTAACAAAGGTATTTGTGATAGTGGCAGGAATAATAATTAAAATAGTAAGTAAATTTATAACTAAATCTAAATGGCTCTTGAATTAAAACCAATAAATTGTTCTGCACAATATTAGTAAGGAAGAAAATAAGTCATATATTATCTTAGATGAAAAATTGACAAAATAAGGCAAAATGATTCTGGTGACATTGAAATTTTATCCTATTGTTGACGATTAATATAAGGCCAACCACTTTCTCATTTATATAGTCTTGAAGATTTTTTAATGATAGTCATATATGCATTGCATTCCAGTTGAAAAGACAGACTTCCAATTTACCTACCTGTTCCCCCTCCTCAGGTTTTTTAATATATTAATTATCTGTACTTTATTATAGCTACAATAGATACACTACCATTTGCTGAATTCTTAAATGTTTTTTTAAGTAGAATTTGGAAAAACAAAAATTCTTAAATTGTGTCAGTTTTCTGCTTACTTGTGCCTAAAGGGAGTTTTATTTTACCCATAATTAGGCATGTTATTCCCAACCTTCAATTTGCATAATTAGAAAAGTTGAATTCTTTTCTTTGTCCCATTTCTTAGTTGACGAAGGATCAGAGATTGGTGTATTCGGGCAGACTGCTTCCCGATCATCTGCAGCTGAAAGACATTCTCAGAAAAGTAAGCTTTTCTACCACTATTTGATACCAGATACATTCAGAATGTGAGAGGAGATATGTTCTGAAATTTTATTCAACCAGTTCAGTTTTTAGATACTTAAAATCAATCCCTTTGGGTAGCATAACAAGTAAAGATAAATTAGAAAGTAACATGATAGTTTCTTATTAGTTTAGGTAACAGTTCTGTATATCCATCTGATAGTTAAATCTGAAGTAGGATTATGTATTCATATTAGGTGTTTGTCATTTTTTGTAAGAAAATGCTATTGACGTCAGTGGTGCAGAAGTAGAATGTTCAGTAGTGGTGATGGATTTTCATTGATAACAATCTTTCCTCTGAATCTCCTTTTTGCCAGCTGCATGGTATTTTTATACAAATTGCTTGAGTTGGGAGTTTAATTTCAGGAGGAAATTAACTGGTCCATCAGTTAGCAAACTTTGTGGATGCTCAGAGCTAAGTTACATTTCAATACATTTATATATTTCAATATTTTCAATAAAATCAGCTTGAAGGCTAGTTATTTTAGTGGTAGCTTTTAGCTTATGTTCATTTGTGGAATTTATACTTATAGAGTTTTTCAGCATTTGAAATGTTGCTTTTTGTTGGTGAGTATAGCAGAATTGAATTTCTTCTATGTTTTGCTTTAGATCTTTGACTTAACTCTGTTGTTGTGGATATTCCTTATCTAATTTAGAAGATCTGTATCTTCTGTATATTTATGATCACCTGTGGGAAACTTTAGAAAATATATTAGTATATTCCTTCTGCTTAGACAGTTGACATTTGAGCTTTGCCAATGTGACTTCTTGCTGTTATTGGCATTATGTAGTTTCAAATTGCTAACATGGTGTAATACCCACTCCCTCAAAAATAGTGGAATTTGTAGCAGGTTTTTTTTTTTTTCTTTCTTTCCTCTTTTTTTTTAAATAATTTTTTAGAGCTGTTTTAGGTTTATAGCAAAATTGAACAGAAAGTACAGTAATTTCTCTTACATTCTCTGACCCCACATAGGCACAGCCTGCCTCACTATCAGCATCCCACGCCAAAGTGATACATTTGTTACAGTCAGTGATCCTACATTGACATACATTATCACCCAAAGTCTGTAGTTTATGTTAGGGTTGACTCTTGGTGTTGCACATTCTATGAGTTTTGGCAAATATATAGTGACATGTCTCCACCAGTATAGTATCATTTAGAATAGCCCTAAAAACCTCTGTGTTCTGGCTGTTCTTTTTTTTTTTTTCTTGTTTTTATGCTGGTGCTCAGAAATAAAATATATTTCAATATAGTCCTTTCTGCCATCTGCTCTTTGAAATACAGATATATTAATTATTTTACCCCAAGGATAGCTTAAATCTGTACATGAAGACTTTTTAAAAGATTTTTGCTGCCAGGAATGGTTTCAGGCCAGACAACTTAAAATAAAAACTGCTTCAGTCAAAGAACTCTTGTGCCCCTATATAAAACATTTTGAGTAGTACATTTATGTTTTGAATAGTTCTTTCAACTGTTTTTGTTAAAGTCAATGTACCCCTTTACTTTTTTCAGTTAAATACTGCTATTAGCTTTACCTATTTAGTGACAAAATATTTTTTAGAAACATTCCCAAGATAAATAAATTCTGTGAATTAATTGTGATTAATAATGACCTTTTGGAACTAGGTTTCTAAGGATCAACATCTTATACTTGTATGCATGTTAATATTCTGTATTAAGAAGCTAAGGGGGACATTGAAAATTAGGAGTGTCTTCAGCCTCCTTCGCCAGGCATACCTTCTGTCATGCTGTCTGAAGCCTTTCTTTAGCATTCTAACCCTTAGTAACTTCTTCCTCTAAACTCCTAAAGCAATTAAGGTTGGGCTTCTCAGTTTCATGAAAAAAAGACTGTTCTCTGTGTTTCTCTAATTGTGCTGTAGTGCACTAGTCTACTGTCTTAACAATATCATGAGCCTCCTTAAGGAAGGGCCTGTTGTACCCTTTCTTGGATTTGCCTCCAAATTAAGCGCAATTACAGGTTCATGGTAGGCAAGTGATACATTCATAGTTTCTAGTAGCTTTGTTTCCTTTTCTCACCATTTGGGTATGTTTCTTTCTGCTCCTTTTTCTTTGTCATTCTGTTCTTTTCTTTTTAAAAAACTTGCTGACTCATCCTTCATTGTTCTCTGTCCTCCTTTATTCCTTCTTTCCTTTCCCCATCTTATTTGCTAGCTTTATGTCTAAGTATAAATAAATATGCTTATGATCTTACTAAGCTAAAATGCCAACCCTAATTGTTATTTGGAATATTTTTCTTCAGTCGTATTTCTAGGTTTATGGAAAAACATGGGATATTTACAGAATAAAAATTAAATTAAATGTATGCTTTATATCTGCGTATAGGTGTTATAGATAAAAATAGTTTTTGACTGAAAAAAGAATAAAAAAAGTCACCTTGCTAAAATTAAGGCAAATGTGATTATGATGAAGTCATTTGAGTTTACTTTATAGTTGCTAAGCCTCAAGTGATGGAAATACGTAAACTGTAAAAAATTTAAGGTGCTAGATGTTTTCATGCTGAAATTATATATTGTGCTGATACAACTTTCACAACATTGTTTGCTTTAAGACTGCTTTGTATGCAAAATAATTTTTAATACAGCAATTGCAGAGTATTTAGATCATTTTCCAAGTATGGAGAAAATATTGAATTCAAAAGGATCACAAATAAAATGACAAATTTACTTTCAAATGATAACAATTTATCAGTAATAGAATGGCTAGGCTCGAAAGGGACCTAAGTTTTAAGTATTTCAGTTTAGCTACTGACTTTTTGAACTGTACGTTTTGTAGTACTACCCTTTAAATGTAATCTTCTTTAATTTTAGCAAGATGAGTATCATATGGTTCATCTAGTATGTACTTCTCGGACTCCTCCCAGTTCTCCAAAATCCAGCACCAATAGAGAAAGTCGTGAAGCATTGGCATCCAGCAGCAATTCTGTGAGTTGTTTTGGGAGGAGTAAACATTGAACTTTTCTTTTTCTTTGTTGTCATCTTCCTATTTTTTGCCTCTAAAAACTAAACGAAAAGCAGAACAATTGGAGCTTGTGGATTTTGAGATTGTGTTTTGAACTAAAGTTAGGCATTTTGTAAAGTTTACCATTTTGAAAGATCTAATATGCAGTGTTATCCCTTGAAGTCTATTCACCATGAGTTATAATTTGCTGTATGGCAGGTCAGTAATAGATTTAATCTTCAAAGGTTTAATTACTGGAATACTCAGAAAATGGAATTATGTTATGGTTATATAATATAAACTCTTAGGCCCATGATGTTTCAGAAATATGCCAGGTATTGAAAATAGTATATTTGATTCAAGGTGGATTAAATTGTTTAAAATTTAAGTACCCTAAATCTTCTTGAAGTAGATGACTTGGTCAAGGATTTTGTTTTTTAAAAATGATTGGATTTGGGTGTACATTCCGGCTGCTTGGGGAGGAAATACTTAATGTACTAATCTCTTTCAGACTTGGGTATTCATTCCTCTATCCTTATTTTTCCATCTGCCTAAAATTGTTTTGGAAATATTTTGTAACAGTTGACCTTCTCAATTTAGATATTTTCTACAAATTTCAAAAACATTGTCCCCAATCCTTTTATGTTATTTTTGATTTCCCATAAAAGCTTTCTATGACACCTTTGCAGGTGAGAGGATTGGATGAGTGGAAGCTTGCTTTCAACTTCTTGAGCAGTGAGGGAACTTTTATACTGCTAAGTATGCTTTCCTTGTCAAGAATCCAGCCAAAGCTTGAAAGAGAGCGCAAGTGACAGGGGTGGGAGCTAGTTGAAAACTCTCTCAATAGATACTAGTTAACTGCTTCTTTAAGAAACTAGCTTCTCCAGTTGCTGTATTTAATTCGTATTCTCTTAATGGTAAGTATTTCCTGGTACCAGCCGTGGGAATTTAGCTTACATTAAACTAAATAAAATATGCCTTGTCAAAACACCCAAGGGTCTTTATATGTTTCCTGCCTTGGCATGGAAAGGCACAGAGATTGGCATTGGCACAGAGTTTTTTTTTTTTGTAGTCGTCGGACACAGTTGCATTGCTCCAATTTTTGTTGGGAAAGAACTGTCTGACTTTGACTTGTCCAGTGGGTTGCTCAGCCATGATTTTGTGTCATTAGTGTGTATATTTGTTTTTTTCAGAGTGTTATGAAAGCCTGAAACGTATCAGAGGAATGTTAAGTTGAATTCACCTTAATTTTTCATGGTTCAGAAATTTCAAGGGATTTGAAAGTGTTTTAAAGATCTAATCATAAAATAATTACCTAATAAGGTCAGAAATCGTTAGTTCTAGAGAAATTAGGTTGTGCTGCCAAATGACTAGGCTTTTCTTCTAATAATTATGTTAATGAACACCATATTATGATGGCCCATTTAATGAGAAATCTCGCTGAAAAAGAAACCTTTCCCAGTTTATGTTGCTAAGAATCCAGACTCCTTAGTAAGATATTTGATATCTATTGTGTGTGAAGTAACATTTTAAAGTAAGTTTTTGTTAGTCTTGCAAAAGACTGGTGTGGACTGTTTTGCAAAAGACTGTTTTGGACCTTTCACATGGCAGGACTTAGCATGGGAGTCATGCAAAAAGACATCCTGTCAATAGGAAGGCAGTACGGGTAAAATACAATTTAACAAAATTGTTAAAGGAAGGATGTTAAAATAATACCATACCTAGCTTTTTAAAGTGGAAGAACTATAATTTATGTAAAATGTAATTGTGTTTTAAATGTTCATGAAACACTTGACAAACTATTTTCAAACAAATTGGGATGGTCTTCAGGGAGTTATATTGTTTACGGTTACTGAATCCATGAGCATGAGAATTAAAAAATTTGAGCATGAGAATAAAAAAATCCTGATTAACATCTTGATTCTCGTAGTTCATTTTGTAAAAAAGCAATATTTGTTGGTGATTTCTGTAAACTAACAGAATTTTAGAACTGAAAGGAATCTTGAAAATTTAGTCCAATCTCATTTTCTGTAGGAAAGTGGAGACTCTGAGAGATTAAGTGAACCTTTAAGGTTGTAATTCTTGTTAATGTCAGAGATAACACTAGATTTTAGATCTTTTGATTTCTAGCCTGTTTCTCATTACTTTAAACCAATGTGTTACCAGTAGCATGTTGTACAGTACTCGGCACATAGTAATTGTTTAAATGACTCAGTAATTAGTACGATTTATTGAACACTTTCTATGTGTTAGGCATCATGAAAGGAGCTTTGCATGCATTAATTTAATCATGTGAAAAGAACTTTTTATGCATTAACTTAATCCTCAGAATTTAATATGCTGTTTTTGTATATTATTATTCTGCTCCTCACCCATTTCTAGTTGAAAAAATTGAATATTTTAGTTTAATTAAGTAGTTTTGATAAGTTTTGACTTACCAAAATTAAAATATCTACATATACTGGACACAAGATTTAAAACAGTAAATTTCTGAAATGTAGTTATTTTGCAGAGGGATTTCATGAATACATTTTTAGTAATGTTCCTGTAATTTTATGATTGTAAAGAACTAAATCTTCTTTTAAAAATTACATTTTTATTTGTAGAGTTCAGATCATTCAGGATCAACAACTCCATCATCCAGTCAAGAAACCTTGTCTTTAGCTGCGGGTTCTTCCTCGGAAGGATTGAGGCAGCGTATCCTTCCACAAGCACAAACTGACCAAGCACAGAGTCACCAGTTTCCATATGTAATGCAAGGGTAAGTGAAATTGTGGTAGCTATGGAATGTGATTGGGGCCCCCTAAAAATGAATTGCTTTTGATTTTCACTATAGCCTCTTTGCAGTAATTAAAGTACATTTTAAATTTATTCATATGTTTGATTTTGTATTTTGAGAACTAGAGGGTTAAGAAGAGCACTGCTTTTGAAACCTGGCTGCACATCAGAATCATGTAGAGCAGTGCTTTCAATCTTGAATGTTTGTCCTAATCACCGGGAGACCTTGTTGAGCTGCAGGTTTGTATTCAATAGGTATGATGGGGCCTGAGAATCTGCATTTCTGACAAGCTCCCAGATGATGCTGTTGCTTCTGATGTTTGGACCACACTTTGAATAGCAAGGATCTACGTAACTAATTTTTTTTTACTCAGTCTCACTATAGATCTACTCAATTTAGTCTTCAGGGGAATGTGGTTGAGTGAAGGTATACTTGGAAGAGTACAGAGCCCAGCAATCTGTTTTTAAAAGTTTTTAAACGTTCCACAAGTGTTTCTAATCAACTTCGTAACAACTGTGCTAGAGTAAAACCATGATGTATTACAGGGATATGCTAATCTTGCTGCATGTTGCCCAGAATCTTTGTTGTATTGAGAGTTCTATAAAGCAGTTTTCTTAAGAAGCTTGCCATAGTCACCCTATATTTAGCAATTACAGCAGGCCCTTTGGGTTAGGCACTTCCAGAGGAAATGCAGCCACAGGTAAAGCAGGTTAGAGAGTAGGATCTTGGAAAACGTGGTTTGGACCAGGTTTAAGTCTGAAAGCAGACTGTTTTACTGGGGTATTATTGTTTGTTATTTTTGAGGTAAAGGAAGCTTGAGTAACAGGTAGTGATAATTTCTGTGTTGCATATCAAGCCATGGGGCTGCAGTGTGTGGCACTGGTCTGGATCCATGATGATGGAGCTAGAAATGAGAATATGGCTAGGACCTCAGAATTGTAATGTAGGTGATGTAACCAAGGAGTAGCTATTGACTGCTGTGCTAAACAGGGCAGCATAAACACTCAGGTACTTTTTACTTAGAACTTTAAACTTAGTTCAGTTATTAATATAGAAAGACAAAGCTGAATATATAGCAAATAGAAGAGAACTAATTTGTGTCAGATTTCTTGAATGTGAAGCCTTTTCTTTCAAAATAAGTGTTCAGATGAGGCTGGTTGTAGACTTTCATAAAGTACCTGTGAAACTATTTTTGTTTTCAGAAAGTGATTACTATTAATATAAACCAAGATTTATTTGTAAAAAGCAGTGTTCTCAGGGTTTATATTATGGAACAGTAGCTTAAAATACTTTCTGTCTTATGACAGTAATTCACTTCCTTTCTTTTTTACAGAGTAAGTTCCTCTCAGTTTATACAGAGTGATTTTACTTATTTTATTTGGTGGTAGTGGTGGAAGGTGGGAGTATTATAAATAAGCCTGGAAGAATATATAGTACCACATTAATAGTGGTTATCTCTAGATAAAATTTATAACTCTTTCTCATACTTACAGTGAATATATTTTGTAATAAACAAATCAAGCTTATAAGATTACAGGTTTTCAGAATAAGACCATAGATACATTGGTAAAAGATTAATAATTTCTCTAAACTAGGTTATTGAGAAAATTAATAAACATAAAAGACAAAAGCATTCAGCTCTTCGAAGTATGTTAAGCTGATTAGAAAAATCTGAAATAGGTGGTGCCAAGATGGCTGAATAGGAACAGCTCCAGTCTGCAGCTCCCAGTGTGAACGATGCAGAAGATGGGTGATTTCTACATTTCCAACTGAGGTACCAGGTTCATCTCACTGGGGCTTGCCAGACAAGTGGGTGCAGCCCACGGAGCAGGGTGGGGCATCGCCTCACCCGGGAAGCGCAAGGGGTCCAGGATTTCCCTTTCCTAGCAAAGGGAAGCTGTGACAGACGGCACCTGGAAAATCGGGACACTCCCACCCTAATACTGCACTTTTCCAACGGCCTTAGCAAACGGCACACTAGGCGATTATATCCCGCACCTGGCTCAGAGGGTCCCATGCCCGAGGAGCCCTGCTCATTGCTAGCACAGCAGTCTGAGATCTAACTGCAAGGCAGCAGTGAGGCTGGGGGAGGGGCGTCCACCGTTGCTGAGGTTTGAGTACATAAAGTGGCCCGGGAGCTCGAACTGGGTGGAGCCCACCTCAGCTCAAGGACGCCTGCCTGCCTCTGTAGATTCCACGTCTAGGGGCAGGGCATAGCTGAATGAAAGGCAGCAGGAACTTCTGCAGACTTAAATGTCCCTGTCTGACAGCTTTGAAGAGAGTAGTGGTTCTCCCAGCACTGAGTTTGAGATCTGAGAACGGACAGACTGCCTCCTCAAGTGGGTCCCTGACCCCTGAGTAGCCTAACTGGGGGGCACCTCCCAATAGGGGGGCGACTGACACTTCATAAGGCCGGGTGCCCCTCTGAGATGAAGCTTCCAGGGGAAGGATTAGGCAGCAACATGAGCTACTCGCCAGCAACGGAACAAAGCTGGACGGAGAATGACTTTGATGAATTGAGAGAAGAAGGCCTCAGACAATTGGTAATAACAAACTTCTCCGAGCTAAAGGAGGATGTTCAGACCCATCGCAAAGAAGCTAAAAACCTTGAAAAAAGAGTAGACAAATGGCTAACTAGAATAAACCGTGTAGATAAGTCCTTAAATGACCTGATGGAGCTGAAAACCATGGCATGAGAACTACGTGACGCGTGCACAAGCTTCAGTAGCTGATTTGATTAAATGGAAGAAAGGGTATCAGTGAGTGAAGATCTAATGAATGAAATGAAGCAAGAAGAGAAGTTTAGAGAAAAAAGAGTAAAAGAAACGAACAAAGTCTCCAAGAAATATGGGACTATGTGAGGAGACCAAATCTACGTTTGATTGCTGTACCTGAAAGTGACAGGGAGAATGGAATCAAGTTGGAAAGCACTCTTCAGGATATCATCCAGGAGAACTTCCCCAAACTAGCGAGGCAGGCCAACATTCAAATTCAGGAAATACAGAGAATGCCACAAAGATACTCCTCGAGAAGAGCAACTCCAAGACACATAATTGTCAGATTCATCAAAGTTGAAATGAAGAAAAAAATGTTAAGGGCAGCCAGAAAGAAAGGTCAGGTTACCCACAAAGGGAAGCCCATCAGACTAACAGCAGATCTCTCGGCAGAAACTCTACAAGCCAGAAGAGAGTGGGGGCCGATATTCAACATTGTTAAAAGAATTTTCAACCCAGAATTTCATATCCAGCCAAACTAAGCTTCATAAGTGATGGAGAAATAAAATCCTTTACAGACAAACAAATGCTGAGAGATTTTGTCACAACCAGGCCTGCCTTACAAGAGCTCCTGAAGGAAGCACTAAACATGGAAAGGAACAACCGGTACCAGCCCTGCAAAAACATGCCAAATTGTAAAGACCATCGATACTAGGAAGAAACTGCATCAACTAATGAGCAAAATAACCAGCTAACATCATAATGACAGGATCAAATTCACACATAATAATATTAACCTTAAATGTAAATGGGCTAAATGCTCCAATTAAAAGACACAGACTGGCAAATCGGATAAAGAGTCAAGACCCATCAGTGTGCTGTATTCAGGAAACCCATCTCATGTGCAGAGACACACATAGGCTCAAAATAAAGGGATGGAGGAAGATCCACCAAGCAAATGGAAAGCAAAAAAAGGCAGGGGTTGCAATCTTAGTCTCTGACAAAACATACTTTAAATCAACAAAGATCAAAAGAGACAAAGAAGACCATTACATAATGGTAAAGGGATCAATTCAACAAGAAGAGCTAACTATCTTAAATATATATGCACCCAATACAGGAGCACCCAGATTCATAAAGCAAGTCCTTACATACTTACAAAGAGACTTAGACTCCCAGACAATAATACTGGGAGACTTTAACACCCCACTGTCAACATTAGACAGACCAACGAGACAGAAAGGTAACAAGGATATCCAGCAATTGAACTCAGCTCTGCACCAAGCGGACCTAATAGACATCTACAGAACTCTCCACCCCAAAAGAACAGAATATACATTCTTCTCAGCACCACATCACACTTATTCCAAAATTGACCACATAGTTGGAAGTAAAGCACTCCTCAGCAAATGTAAAAGAACAGAAATTATAACAAACTGTCTCTCAGACCACAGTGCAATCAAACTAGAACTCAGGATTAAGAAACTCAGTCAAAACTGCTCAACCACATGGAAACTGAACAACCTACTCCTGAATGACTACTGGATACATAACAAAGTGAAGGCAGAAATAAAGATGTTCTTTGAAACCAATGAGAACAAAGGCACAACATACCAGAATCTCTGGGACACATTTAAAGCAGTGTATAGAGGGAAATTTATAGCACTAAATGCCCACAAGAGAAAGCAGGAGAGATCTAAAATTGACACCCTAACATCACAATTAAAAGAACTAGAGAAGGAAGACCAAACACATTCAAAAGCTAGCAGAAGGCAGGAAATAACTAAGATCAGAGCAGAACTGAAGGAGATAGACACAAAAAACCCTTCAAAAAAATCAATGAATCCAGGAGCTGGTTTTTTGAAAAGATCAACAAAATTGATAGACCACTAGCAAGACCAATAAAGAACAAAAGAGAGAAGAATCAAATAGACACAATAAAAAATGATAAAGGGGATATCACCACCGATCCCACAGAAATACAGCCATCGGAGAGTACTATAAACACCTCTATGCAAATAAACTAGAAAATCTAGAAGAAATGGATAAATTCCTTGACACATACACCCTTCCAAGACTAAACCAGGAAGAAGTTGAATCCCTGAATAGACCAATAACAGGTTCTGAAATTGAGGCAATAATTAATAGCCTACCAACCAAAAAAAGTCCAAGACCAGACGGATTCATAGCTGAATTCTACCAGAGGTACAAAGAGGGGCTGGTTACATTCCTTCTCGAACTATTCCAATCAATAGAAAAAGAGGGAATCCTCCGTAATTCATTTTATGAGGCCAGCATCATCCTGATAACAAAGCCTGGCAGAGACACAACAAAAAAAGAGAATTTTAGACGAGTATCCCTGACGAACATCGATGCAAAAATCCTCAATAAAATACTGGCAAACTGAATCCAGCAGCACATCAGAAAGCCTATCCACCGTGATCAAGTCGGCTTCATCCCTGAGATGCAAGGCTAGTTTAACATATGGAAATCAATAAACATAATCCATCATATAAACAGAACTAAAGACAAAAACCACGTGATTATCTCAATAGATGCAGAAAAGGCCTTGGACAAAATTCAACAGCAATTCATGCTAAAAACTCTCAATAAACTAGGTATTGATGGGATGTATCTCAAAATAATAAAACCTATTTATGACAAACCCACAGCCAATATCATACTGAATGGGCAAAAACTGGAAGCATTCCTTTTGAAAACCGGCACAAGACGGGGATGCCCTCTCTCACCACTCCTTTTCAACATAGTGTTGGAAGTTCTGGCCAGGGCAATCAGGCAACAGAAAGAAATAAAGGGTATTCAATTAGGAAAAGAGGAAGTCAAATCGTCCCTGTTTGCAGATGACATGATTGTATATTTAGAAAACCCCATTGTCTCAGCCCCAAATCTCCTTAAGCTGATAAGCAACTTCAGCAAAGTCTCAGGATACAAAAATCAATGTGCAAAATTCACAGGCATTCCTATACACCAATAACAGACAGAGAGCCAAATCGTGAGCGAACTCCCATTCACAATTGCTTCAAAGAGAATAAAATACCTAGGAATCCAAATTACAAGGGATGTGAAGGACCTCTTCAAGAACTATAAACCACAGCTCAGCAAAATAAAAGAGGACACAAACAAATGGAAGAACATTCCATGCTCATGGATAGGAAGAATCAATGTCGTGAAAATGGCCATACTGCCCAAGGTAATTTATAGATTCAATGCCATCCCCATCAAGCTACCAATGACTTTCTTCACAGAATTGGAAAAAACTACTTTAAAGTTCACATGGAACCAAAAAAGAGCCCGCATTGCCAAGTCAATCCTAAGCCAAAAGAACAAAGCTGGAGGCATCATGCTACCTGACTTCAAACTATACTACAAGGCTACAGTAACCAAAACAGCATGGTATTGGTACCAGAACAGAGATATAGACCAATGGAACAGAGTAGAGCCCTTGGAAATAATACCACACATCTACAACTATCTGATCTTTGACAAACCTGACAAAAACAAGAAATGGAGAAAGGATTCCCTATTTAATAAATGGTGCTGGGAAAACTGGCTAGCCATATGGAGAAAGCTGAAACTAGATCCCTTCCTTACACCTTATCCAAAAATTAATTCAAAACGGATTAAAGACTTAAATGTTAGACCTAAAACCGTAAAAACCCTAGAAGAAAACTTAGGCAATACCATTCAGGACATAGGCATGGGCAAGGACTTCATGACTAAAACACCAAAAGCAATGGCAACAAAAGTCAAAATTGACAAATGGGATCTAATTAAACTAAAGAGCTTCTGCAGAGCAAGAGAAACTACCATCAGAGTGAACAGGCAACCTACAGAATGGGAGAAAATTTTTACAATCTACCCATCTGACAAAGGGCTAATATCCAGAATCTACAAAGAACTTAAATTTACAAGAAAAAATCAAACAACTCCATCAACAAGTGGGTGAAGTACATGAACAGACACCTCTCAAAAGAAGACATTTATGCAGCCAATAGACATATGAAAAAATGCTTATCATCACTGACCATCAGAGAAATGCAAATCAAAACCACAACAAGATGCCATCTCACACCAGTTAAAATGGCAATCATTAAAAATTCAGGAAACAACAGGTGCTGGAGAGGATGTGGAGAAATAGGAATGCTTTTACACTGTTGATGGGACTGTAAACTAGTTCAACCATTGTGGAAGACAGTGTGGCGATTCCTCAAGGATCTAGAACTAGAAATATCATTTGACCCAGCCATCCCATTACTGGGCATATACCCAAATGATTATAAATCATGCTGCTATAAAGACATATGCACACGTAGGTTTATTGTGGCACTACTCACAATAGCAAAGGCTTGGAACCAACCCAAATGTCCGTCAATGATAGAATGGATTAAGAAAATGTGGCACATATACACCATGGAATACTATGCAGCCATAAAAAAGGATAAGTTCATGTCCTTTATAGGGACATGGATGAGGCTGGAAACCATCACTCTGAGCAAACTATCGCCAAGGACAGAAAACAAAACACTCTATGTTCTCACTCATAGGTGGGATGAACAATGAGAACACATGGACACAGGGTGGGGAACATCACACACTGGGTCCTGTTGTGGGGTGGGGGGAGGAGGGAGGGATAGCATTAGGAGATATACCTAATGTAAATGACGAGTTAACAGGTGCAGCACACCAACATGGCACACGGATACATATGTAACAAGCCTGCATGTTGTGAACATGTACCCTAGAACTTAAAGTAAAAAAAAAAAAAAGGAATAAAAAAAATATGAAATAGAACAGGAAAAAAGAAAAAAAAGAAAAATCTGAAATAGTGTTTATTTTGCCAAAAATGAGTGTTAAAGTACTGAGCAACAAAGTTATTTGAACTTCACCTAGGGAATCTATTACTAGATGAATAATATTTTATTTTTAATAATGAAGGCAGTATAGCTTAATGATTGTACAGATTCTGGAGCCAGCCTGCCTGGGTTTGAATCTTGTGAATCTGGTTTTGTATTTAGTGACTAGTTTGGGCAAGTCTCTTCTCTACTTTGCTTCAGTTTTCTCATTATTTAGGGGACTATAGAACTCTTACAGGATTTCTATGTGGTTTAAAAGAGTTAGTGTACATAAAGTGATTAAAACAGTAACTGGTACATAGTGATGTATTAGCGATTACTTATAAATTCTTTCATCCTTATAAGTGAATGTTGTACATTCAGCAAACATTTATAAGCATCTCTGTGTATGGTACACTAAAACAGTCAAATGAATGCTTGTGTTAGGTGCTAGAAAATAAGTCTTTATATTTGGAGAGAGTATTTTCTGATTTATAAAGCAATTGATGTGACAATTCAGTATTAGGTTATTCAGTTCAACAATGAACATGATTTGACTTCTTATTATAGTTGTCATTTTTTCTAATGAAGACTTTATACTTTAGGTAAATTTTATTTAACATAGTCTTAGCCTTAAAATGTGCAAGAGCCGTAATTTAGTGACCTTGAAGAATTTGCTATCAAAATAAAACAGCTCTGCTCTTTGTTTTCAAATTTATGTATAGCTTATATTTAGCTAGTCTGCATGTATTGTTTACCACCATGTAGGTTAGTATTCTCAATATTTAGTGAGTGTATTAAAACTGAAAATTGCTTATTTCTGGTCCCTACTCCCTGAGGTTTTGAATCACTAGTTTTGAGATGGTGTTCAGAAGTCTGCCAATCTAACAATACCCTGGGAACCTCACTTTGGGAAATCCTAATGTAGTTGATTATTTGCCTACCTAGCTCCTGAGAAAACATGAGAAGGACAAAGCAATACATCACCTGCAACACTGGCTGTTCATTTACAAAGTTCCATTTATAAGTCTTGACTGTTTTTGGACTCAGTCTGTTGTGCTGTTTATTTACTCTGTAACAGTTACTGGCTGGTTTATAAAAAACCCAGTTTTGTACATTCAGTTTTTCCTGCTGAAATATTAACAGTCTTGTTTAATAACAAATCTGAAAAGCTACTTATTGTACCCATCTATATTGTCTGTTTTGTTAGAATTTATTTTTAAAATTGTTACTTGCACATATTTATGGAGTTCATGTGATGATCATTACACATGCATAGAATGTGTAATGATCAAGTCAGGGTATTTACGGTATCCATCACCTAGAATATTTATCATTTCTATGTGTTGGTAAGATTTCAAGTCTGCCCTTCTAGCTGTTTTGAAATTTACAGCATTGTTGCTAACTATAGTCAGCCTACCCTGCTGTATTTATACCCATTAACCAACTTCTCATCTTCCCTTCATCACCTCACCCCCACCACCCCCAGCACCCTTCCTAGCCCCTTGTGTCTATCAATCTACTCTCTACCTCCATGAGATGAACTTACTTAGCTTCCATATATGAGTGAGAATATGAAATATTTGTTTTTCTGGCCTGGCTTATTTTACGTAACATAATGACCTCCAGTACCATTTGTGTTGCTGCAAATGACAGGATTTCGTTCTCTTTTATGGCGAAATAGTATTCTATTGTCTATATATAGCACATTTTCTTATTTGCCCATTAATGAACACTTAGATTGATTCCATCTTTGCTGTTGGGAACAGTGCTGCAGTAAACATGGGAGTGCAGGTATCTTTGACATACTTTTCCTTTGGATAAATAGCCAGCTAGTAGTGGGATTGCTGGATCATAGGGTAGTTTTATGTGTAGTGGTTTTTGTTGTTTTTGTTTTTGAGACGGAGTCCCACTGTGTCTCCCAGGCTAGAGTGCAGTGGTGCGATCTCGGCTCACTGCAAGCTCTACCTCCCAGGTTCCTGCCTCAGCCTCCCGAGTAGCTGGGACTACAGGCGCCTGCCACGGCACCTGGCTAATTTTTTTTGTATTTTTTAGTAGAGATGGGGTTTCACAGTGTTAGCCAGGAATGTCTCGATCTCCTGACCTCGTGATCCGCCCACCTCGGCCTCCCAAAGTGCTGGGATTACAGGCGTGAGCCACCGTGCCCGGCCGTGTTTTTTTTTTTTTTTTTTTTTTGGGAGAAGGTCTTGCTCTGTTGCCCAGGCTGGAGTGCAGCATCATGATTATATTCCTGGGCTCAAGCGATTCTTCCCCTTGGCCTCCCAAAGTACTGGAATTACGTGTATGAGCTACCACACCCAAACTGTGTTTAGGTTTTTGAGAAATCCCCATATTGTTTTCCATAGTGGCTATACTAATTTACATTCCCACCAACAGTGTATAAAAGGTCCCTTTTCTCCCCATCCTAGCCAGTATCTATTTTTTTTGTCTTTTTAATAATAGCCATTCTAACAGGGGTAAAATTAAATTTCATTGTGGTTTTGATTTGCGTTTCCCTACTGAGTCATGTTGAGCATTTTTTTCATATACCTGTTTGCCATTGTATGTCTTCCTTGAGAAATAGCTATTCATGTCCTTTGCCAACTTTTTAATGGGATTATTTGTTTTATTAACTGTAAGAAGAGTTGTATGAGTTCTTTGTATATTCTACATACTAGTTTCTTGTCAGCTGAATAGTTTGCAGGTATTTTCTCCCATTCAGCAGTTGCCTCTTCACTCTGTTGATTGCTTCATTTGCTATGCTTTTTAGTTTAATGTAGTCTCATTTGTCTATTTTTGTTTTTGTTGTCTGTGTTCTAGATGTCTTAGCCATAAAATTTTTGATGAGACCTATATCCTGAAGTAGTTTATATTTATATTTATTATATCTTTTAGTAGTTTTATATTTCAGGTCTTAAGTTTAAGTCTTTAATCTGTCTTGAGTTGATTTTTTTATATGGTGAGAGAAAGGGGTTCAGTTTTATTCTTCTGCATATGGCTAGCCAACTTTTCCAGCATCATTTATCAAAGGGAGGGTGTTCTTTCTCCAGTGTATGTTCTTGACACCTTTGTTGAAAATCAGTTGGCTTTTTGAGAAACATTTAGAAAAAAGAAAAAAGGAAAATCAGTTAGTTGTAACTACATGGATTTATTTCTGGCTTCTCTGTTATGTTCCGTTGGTCTTCTGTATGTATTTTTATATCAATACCATGCTATTTTGGTTACTACAGCCTTGTAATATATTTTCAAGTCAAATAGTGTGATGCCTTCAGCTTTGTTCTTTTGTTCAGGATTACTTTCACTGTTCAGGCTCTTTTTTTGTTCTATATGAATTTTAGGATTTTTTTTCTAATTCTGTAAAAAAATGACATTGGTATTTTCATTGAATTTATAGATCGCTTTGGGTAATATGTTAATTTTAATGATATAAGCTCTTCTGATTCATGAGCACAGGGTGTCTTTCCATTTGTTTATATCCTCTTCAATTTCTTTCGTTAGTGTTTTATAGTTTTCCTTATAGAGGTCTTTAACCTACTTGGTTAAATTTATTCCTAAGTATCTTATTGTATTTTTTTGGTAGCTATTGTAAGTGGATTGTCTTCTTGATTTATTCATTTATTTCATTATTTATTTTTATTTTTTTGAAATGAAGTTTTGCTCTTGTTGCCCAGTCTGGAGTGCAGTGGTACAATCTCAGCTCACTGCAACCTCTGTCTTTCTGGTTCAAGCGATTCTCCTGCCTCAGCCTCCCAAGTAAGTGGGATTACAGGTTTCTGCCATCATGCCCAGCTAATTTTTTGTATTTTTAGTAGAGGCGGAGTTTCACCATTATGGCCAGGCTGGTCTCAAACTCCTGACCTCAGGTGATCCGCCCACCTCAGCCTCCGAAAGTGCTGAGATTACAGGCGTGAGCCACCACACTCGGCTAGATTTCTTTCTTAGCTAGTTTGTTTTTGGTGTGTAGAAATGTTACCGATTTTTGTATTTTGATTTTGTATCCTGTAACTTTCCAAATCTAAGAGTTTATTGGTGGAGTCTATCTACAAAGAGGGATGGTTTGTCTTCCTCTTTTCCAATTTGGCTGCCTTTTCTTGCTTTCTCTTGCCTGATGGCTCTGGCTGGGACTCCCAGTACTGTGTTGAAAAAGACTGGTAAAAGTGGGGATCCTTGTCTTTTTCCAGCTCTTAGAGGAAAGGCTTTCAGATTTACTTATTCAGTATGATGTTAGCTGTGGGTTTGTTATATATGGTCTTTTTTATGTTGAGATACGTTCCATCTATGCCTAGTTTGTTGAGAGCTTTTATTATGAAGGGATGTTGAGATGATCATATGGTTTTTGTCCTTCATTCTGTTGATGTGATGTATCATGTTTATTGATTTGCATCTATTGAATCATTCTTGCATCCCTGGGATAAATCCCATTTGATGATGATGTGTTCTCTTTTTGATGTGCTGTTGGATTTGGTTTGCTGTATTTTGTTGAGGACTTTTGTGTCTGTGTTCATCGTTGACCTGTAGTTTTTTGTTGTTTTTGTTGTGTCCTTCTCTGGTTTTAGTATCGGGTTAATGCCTAGTAGAATTCCCTCCTCTTCAATGTTTTGGAGTAGTTTGAGGAGAATTGGTATTAATTCTTCTTTATAAGATTGGTCAAGGCTGGGCACAGTGGCTCATGCCTGTAATCTCAGCACACTGGGAGGCTGAGGTGGGTGGATTGCTTGAGGCCAGAAGTTTTGAGACCAGCCCCTGGCCAACATTGTGAAACCCCATCTCTACTAATGCAAAAATTAGCTGGGCGTCGTGGTGCATGCCTATAATCCCAGCTACTCGGGAGTCTGAGGCAGGAGAATCGCTTGAACCCAGGAGGTGGAGGTTGCAGTGAGCTGAGATTGTGCCACTGCACTTCAGCCTGGGCAACAGAGTGAGACTCTATCTCAAATAAATAAATAAATAAAACCCACAAAAAATTAGTTGGGTGTAGTGGTATATGCCTGTAATCCCAGCTGTTCAGGTAGCTGAAGCATGAGAATCACTCCAGGAGGTGGAGGTTGCAGTCAGCCAAGATTGTGCTACTGCACTCCAGCCTGGGCAACAGAGCATGACTCTGTCTTTAAAAAAAAAAAAAAAAAAAAAAAAAAGTTTTGGTTGAATTTGGCAGTGAAGCCATCCAATCCTGGACTTTTCTTTGTTGGGAGATTTTTTTTTTTTAATTACGGATTCAATCTCATTACTTATTATTGGTCTGTTCAGGTTTTCTGTTTCTTCCTGATTCAATCTTGGCAGGCTGTGTGTGTCTAAGAATTTACCCATTTTCTCTAGGTTTTCTAATGTATTAGTGTGTAGTTGTTCATAATAGCTTGGTTTTCTGATGTATTAGTGCGTAGTTGTTCATAATAGCTTGGTTTTCTGATGTATTAGTGTGTAGTTGTTCATAATAGCTTGATGATTTCTCTTTTATATTTCTGTGGTATTGGTTGTAAGGTTTCCTTTTTCATATCTGACTTTATTTATATGGGTCTTTTTTTTTTCTTTGTTACTTAGATAGTGGTTAGCGATTTTATCTTTTCAAAAAGCCAAGTTTTTATTTTGTTGATCTTTTGTATTGTTTTTTTTTCAGTCTATCCTGATCTTTATTATTTCTTTCCCTCTACTAATTTTGGGTTAGGTGATTCTTGCTTTTCTAGTTCTTGGAGGTGTATTGTTGGATTGTTTATTTGAAATCTTTCTACTTTTTTGATGTGAGCATTTATTGCTATAAACATCTCTCTTAGCACCACTTTTGTCATATTCCATAGGTTTTGGTATATTGTTTTTTGGCTTTCATTTGTTTCGAGAACTTTTTGTTGTCGTTTTAGAGACAGTCTCACTCTGTTGACCAGGCTGGAGTGCGGTGTGTGATCCTAGCTCACTGCAGAACTCCTAGGCTGAAACAGTCCTTCTGCCTCAGCCTCCTGAGTAGCTGGGATTATAGGCACATGCCACTACACACCACAAACATTTTTTATCTTCTCCTTAATTTCTTCCTTGGCCCAATGGTCATTTAGGAGCATGTTGTTTAAAATTTCTATGTATTTTGTACAGTTTCCAAAGTTTCTCTTGTTACTCATTTCTAGTGTTATTCTGTTGTGGTCATAAAAGATACTTGATATGATTTTGATTTTTAAAAATTTTTTGAGACTTGTTTTGTGGCCTAACATACAGTCTGTTCTGGAGAATGGTCCATGGGCTGATAAGAAGAGTGTGTATTCTGTACCTGTTGGATGAAATGTTCTGTAAATGTCTGTTATGCCCATTTGGTCTAAAGTGCAGTTTGAATCCAGTGTTTCTTTGTTAATTTTCTGTCTAGATGATCTGTGTAATGCTGAGAGTTGGGTGTTGATGTCCCTAGCACTTATTATATTGGATTCTGTCCCTCCCTTTAGGTCTGATCATGTTTTCTTGATAGAGCTGAGTGGTCTGTTGTTTGGTTCATGTATGTTTAGAATTGTTATATCTTTTTGTTGAATTGATCCCTTTATCATTATATAATGACCTTCTTTGTTGTTACTGTTTTTAAATTAAAGTCTGTGTTACTTGTTATAAGGATAGATGTTCTTGTTTGCTTTTGATTTTTGTTTGCTTGGAATATCTTTTTCCATCCCTTACTTTCAGTCTGTGCCTTTACAGTTGAGATGAATTTCTTGTAGGCAGCGTATGGTTGGATCATTTTAAAAAATTCTTTCAGCCCCTCTGTATCTTTTAAGTGGTAAGTTTAATTCATTTATATTCAAGATTATTATTGATATGACAGGGCTTATTCCTGTCATTTTAGTAATTGATTTCTGGTTTTTGTATAGCATTTGTTCCTTTCTTTCTCTCATATTGTTTTTCATTTTGGTTGGTGGTTTTCTATAGTGGTGACATGTAAATTCTTTCTCTTTTTTATTTGTGTATTTGCTCTACCAGTGGGTTTTATATTTTGATGTGTTTCCTTCCAGATATAGGGCTCCCTTAATTATTTCTTGGAGGGCCGGTATAGTGGTGATGGGTTCCTTCAGCTTTTGCTTGTCTGGGAAAGACTTTATTTCTCCTTCATTTATGAAGGATAACTTTGCTGGGTATAGTATCCTTGGCAGAGAGGTTCCTTCCTTTCCTTCCTTCTCTCCCTTCCCTTCCCCTCCCTCCCTCTCTTCCCTCCCTTCCTCCCTTTCTCCCTCCCTCTACTTCTTTTTCTTCCTTTCCTTCCTTTCTTTCCTTCCTGCCTTTCTTTCCTTTTTTCCTTTCTTTTTCTCTCTTTCTTTCTTCACTTCATATATATCCGCCTATTCTCTCCTGGCATGTAAGGTTTCTGCTGAGAAATCTGCTTATAGTCTGCTGGGGATTCTAAGCATTAAGTGACTGGATGCTTTTCTCTTGCTATTTTTAGAATTCTCTCTTTGCCTTTGACAGTTTGACTATAATGTGTTGTGGAGAAGACCTTTTTGAATTGTATCTATTTGAGGATTGTTGGGTGAGGTGTCAGAGCCCTGGCACCAGGAAGTGGTCAACTTACGGGTTGGTAAAAAGAATTTACTGACAACAGTACAGGTTTGAAAAAGGAAACTTTATTAGAAAGGAAGAACGCTGCAAAATGGTACAGCGGGTGCCTCAGTGAAAGGACTGAGCGCACCATGGTGGATTTTCCTTAGGAGCATTTATAGGCTTTAAGACAGTAGCTTAGGGTTGTAAAATTAGTTTCAGCATGGCATTCCAGAAATGTATAGAAATTTTAGTTACTTATAAAAATTGAAAGAGGCCTGGAATCACATGCTGACTTTAGATACTAGGGAGGTTTGATTACCTCTAAATTCCCCAGATAAGGAGTTTTGCCTCTGTTTGACCTGTTTGATTGTCACCAGGTAGTCTTTGCTCCCTTCTAAATTGCTCAGATAAGAAGTTTTTTATCTCTAGGCCTGTTCAGTGGTTGCCAGATGATTTTCACTCTCCTCGGGTACTTTTTAATGATACCTGTGTCTTTGGTAAATTTCACATTTGTATCCTGAATTGTTTTTCAGATTTTTTTATATTGTTTATCTGAATTCTCTTGTATCGTACTTCTTTAATATCATTATTTTGAATTCGTTTTCTGGATTTCACAATTTTTTTTTTTTCACTGGAATCCATTGCTGGAGAATTACATTCTTTTGGAAGTGTCATATTTCCTTGCTTTTTCATGTTCCTTCTATCCTTATGTTGATATCTGTGCATGTGGTATAACAGTCCTTCAGTTTTTTGAATTTGCTTTTGTAGGGGGGCACTTTTTCCTAAAGATGTGTCTATAGTGTTGTTTGGGTAGGCCACTTTGGCTTTGATTCTGTATGTATACCATAGTGTAGTCTCTGTATGAATTTTGTCAGGAACAGTGTCAGTAGTGTCCGATTTTCTCAGTGTCTTAGGGTGTGGTTTTTAGTGGAGGCTGTGGTGAAGTTTTGCTGGGTACAGGGGTGTCGGGTGGGCCAATCTTTAGGTCCCAGTGATGGCAGTGGTAGGCTGAGTATGCCTGTCCTTAGGCCCCAGTGTGGCATATGCTGGCACCAGTGTGAGATGATCCAGGTGGGCCAATTCTTGGGGGGCCTCCAGCCAGCTTGTTTGGATGCCATCAGTGACAGTGGTGGGCTGGGCAGTTTGGCCTGTCATCAGGCCCCTAGGCAGTGGATATGCCATGGATTATGGCAGTAGTAGTGGTGGGACAAACCTCTGGCTCCCAAGCAGTCTGTGGTGGTGTTGGTGATGACTGCAGTGGGTTGGGTGGGCCAGTTCCCAAGCCCACAGGTAGTGCATGCACATGGGTGTCTGCTGTGGTAGTAGTGGCAGATTGGGTCCTCAGGCCTCTGGGAGGAGTACTCAGGTGCCAGCAGTTGTGGATGGTGCAATCCACAGACCCCTGGATGGCATGCTCAGCCACTGGAGGTGGGTGGAACTGGGCAGGCTGACTTGATCTCAGGCCCCCTGGTGGTTTGTGCAGCTGCTGGTTCTGGTAGGTGAGGATGATGTGATCCCCAGACTTCCAGTACAGTGCTTGGGAGATGCACTGCAGCCTGTTACTGGGAGGGCTGAGTTGCTTTCAGTGACAACAGTCGTAAATTGGTGTGGGGGGGTACGCTTTGGTCTCAGATGGTAGCTGCAAGCTGGTAGCCTGTCCTCAGGGTGCTTGTAAATGCTCAGTAGCACCATTCACAGGTGTGGGGTTGCTGACGATGTCTTGCACTTTGGCCCAAGATACATCAGTTAGCAGCGCCACCTGGGAATGCACAGGGGATCTCAGTGAGGCTCCAGGGATGTGAGATACAGGGGTTCTTGGGCCCCAGGGCAGGATGCAGCCCACTGGGGGTTGGACTCTGAAAATGGTGCCTTGCTGTAGCTACTTAGGGCTTAGGAGGTGTGTGGGACCCATTGTGAACTCCTCTTGAGCAGTGCCTTCGTGTGGTCTCCTGTTAATCTCGGGGCCCATGTGCATTAAGGGTCTGTCTTATGACTAGGATTACAGGAGTCTGCAGTGGGAATGTAGACTGCTGGGGGTCCCCACTTAACCTTTCCCTGCACTGGGGAGCCTTTCCAGGCCTTGCTTCCCTCTCCTTCCTTGCCTTAGGTGTTGCCTGTCACTTCTCTATTGAATTCCAGCTTTCTCCCTTAGGTGATCTACTGGAAGTGTGATCATCTACTCAGTAGTTTTGTTCTTTTTTGTGGAGGAGGTGAGTTATCAGATGCCTGTAGTTAGCCATCATGAAGCCTCTCTAAGAATCCCTATTGTCTGATTTTTTTTTTTTTTTTTTTGAGACGGAGTCTTGCTCTGTCGCCCAGGCTGGAGTGCAGTGGCGCGATCTCGGCTCACTGCAAGCTCTGCCTCCCGGGTTCACGCCATCCTCCTGCCTCAGCCTCTCCGAGTAGCTGGGACTACAGGCGCCCGCCACCACGCCCGGCTAATTTTTTGTACTGATTTTTTAAAAGTAAAAATTTCTTGTAGCCCAGCACTCAGAAATAACCATATAAACCAAAAATAAAATTCTCAAGTCCCCCAACCATCTGAGTGGACCTCTCCTCTTAGCCCGGGCACTCCAGAGTGAACCTGAAAAACTGGTTCAGGCCATGATGGGAAGGGAGGGTGGGACATCCCTCATTATACCTTCCTCCCTTTTGGAATTCAGGAAAAGCCGACCAGCATTTAACATCAACACAGACCTTAAGTGTGATAAGAAATATTTACCATCTATTCTCTCTGAAGGCTGCTACCTGGAGCTTTATCTATATGATAAAACTTTGGTCTCTACAACCCCTTATCAGAACTCAGACATTCCTTTCTGTTGATAATAATTCTTTCACCCAAGTGCCAGTAATATTTTTAAAAAATCTACCTATAACCTGGAAGCCCCTGCTTTGAGTTATCCTGCCTTTCTGGACCAAACCAATATATATTTCACATGTATTTGATGTCACATGTCTCCCTAAAATGTATAAAACTAGGGTATCCCCTGACCACCTTGGGCACATGTTCTCAGGATCTCCTGAGGGCTGTGTCACAGACCATCGGTCACTCGTATTTGGCTCAGAATAAATCTCTTCAAATATTTTACACCGTTTGACACTTTTTATTGACAACCATTACTAACATTTTAGTAACTATCCTTCTAAACACTTTTCTATGTATGCTTTTAAAATAGAAACATCATACTGTTCATTTTGTTTTGTAAACTTAAAAAAAAAACGTAATATAGTTTGGACATATTTCCAGGTCAAATATAAATCCACAACTTTTTTTTTTTTTTTTTCAGAGACAGAGTCTCGCTCTGTCGCCCAGGCTGGAGTGCAGTGGCGCGATCTCAGCTCACTGCAAGCTCCGCCTCCCGGGTTCATGCCATTCTCCTGCCTCAGCCTCCCGAGTAGCTGGGACTACAGGCACCTGCCACCATGCTTGGCTAATTTTTTGTATTTTTAGTAGAGATGGGGTTTCATCATGTTAGCCATGATGGTCTTGATCTCTTGACCTTGTGATCCGCCCGCCTCAGCCTCCCAAAGTGCTGGGATTACAGGCGTGAGCCACTGCGCCCGGCCATAAATCCACAACATTTAAAGTCTGTATGATTTTTCTTTATGTAGATTTACTAATTTGTTCACACATATATTGATGGAGAACGTATTAGTTTTGCTGCATGCTAACCTCAAAATCTCAGTGGCTTACAATACATTTTATTTTTCTTGTTCACAGATCTTTTAGTCACTGCTATAGCTCTTCCTTGGGTTGTTCAGGTCTGTTTCAAGTTTCTCATTCTCTGTAGATCATTAATTTTGTGGCACACATTCTTCTCATGGCAAATGACAGGAAAACAAGAGGGCAAGCTAATGACTGAGCACATTTGAAGTCTTCTGCCTGTCACATTTACTAATACTACATTGGCCAAAGCAATCACATGGCCACTCTCAACAGCTCAGCAGCATTGAGAGGGAGAAGTGTTGCAAATTACATCCAGTGCTGTGCTGGTAAATGCTTAACAGCTGGCTTTGTGGGTGAGGGAAATAAAGCCCTAGATTTATAGCATTTGCTGATATCTCTGGTGTAAATACTCCCATCATGGCTCAGCAGTCTACTGTTATGAGCCAGGTGAGCCAGCGTAAACCAGCTTTGCTACTGCGGGGCAGATAGTATGCATGTATAATCCTGTTATAGAAAACTGAAGAATTGGGGCGATCTTTTACCATAAATATTTGGGTCAGTTTTTTTTCCCACGAAATATTACCATAATCAGCATTCTTAAATGTGTGTGCTTACATATTAGCAGTCATTATTTTAGGATAAATTGTGAGAAGGGGAATTCCTGAGTCAAAGTGTTCTTAAGACTTTTTGAGGCCCTTAAAGACTTGCAAAACTACAGTGAAGTTGTACCAGTTTACTTTCTCAGTAACGTTGAAAATCCTGAGTCTCTTTACTTGTACAGATATGTACTTGCTAAAGTGATTAGTTGGGATGTCCTTGTTTTAATTTGAGACATGGTAAAGAGGCATTCTTTATGTTTCGTGAGTTGCTTATTTGTTGGTGTGGTGGTATCTTTAAAAATTCATTTACCACACTTTATCCAAAAGGATATTAATAACTAATACTTATTGAGCATTAGCAGAAGTTAGGCATTGTATTAAGTACCTATATGTGCCTTACTTCACTACATTTTATACAAACTCTGGTCTCGGCACTGTTATCTGCCACTTATGGATGAGGAGAAGGAGACTTAAAGATTATGCAGTTTGCCTAAGTTCACAGTAGCAGAACTAGAATTCAAATCCATTTTTAACTTGGAGGCCTATATTCTTAACAGCATTGCTGAAGTGACTATTTTGTCTATCATTTGTTTCACTATTTTTTCCTGGGTTATCATTCGTATTTTGACTTTATTCGTAATGGCGGTGTCACACCTCCAACCACAATTCAAAACTTTTTTTCTGGTGAGATCTACCAGTCAGATTTTAAGTATTGGTGACTGTGTGAGCAAATCTATTTGCATGAAGACCCTGTGACTTCATTCAGTAAATGTTTACTTTAGAATCTGCTGTGTACTAGGCACTCAGGAGAGGAAAATGAATTCTGTTCTTTCTCACTGGAAGTAGGTCAGATAAGCAAATGAATTATCATCTGCTGATGGGCTGTCATGTCCTGGAAAAAAGTGCTGAGGGAGCCTGGAGGAGGGCGGGCCTATCTCTGCTTGGAGGAGTGGGAAGGGCTTCAGAGGTGATAACATCTGAGCTGTCTTTAAGGGGGTTAATAGGGAGAACAAAGCAAGTGCAGAGTCTTGAAAAGGAGGCTTCTGGGAACACAGTGGGGATTCCATGAGGTTGCTGCTTGGTCGCTTGTATGGAGTGGTCGGGGAAGCAAGACTAATTTAGCATGTTTCCTGTGAAAGTTTGTTCCTGAAGTTTCCGGTTCCTTTAATCTCTTCTCCTCTGTAATTTTAACTTTTTAAAACCTATGATGATTGTCTTTTGGTATAGCTTTCAAGTATATAATTATGAATGACAGTCTTTCTACTTCTTGGTTTTTTTTTCCATAATTTCTATAGTACTCCAGTAATTTTATGTGTTTCAGTGAATTTGCCTTGCTCCCTTTTTTCTGTGTTTAGTTATTATCCTACAGTGCTAACTAGTATAGCCTATCTGAAAAGAAAAAAAAAAGCTGTCAGAACTTCTGCCACCAGCTGTGATTTCCTCCAGCTTGTTTATTTCAGCTGTTTCCTCATTGTGACTTTCCTAGGGGCAGAGGGAGAAACCAGGTTATTATCTTACTCAGTTTTCCTTGCATAAAGAATATGACATTTTCTATGGGGACAGGCATATTACACATTCCAAATAGTTACATGTTCCTCATGTTTCTGCTATTTTATTTTGCTTTTTGCCAAAAAAAGAAGACAATTAATTTAACATTTTGTATTTTCTTCCAGTATCCTTTCTTTCTTTCTTTTTCTTTTTTTAAATAGATGGGATCTCACTCTCTTGCCCAGGCTGGAGTGTGGTGGTGCCATCATAGCTCACTGCAGCCTTGAACTTCTGGGCTAAAGTGATCCTCCCACCTCAGCTTCCTGAGTAGCTGGGACTACAGACATGTGCCACCATGCCCAGCTAGTTGAGATTTTTTTTTAGAGATAGGGTCTCGTTATGTTGCTTAGGCTGGTCTCAAACTCCTGGCTTCAAGCAATCCTCCCATCTCAGCCTCCCAAGTAGCTAGGATTATAGGCTTGAACCACTGTGCCCAGCTCAGTATCCTTTATTTTGTAAATGTTTTTATTTAATATAGTTGAAATTTTTACTGTGTTGGTAACCTTACATGTTTTCATTTAATGTTGAATAATCTTAAGTGGAATTTACAAATTACTAGATTAAATAGTTGCTTATAATCAGTATTTTATTTTCAATATTTTCTTTCTTTTTTTTTTTTTTTGGAGACGGAGTCTCCCTCTGTTGCCCAGGCTGGAGTGCAGTGGCGCAATCTCGGCTCACTGCAAGCTCCGCCTCCCGGGTTCATGCCATTCTCCTGCCTCAGCCCCCCCGAGTAGCTGGGACTACAGGCGCCCGCCACCATGCCCGGCTAATTTTTTGTATTTTTAGTAGAGACGGGGTTTCACCGTGATCTCGATCTCCTGACCTCGTGATCCGCCCGCCTCGGCCTCCCAAAGTGCTGGGATTACAAGCGTGAGCCACTGCACCCGGCCTTATTTTCAATATTTTCTTAATGCTCATATGAAGTTGTTCAGTACATATTTATTGTGCTAGATGCTAGAGATACAGTAATAATGGATAAAGCCTATTTCCTGTCCTTAGGAACACAGAGACTAGTCAGAGAGACAGTAGATTAAACAGGCAATTTATTTTTAAAATTATTTTCTAAGAGGTAATACATGTGAGTGGTACCATGTTCAAAACAAAACAAAACAAAAGTATATAAGAGTTTCATTTCTATGTCTTATACCACTTGCCCTCCTTAGAGGCAACCATTATTAGCTGTTCCCTTGTATTCTAGAGATAAAAATGTGCTTACACAAGTATGTGTGTATGTGCATGCATGTGTACATGCATGTTTATTTTAACACATAATGGCATACTTTCTATACAGTAAGTCCTCACTTAAAATCATGATAGGGTCTTGGAAACTGCAACTTTAAGTGAAACAGTGTTAACAAAACCAACTTTTTTTTCATTAATGTTATAGAAAAATGACATTATTCCAGGACCTGTTATACATCGTTTTGTTTAAAGTCACAGTTTCCAAGAACCTATTGACAATGGAAGTGAGGACTTACTGTAGACACTAGCCTATATCCTGTTTTTTCAATAAATATATTAATAACTGCACCACGTTAATACACAAGAGCTGTCCCATTCTTTGTTTATATTTTTTAGTTTTTTTTTTTTCCCAAGTCTGATCTTTTTTCTTTGTTACTCAAAAAATCTTATTTCCGACTGGATTCAGACTTAGAAGTAGAAGCTCGCAGAGAGGAAAGTCTGCATCTCTTTGCAATTTGTTCCTGGCACTGCTCCTTAGCCTCCTTCATTCTCTTGGCCAAAAGTTTGGCATATTCTGCAACCTCTTCCTTATTTTTCTTAGTATGCTGCTTCTTCAGAGCAATACGTCGCCGTTCGTGCTGCAGGACACGTGGAGTAACAAGACACTAAATCTTGGGTGCTTTGGTCCTAGGTTTCTTACCTTCTTTATTTAAGGGCTTTCTTACAACATACTGGCAGACATCATCTTCTTTAAAGAGATTAAAAAGTTTGCGGATTCTGCTAGCTCTTTTGGGGCCCAGGCGGCGAGGCACTGTAGTATCAGTCAGTCCAGGGATATCCTTCTCTCCTTTTTTTGCAATAACCAAGTTGAGAACGCTCAGATTTACATCCACAATGCAACCACAAACTGATTTTCTGTTTCTTTCTCTGGTTCTCCTTGGTCTGTAACAGGAATGCCCCTTACTCAGTAGCAGGCGGACACGGCCATGGGTCAAGACACCCTGCTTCGTGGGGAAACCTTGTTTGTCGTTCCCACCACTGATTCGGACCATATAACCCTTCCATTCTTCACCCAGAGCGTCAGTAGCAACTTCTGTGGCCATATGCTTCTCATAAAAAGTACGAAGTTTGCGTTCATCGTCCACTTCAATGAGTTTCTGGCAGCCAGTGGCTGGGAAGGAGATGTTCAGCTTCATCTTGAAGCAGCTGAACGCCTCCGAGGCACCACGGAAAAGAGCTATTTTTTAGTTTTTATTTTTATTTTGTTAGAGATGGGATCTCACTATATCGCCCAGACTTTCCTGAACTCCTGGGCTCAAGCAGTCCTCCTGCCTCAGCCTCCCGAGTAGCTGTGACTACAGGGAAGCCCAGCTGTCTCATTCTTTATTAATTTCACAGCATTCCATTATACAGATTACTATAATTTAATGAACCAGTCCCTGCTGATGGATATTTAGGTTAAACAGTCAGTATTTTTATATACTGCTTTTTTATTTTTAAAGACTTTATTATACTTTTTAAACATTCACCAAGTACAGAAGATATTGTAATGAACCCCAGTGTACCTAATACCTAACTTCAACAATTAACAAATTACCATTGTTCATCTAGTTCCCCTTCTGTTTCCCTTTTTATCCTTGGGCTGCAGTTTAAAACAAAACCTAGACCTTATAATTTTATCTGTAAACAGTATGTATTTGTAACAGATATGGTAGCTATGGGCTTTAAAAAAATCTTAATCACAATACCATTAGAAATCTCAACAAAACTTAAAAATCTTCAATATCATCTAGTATTCACTTTGTGTTCAGTTTTTCCTGAGTGTCTCAGATGTCTTTTTATAGTTATTGTGATTGAATCAGTATTTGAAGAGACTAACATAGTGCATTTGGTTGATGTTTCCTTTTTTTGTTGTTGTTGAGACAGAGCCTCACTGTTTCCCCCAGGCTAGAGTGCAGTGGTGCAATCTTGGCTCACTGGAACCTCTGCCTCCTGGGTTCAAGCGATTCTCCTGTCTCAGCCTCCTGAGTAGCTGGGACTACAGGCGCACATCTCCACACTGGCTAATTTTTGTCTTTTTAGTAGAGATGGGGTTTTACCATGTTGGCCAGGCTGGTCTCGAACTCCTGAGCTCAAGTGATCCACCTGCCTCAGGCCCCCATAGTTCTGGGATTACAGGCATGAGCCATCGCGCCTGGCAGGTTGATGTTTCTTAAAGCTTTTCTAATCTAATTCCCTTTTCCTTTCTTTTCTTACTTCATACTCTTTCTGTAGTTGTTCTGTGTTATTTCCCACAGTGGTCTAAATATAGCTAAGTTCTCATGGTGTCATTTAGCATTTTTCTGTATCCTATATTGCCTGTAAACTGGTAGGTAGATCTAGGGCCTGACTACATTCAATTAAGGTTTATCATTTTTTTTTTTTTTTTAAAGTAATTATCCCATGGGTGGGTGGTGCTATGTATGTTTTGGAAAAAAGGAAAAAAAAAATCATGAGTTCATACCGATATTTCAAATTTAGGTTAAAGGTTAGAGTTTTCACAAATCATCTTTGGTATGTGTATTTATATATCTTCTATGCTAAAACATCCTAGTCCCTAATGAATTAGCATAATTACTTATTTGCTTTATCTGTATGTACATATGCTTATGTTTTTCAAATAGTTTTAAAATAGCAGTACTGTTTCCACTTTTGTAAGATCACTGAATGTGGTTTAAAACTTTTATTTTTCTTTTTGTATTTAGTATTTACCCTACTAGGGATAGTTAAAATATTGTTTTGAAGTCAGTAGAATAATTCTCTGTATGGTTATACTATTAAACTTGAAACTTTTTAGTTTTTTTTTTTTTTACAGCTTTCTATTTTTTTCTTTTTAGTTTAGTTTTTTTATTTATATAAAACATTATTAATGTTCCAGTGTCAAAACAAGATACATTCAGAGAGGCTTATTTTCATTTTCTTCACTTGTCTTGTTCTCTTCCTTTCCATAATAATTTATTATTTTATTTTTATTATTATTTTTTCCATTGGTTTCTTTGTGGAAAATTCATGAAAGTGTGTGTGTGTGTTTGTGTGTGTACACACACATATATATGTATACACATATATAAATATATCCTCATTCTTATACAAATGTTATTATACATATTCTTCTTAACATTGTTTTTCAACAAAATTTCACATAAATATCTAAGAAGTCACTCCATAGGAGTAGAGAGAGATCTTCATTCCTTTTTATAGCTGCATACTAATTCATTCAGTGTGTGAACTGTGACATCCAACCTCATATTGACAAATATTTGAGTTATTTACAGTCTTTGCTATTATAAATAGTGTTTTGATGAATAGTTTTGTGGAAACATCCCTTCATATTTTTGTTATATTTTGGCTTTGCTGTATTTAGGATAGATTTGTGTCTTAAAGTAGGAATGGGCCAAAGTAGATAGATCAGAGAGTAAATGTCTACATAGGTGTGCAGTTAAAAAGGCAGTTTCAACGTGGCGATTAAGTGCTATGATAACATTCTCTATTTTAAAAAAAATTAATGAACTATTGTCCCTGTCTCCAGTTCCTCTCTATTATTAGACGACAGCAGGCTGGAAGTGGGAGTATGTATAAAGGTTTTATTAAAGGGCAGAGATGTGAAGTTTTTTCCATATTTCATATTTCTATAAGCTAATTTTCAAAAGCAGAATTACTTGGGCAGTTGGGCATAAGAGCAAAGCTTTTTAAAAAACTTTTAGGTTCATGGGTGCATGTTCAGGTTTGTTACATAGGTAAACTCGTGTTATGGAGGTTTGTTTTACAGATTATTTGGTCACTCAGGTACTAAGCCTAGTACCCAGTAGTTATTTTTTCTGATCCTCTCCCTCCTCCTACCCTCCACTCTCAACTAGGCCCAAGTGTCTGTTGTTCTCCTCTTTGTGTCCATGTGTTCTCATCATTTAGCTCCCACTAATAAGTGAGAACATGCGGTATTTGGTTTTCTGCTCGTGCATTAGTTTCCTAAGGATAATGGCCTCCAGCTCCATCCATGTTCCCGCAAAAGACATGATCTCATTTTCTTTTATGACTGTATAGTGTTCCATGGTGTATATGTACTTTTTCTTTATCCAGTCTGTCATTGATGAGCATTTAGGTTGATTCTATGCCTTTGCTATTGTGAATAGTGCTGCATGAACATTCACATGCATATGTCTTTATTATAGAATGATTTATATTTCTTTGGGTGTATACCCAGTAATGGAATTACTGGGTCAAATGGTAGTTCTGTTTTTAGCTCTTTGAGGAATCACCACTCTGCTTTCCACAATGGTTGAACTAATTTACACTCCCACCAACAGTGTAGAAGTGTTCCCTTTTCTCTGCAACCTTACCAGCATCTGTTATTTTTTAACGTTTTAATAGTAGCTATTCTGACTGGTGTGATATGGTATCTCATTATGGTTTTGATTTGCATTTCTGTAATGATCAGTGATGTTGAGCTTTTTCTCATTTGCTTGTTGGCCGCATGTATATCTTTTGAAAAGTGTGTGTTCATGTTCTTTGCCCACTTTTTAAATGTTTTTCTTTTCTTTTAAAATTGTTTAAGTTCTTTATAGATGCTAGATATTAGACTTTTGTCTGATGTATAGTTCGCAAATATTTTCTTCCATTCTGTAGGGTGTTTGTTTACACTGGTGATAGTTTCTTTTGCTGTGCAGAAGCTCTTAAGTTTAAGTAGATCCCACTTGTTAATTTTTGCTTTTGTTGCAATTGCTTTTGGCATCTTTGTCATGAAATCTTTGCCCACTCCTGTGTCCAGAATGGTATTACCTAGGTTGTCTTACAGGATTTTTATAGTTTTGAGTTTTACCTGTAAGTCTTTAAACCGTCTTGAGTTGATTTTTGTCTATGATGTAAGGAAGGTGGGTCCAGTTTCAATCTTCTGCATATGACTAGCCAATTATCCTAGCACCATTTATTGAATAGTTTTCCCATTGCTTGTTTTTGTCAGCTTTATCAAAGATCAGACAGTTGTAGGTGTGCAGCCTTATTTCTGGGCTCTCTGTTTTGTTCCATTGGTCTGTGTGTCTGTTTTTGTACCAGTACCATGCTGGTTTGGTTACTGTAGACCTGCAGTAGTTTGAAGTCAGGTAACATGATGCCTCCATCTTTGTTCCTTTTGCCTGGGATTGCCTTGGCTATTCGGGCTCTTTTTTGGTTCCATATGGATTTTAAAATAGTTTTTTCTAGTTCTGTGAAAAATGGCATTGGTAGTTTCATAGGGATTGCCTTGAATCTACAAATTGCTTTGGATAGTGTGGCCATTTTAATGATATTGATTCTTCTTATCCATGAGGTAGAATTTTTTTTCCTTAAAGCGAAACATTTTTAAAGGTCTTTAATTTTGTAATTGTGTTTTAACGGCTTATTCCAATTTATACTGCCACCAGCAATCAAAGAGTTAGATTTTACCTGTACCTCTTGCCAATAATAGATACTTTTATTTAATCTTTTCTACCTTGGCAAACAAACTTAAAAAAGCTATCTTTGGGCCGGGCGCAGTGGCTCACGCCTGTAATCCCAGCACTTTGGGAGGCTGAGGCGGGTGGATCACGAGGTCAGGAGATGGAGACCACGGTGAAACCCCGTCTCACTAAAAATACAAAAAATTAGCCGGGTGCAGTGGCGGGCACCTGTAGTCCCAGCTACTCCGGAGGCTGAGGCAGGAGAATGACGTGAACCCGGGAGGCGGAGCTTGCAGTGAGCCAAGATCGCGCCACTGCACTCCAGCCTGGATGACAGAGCGAGCCTCCGTCTCAAAAAAAAAAAAAAAAGCTATCTTTGCTTTAATTAGTATTTGATATCCTAATGATTACTGTTTCTATTAGTTGTTTATACAGAAAAGATATTAACTACAATTTATTGCAACATTTCTTAGCCATTTCTCTTTAAATTTTGTTGTCAAATATGTTGATTTTTTTTTTCTGCTTTCTTCTGTTACTTAAGTTAGGAAAGTCCTTCCTCCAAAGAGTTGGTAAATAATTCTAGTTTCTTCTAGGCTATCTGTGGTTTAACTCTTAATACTTTATTTCAGCTCTCTTATTTGAATATATAGAATGAGATGAAGCTTTTAAACTCCTTTCCCCCACAGATTTGGTAATCTTTTTTCCTAGCATTAAATAACAATTCTCTTTAACTTGTTGTTTAATGATGCATCCTCTAAAATATATTAAATTCTTAAGTAATGTGTTTCATTGTATCTATTCCTATGTATTTTATTAATAACTTTATAATTTAGCATCAGATCCTTTATTCCTTGTTTCTGGAGAATACCAAATGCATACCATCTTGTCTGAGGGTAATGAACACAACTGAAAATTATAGTATGTCATCTTGGGCCTGGGATGTATTTGGCAATTATATCGTCCAGTAGTTTTCTAACTTATTAGGGAAAAAGGGAAGAATACTTTGGGGAGGTTATTTATTTATTTTGGCAACATATTTTCAATAATCACCTTATGTTCTCCATATGTTTTGGGCAGCATGCAGTAGGGTGACATGGGAAGCTATAACTTTTTAAAAAAGTAATTGTTAGTGGCTTCTTCTTCTCCCTTGAGCTTTAAAAACAGTGACAAAGTCCGGCCTTCCCATTTTACAGTTGAAGTAACAGACTTGTTTGACATTCTTATTAATGATAGAGATTGGTGGAGATTTGCTTTCAAGGGGATGGGTTTTTTCATAATGGGAAATACTAATAAAATTTAAAATATACACCTAGATACAGCATATTGCTGTAATACTTGATTTAGGTAGTTTTATAGATTTGCTCAGAGATGCATCAGCTCCCTGGTGTAAATGCTGAGTTGTACAAAACAAATGTTTTTATAATACTTCTCTGCCTTAGTGGTATGGCTTTCTCTCCAGACTTGATCACTAACTGACATCTTTTTAAAGGAATAGCTGGGTTGAGGTTTGCTTTTTTTGAGGTGGGGAGGTGCTGTGTCGTCTGTTGTCCCCTGTGTCCAAGAGAGCTGAAGTTTTTTCCCCCTTATATAGGACCCTATATGAAGGAAATATATATAAAATATTAGGAGATTGAAGGGTCTTTTCAGGATGGGACCCTATGTGGCTGCCACTGCTCCATCAAGAATAAGGGAAGTTCAGGTAACATGTGGGGAAGGTGATGCCTTACCTAGCACCAGGTTTCCTTAAGTATAGCCTGTTCATAAGGCTTAGCTCCCCAAGCTCTTCTAAGTTAGGTTTCTATAATCAATTATTACCAATCGTATGTGTAAACAGTCTTTAGAATATAAAATTACAGTGAATAATTTATTCTTGTCTCACTCTGGATAGACCAAACTAGTATCAGCTAAAGATAAAAATCAAGTAATGTGAAGAAGAGTTAGCAGATTCACAAAGAATTCTGCATTTACTTACCTGTTTATCTCTGTAGTTGTCTTGATATATGTGATTTTCTACAAATCTCACATTATACACTTTGGCATCATGTTTGGTGTTGGAATGGGGAGAGTAAAAATAAAACTAGCTAACATTTCATGAATACAGGGTAAGAATCCTGTGACGAAGATTCTATTATTAGATCCATTTTAGAAGTGAGGAAACTGAAGTATAGAGAAGTTAAATGTGACCTTCCACAAGTTTTACTAAATTAATAGAATTTGGCCAGGCGCAGTGGCTCATGTCTGTAATCCTACCACTCTGGGAGTCCAAGGCGGGCGGATCACCTGAGGTCAGGAGTTCGAGACCAGCCTGGCCAACACAGTGAAACCCTGTCTCTACTAAAAATACAAAAAAAAAAATTAGCCAGGTGTGGTGGCGCGTGCCTGTAGTCCCAGCTACTTGGGAGACTGAGGCAGGAGAATTGCTTGAATCTAGGAGGCAGAGGTTTCAGTGAGCCGAGATCACGCCACTACACTCCAGCCTGGGCGAAAGAGTGAGATTCCGTCTCAAAAAAAAAAAAAAAAAGAAAGAAAATTTTAACCTACTTTAAGAATGTATGTGTGAACATGTTCTACTAATCTTGTCTCTTTACAGAATATTTTACAGGTTTTCATAATGTTCTTTTTTATTTTGCAGCTCATAGCTGCTATATTTTAATAACACTATTACTGATATAAAATATCATTTGTCTGTTTCACCATTCCCCAAAATATTTTGCCATGAAATTTATTTTAGGGCTTTGCTTCTTAAGGAAAATGTACTTAAAATGAAGGTATTTTTGGCTTCATGTAATGAAATGAGAAGATAATAAATGTTTAGATTGGATGTACATTTTGTGGTGTTTCTCTTTGTTTTCCCTTTAAAACTGGACTGAAATGTTAGTTATTCTATATAGTTGGGCCCCGGGTCAACTTATGTAAGACATATTGTCTTATTTGAAGAATTGTTGAAAATAAGTATTTTTCTTTTCAGTGAGATTTAAATATATTCTGTTAATGGTTGACTTGGGGTTCAGAAATGAAAATTTATAATAATACTTTTAGCTGCTAGAGCATTAAAAGAGCTCATTATTTATTTCTTGCAGAAATGTAGACAACCAGTTTCCTGGGCAAGCTGCTCCACCTGAATTCCCAGTGTATCCCGCATTTAGCCCACTGCAGATGCTGTGGTGGCAACAGATGTATGCTCATCAGTATTATATGCAGTAGTAAGTTATTCTGAGTTCATTTTTTAAGTTACTCACTGTGTTATTTGCTTTATTTTCTTTTTATCCTAAGTAAGTTGATTTGGCATTTCATTTGTTTGTGTATTTAATGTTGTTTTGACTAAAGGAAAAAGGGTTCACCTCCAGTTCACATGAACTAACCCTGCCCTTGGCTCCTTCCTGTCTTCCCTAATTACATTTAGCAGTATTCAGATTTTTAATATAACATTTTATAAATTAAAGAGGAGAAAACTTAGGAACGTTTCACTGGAAGGCAGTACATGAAAAGTTAGTCAAATGAAAAAAGGAATAGAATCATGTCAGGGAGGCCATAGCTTATGTAGGGCTCAAGTGCAGCTAATATGCTTACTTGACTCTCAGAATTTAGTCCGTTTTGATTCTGGTCAGCATGGAACAATCCTAGCATTGAGGACAGTTTCTCAGTCTTCATTCTCCTCAACTCATTCTGCATTCATTTAACATTGATTAGCTTCTCTTACCATTCTCCTCTCCTTATTTCTGTGATTCTTTTGTCTTCCATATCTTTTTTATCTTTCTGATCACTCTTTCTGTGTCCTTTAATAGCTCATTTTATTAACATTTCTTTCTCAGTTCATCACATATTTGTTACTACGTGCTTCTCAGCACTCATAGTCGGCAGAGAGGACGGGATTTAGTTGTGGGGGTAGTTCTCTTGGATTTCTTTTTTGCATGGTCTTAGTTGTTAGCTCTCTGTGGATGAATCCTGGTTCTTCATCTCCTGTGCTTCATCCTGTGTCTCTGCTTTATTGTTGGAAGATTTCCATAGGGGAATGAGCCTTTACCTCAAATTCAGTACATCTAACATTTGATTCCTCTGTTCTTTAAGTGTCTTCTCCTTTCTCACTTCTTCGTCAGTGATACTAGCTCTCTTCTTATTACCCAAGCTCTTAACCATAAACAGCTTTGATTCTGGCTTCTGTTATTCCTGAAAGCAGTATTTTATGAAGATGAGTTAATAGAGCTTTTGTCCTACCCCATATGCTACCTCCAATGTTTCACCCACATCTTTTCTCATTCTAAGTCCACTTGACTTCAATAGCTCTTTCTCCTTTTAGTCTTTTTACTGTATTTCCTTATACTACTGCTGGGTTACATTTCTTTCTTTCTTTCTTTTTCTTTCTTTCTCTTTCTTTCTTTCTTTCTTTCTTTCTTTCTTTCTTTCTTTCTTTCTCTCTCTCTCTCTCTCTCTTTTTTTTTTTTTTTTTTTTTTTGAGACAGAGTCTCACTCTGTTGCCCAGGCTAGAGTGCAGTGGCATAATCTTGGCTCACTGCAACCTCCGCCTCCCGGGTTCAAGTGATTCTCGTGCCTCAGCCTCACAGTAGCTGAGATTACAGATGTGTGCCACCACACCTGGGTAATTTTTGTATTTTTAGTACAGACGGGGGTTTTGCCACATTGGCCAGGCTGATCTTGAACTCCTGACCTCAAGTGATCCATCTGCCTGCCTTGACCACCCAAAGTGCCGGTATTACAGGCATGAGCCACCATGCCCAGTTTGCCAGGTTACATTTCTTAATACATAATTAAGTCAGTCATTCCTGCAGCCACCCAGATATCCTCTGATTCTCTTGCCCACTGTGAAGTCTACATCCTTGTCCTTCCTCCAGACCTTTCCCCATAAAGCTAAGCTGCTTTATGAACCTCATATCCTAAGGCTGTCTTTCATAAGCCCTTGGCTCCAGGCAGGATGTTCATACCTTACATGTTGCCATGGTAATGGTTATCATTTGAGTGACTGCTTTGTGCTCAGTACTCTGCTGGATGCTGTACCCCACCTTGTCTCGTTTGTGAACCTCACAAGAACTGTGTAAGATAAGGGGGGCTTATTATGCTTGCTGCTAAATCATATACTCCTATGTGCATCATTTAACTTCAGAGCCTCAGTTTCTCCCCTTTAAAGTAAAGTAACTCACCTGTGTATCAGAATATTCATGAAGTAGGAAGTGTTTTCTAAACTAAAAAGCCCTATGCAGATACAAGGTATTAGCATACTGGCTTAAATAGGATTTTGTAGCCTGGGAACCATTTATTTAACTTTCCTGTGCTCTCTTGATTGTTAACTTCTTATTGTAGAAAAATTTAAAAACATAACAAGGTAGAGTAGTAAAAGGAATCCATGTGTACCTATCACCCAGCTTTGATATTTATCAATTCATGTCAGTCTTATTTTACAACTTTCTTCCTTCTGTTGGATAATTTAAAGCAAATCCAAGATATATTATCACTTTACTGGGAAATTTATTCTTTACTGGGAAATTTTAAGCAATCAAATTATAAGCAAACCTCAGAACCACAATTCTTTCTAACTTGACAAGGATCAGTGGTCCCCAGTTGGAGTTCTTCCAAATCAGTATTGGGGTGAAAGGGTTGTTATCTGAGATGTATTTAGGATTTTAGGATACTAATACAAATCATTTATCACTGACAGTAAACACACAGTATAATAATAGTATATATTTTTAGACAAGTCTTTCAAAACATGGGTCTGAGGAAGAGGTAGGTGGTGAGCTTGGGAGTATTCATCCGACGTAGAATAACAAAAGGGGGCATTCATGAAAAGGTTTGGACATCTCATTAGCTTATAAGGTAATTGATTGAAAGAGAGAGGAGTGGTTAACATGGCTGCTCTCACGTCTTTTGCCTTCCCCTGTCATCTCACACTACCAGGCTGAGAGAACATCCTTTCCTGTGCGACATCTACCATCAACCTTGGCTCCACTTTTCCATTGGAATTTGTGCTTACCTAAGAAATGTGGTACAGGAGTTGGGATATTCTATATTAGGTTTATGAAAAATACATATAGCTCCCCAAGAAGTTTAAAAAAATATGGTATGGTAAAGTTTTTTTTCTTTTTAATATTTATTTTGGTGACTATTTCAGTCAAGCTGCAGTTTCAGCTCAGGCCACATCAAATGTCAACCCAACCCAGCCTACTACTTCACAGCCTCTAAATTTGGCACATGTTCCTGGAGAAGAACCCCCACCAGCTCCAAACCTAGTGGCCCAAGAAAATCGACCCATGAATGAGAATGTTCAAATGAATGCACAGGGAGGTCCAGTACTAAATGAAGAAGACTTCAATCGAGACTGGCTAGACTGGATGTACACGTTCTCACGAGCTGCGATTCTCCTTAGCATTGTATACTTCTATTCTTCTTTTAGTCGGTTTATCATGGTAATGGGAGCCATGCTACTGGTTTATTTGTGAGTGATGTTCATTAACTTTTTGTGGTTTAATTTCTGAAACTGTTCAGCACAGAATCTGGTGTAGGGTAGTCTGTTGTGAATGTTGAGTGAAGGAATATGAATGCTGGGCTTTAGATATCTGGCATGTTTTTGATGCCAAAAGCAAGGTTTTGTTAAGTGAAAATGTTTATCAGAATTATTTAGAAGCAGATTTTTTGTTTACTGTATTTTATAAAAGTTGTTCATTCAGTGAGACATACTCTATCCATTATTTCGAACTTAAGAAGTGTATGATGCACTCCTGCATAAGGTCGTCCTCTTTCATTAGAATTACCAGTATTAAGTCTTATAGGTATAAGCCAGATTTTTTTCATAAGTAGACTGTTTTTCCACTGCTCCCTTGTCTCCAAAGGGCAAACAAATATCTAAGTTGTATTTCATTTTGAAAAATACCAGAAAAGATTTATGATACCTGATATGTTTTAATAACTAACATAGAGCCAGTGAAGTCCATGATAGAGATTTGGGTTGGTTTTGTTTTGCTGTCATTGCTTTGAAAAGGGTAGTTCCCTGTCCCGAAGTGGGAGATTTGGTCTTTTTATTTATTATAGTTCTAATCATTTTTCTCTTATAGGACACTAATAACATTTTATAGTGTTACAAATAAAAACAACTGTGACTTATTTTATTTTCTCTTTATTTTACTGACCAGACACCAAGCTGGATGGTTTCCTTTTAGGCAAGAAGGAGGTCATCAGCAGGCTCCCAACAATAATGCCGAAGTTAACAATGATGGGCAAAATGCAAACAACTTGGAACTTGAAGAAATGGTATGTGATTGAAGCTTTTGTATACTTAAGATACTGAGATTTTTCCCAGCATGGTATGGTACCAACATGATGAAAGAATGTTGGATGTTCCATAAGTATTTGTGAAATGGCACATGAAAGAAAGCTAACATATAAATTGTGGTGGTTTCATTTGGGAGAACTTAGAATATTATACCGAATCAGTCATATATTATAACTAAATGGGAAGAAGTAACTTTTTTTTTCTTGAAAATAGCCCAGAAATAAAATTATACACATGGTAAGAATTTATTGTATTGCATTGGCAGTTGTCCCCTTTAAACTGGAACAGTGAGGAATTTATCAATTTTGGCTTTAAAGATTTCTAATGACCACATACATACCACTTCATATTCCTTTGTTCTACAAAGAATTTAACTGTCTTCTATTATGAGCTAATGCTCGTTCACATCACTCAGGAGTATGTTTCTTGTTTTGCTTGAAAGGAGCGTCTTATGGATGATGGTCTTGAAGACGAGAGTGGAGAAGATGCAGGTGAAGATGCCAGTGCAATTCAAAGGCCTGGATTAATGGCTTCAGCTTGGTCTTTCATCACCACCTTCTTTACTTCACTAATACCAGAGGGGCCTCCCCAGGTTGCCAATTGACCTGAAAAACTGTGCCAGCTACAAGGAGAGTCTGACTTTAGGAAAGTGATTTAAATAACAGTGCAATTTCAAACAAATTTATAACTTTCTTTTGATCATCATGTACAGAGGTGTTTTTTTTCTTTAGGCTTCTCATGCATATGAATATTTTAAGCACAAATGGACTACTAAATGTCTGATTTTTTTTTTTTTTTAAGATCCTAACGGAACATAGCGTAACAATATTGGTCTTCCAGGTGTTACTCATTTCAATTACGTGTAGTATACCAGGACAGACCTATTTTCATGTCTTATTTCTTTAAAGAGCTGCTTCATTGGCCGGGCACCATGGCTCACGTCTGTAATCCCAGCACTTTGGGAGGCCGAGGCAGGAGTTCGAGACCAGCCTGGCAAACATGGAGAAACCCCGTCTCTACTAAAAATACAAAAAAAATAGCTGGGTGTGGTGGCACACGCCTGTAATCCCAGCTATTGGGGAGGCTGAGGCAGGAAAATGCCTGAACCCAGGAGGCAAAGGTTGCAGTGAGCCGAGATTGGGCCACTGCACTCCACCCTGGGCAACAGAGTGAGACTTGGCCTCAAAAAAAAAAAAAAAAAAAAAGAGCTGCTTCACATAAAAATGTCTATAGCTAGTAGCCCAGCCCTTTAATGTTTAATTTGAATAAATATATCTATTTTCTGTGAATTATCTCGAAAGTTTTAAACAGAATGACCTCATAGTTTTTGAAAAGAATTATTATTTACCTAAAATGTGCTAGTAGCATCTTGCCCAGCCATAAAGCAATAAACTTCTCAGTAATCTTAATTTTGACATTTGAATAAATAATGGAAACTTTCTATTTTAAGGGCATGTATCCCATCAATTGGAATCAGTACCTTAACAGAAAAAGGCAGCTCTTCAATGGAATTAACATGATATAAAATATTTGATATAGGCAGTACTTTTATAAAAAAAGATATGCTGGAAATTGCTCCGTGTAATTTTTTAAATAAAAAGTCAATTATGGTAAACAGTTTTATGGGATATTTGTTCAAACTCTTCACCCATTACATGCAAAAATTTATGTAAATTTTAGTAGTTGTTTGGAAGGGTTGCTGAAGTCTTAAAGGTCATTTACACCTCTTTCCATTCCAGATGGATATCTCCTAGTTAGATGGTCTGAAACCTCATTAGTTTATTTAAAAATCCCTGTGAAAGCTTTTTTCGGGGGGTGGAGCCAAGATGGCCGAATAGGAACAGCTCTGGTCTACAGCTCCCAGCCTGAGGGACACAGAAGATGGCTGATTTCTGCATTTCCGTTTGAGGTACCGGGTTCATCTCACTAGGGAGTGCCGAACAGTGGGTGCAGGACAGTTGGTGCAGCGCACTGTGCGCCAGCCAAAGCAGGGCGAGGCATTGCCTCACTTGGGAAGCGCAAGGGGTCAGGGAGTTCCCTTTCCTAGTCAAAGAAAGGGGTAACAGACAGCACCTGGAAAATCGGGTCAGTCCCACCCTAATACCGCGCTTTTCCAACAGGCTTGGAAAACAGCACACCAGGAGATTGTGTCCCGCACCTGGCTCGGAGGGTCCTATGCCCACGGAATCTCGCTGATTGCTAGCACAGCAGTCTGAGATCAAACTGCAAGGCGGCAGCCAGGCTGGGGGAGGGGTGCCCGCCATTGCCCAGGCTTGCTTAGGTAAACAAAGCAGCCAGGAAGCTCGAACTGGGTGGAGCCCACCACAGCTCAAGGAGGCCTGCCTGCCTCTGTAGGCTCCACCTCTGGGGGCAGGGCACAGACAAACAAAAACTCAGCAGGAACCTCTGCAGACTTAAATGTCCCTGTCTGACAGCTTTGAAGAGAGTAGTGGTTCTCCCAGCACGCAGCTGGAGATCTGAGAACAGACAGACTGCCTCCTAAAGTGGGTCCCTGACCCACAAGCAGCCTAACTGGGAGGCACCCCCCAGTAGGGACAGACTGACACCTCACTCGGCCAGGTACTCCTCTGAGACAAAACTTCCAGAGGAACTATCAGACAGCTGAATTTGTGGTCTCACGAAAATCCGCTGTTCTACAGCCACCGCTGCTGACACCCAGCCAAACAGGGTCTGGAGTGGACCTCTAGCAAACTCCAACAGACCTGCAGCTGAGGGTCCTGTCTAGTAGAAGGAAAACTAACAAACAGAAAGGACATCCACACCAAAAACCCATCTGTACATCACCATCATCAAAGACCAAAAGTAGATAAAACCACAAAGATGGGGAAAAAACAGAGCAGAAAAACTGGAAACTCTAAAAAGCAGAGCACCTCTCCTCCTCCAGAGGAACGCAGTTCCTCACCAGCAACGGAACAAAGCTGGATGGAGAATGACTTTGACGAGTTGAGAGAAGAAGGCTTCAGACGATCAAACTACTCCGAGCTACGGGAGGAAATTCAAAACAATAGCAAAGAAGTTAAAAACTTTGAAAAAAAATTAGACGAATGGATAACTAGAATAACCAATGGAGAGAAGGGCTTAAAGGAGCTGATGGAGCTGAAAGCCAAGTATCGAGAACTACGTGAAGATTGCAGAAGCCTTGGTAGCCGATGCAATCAACTGGAAGAAAGGATATCAGTGATGGAAGATGAAATGGATGAAATGAAGCGAGAAGGGAAGTTTAGAGAAAAAAGAATAAAAAGAAATGAACAAAGCCTCCAAGAAATTTGGGACTATGTGAAACGACCAAACCTACATCTGATTGGTGTACCTGAAAATGATGGGGAGAATGGAACCAAGTTGGAAAACACTCTGCAAGATATTATCCAGGAGAACTTCCCCAATCTAGCAAGGCAGGCCAACATTCAGATTCAGGAAAGACAGAGAACGCCACAAAGATACTCCTCGAGAAGAGCAACTCCAAGACGCATAATTGTCAGATTCACCAAAGTTGAAATGAAGGAACAAATATTAAGGGCAGCCAGAGAGAAAGGTCGGGTTACCCACAAAGGGAAGCCCATCAGACTAACAGCTGATCTCTCGGCAGAAACTCTACAAGCCAGAAGAGGGTGGGGGCCGATATTCAACATTCTTAAAGAAAAGAATTTTCAACCCAGAATTTCATATCCAGCCAAACTAAGCTTATTAAGTGAAGGAGAAATAAAATACTTTACAGACAAGCAAATGCTGAGTGATTTTGTCACCACCAGGCCTGCCCTAAAAGAGCTCCTGAAGGGAGCACTAAACATGGAAAGGAACAACTGGTACCAGCCACTGCAAAAACATGCCAAATTGTAAAGACCATCGAGGCTAGGAAGAAACTGCATCAACTAACGAGCAAAATAACCAGCTAACATCATAATGACAGGATCAAATTCACACATAACAATATTAACTTTAAATGTAAATTGGCTAAATGCTCCAATTAAAAGACACAGACTGGCAAACTGGATAAGGAGTCAAGACCCATCAGTGTGCTGTATTCAGGAAACCCATCTCACGTGCAGAGACACACATAGACTCAAAATAAAGGGATGGAGGAAGATCTATCAAGCAAATGGAAAACAAAAAAAGGCAGGGGTTGCAGTCCTAGTCTCTGATAAAATAGACTTTAAACCAACAAAGATCAAAAGAGACAAGGCCATTACATAATGGTAAAGGGATCAATTCAACAAGAAGAGCTAACTATCCTAAATATATATGCACCCAACATAGGAGCACCCAGATTCATAAAGCAAGTCCTCAGTGACCTACAAAGGGACTTAAACTCCCACACAATAATAATGGGAGATTTTAACACCCCACTGTCAACATTAGACAGATCAACGAGGCAGAAAGTTAACAAGCATATCCAGGAATTGAACTCAGCTCTGCACAAAGTCGACCTAATAGACATCAACAGAACTCTCCACCCCAAATCAACAGAATATACATTTTTTTCAGCACCACACCACACCTATTCCAAAATTGACCACATAGTTGGAAGTAAAGCTCTCCTCAGCAAATGTAAAAGAACAGAAATTATAACAAACTGTCTCTCAGACCACAGTGCAAACAAACTAGAACTCAGGATTAAGAAACTCACTCAAAACCGCTCAACTACATGGAAACTGAACAGCCTGCTCCTGAATGACTATTGGGTACATAATGAAATGAAGGCAGAAATAAAGATGTTCTTTGAAACCAACGAGAATAAAGACACAAAATACCAGAATCTCTGGGACACATTCAAAGCAGTGTGTAGAGGGAAATTTATAGCACTAAATGCCCACAAGAGAAAGAAGGAAAGATCCAAAATTGACACCCTAACATCACAATTAAAAGAACTGGAAAAGCAAGAGCAAACACATTCAAAAGCTAGCAGAAGGCTAGAAATAACTAAAATCAGAGCAGAACTGAAGGAAATAGAGACACAAAACACCCTTCAAAAAATTAATGAATCCAGGAGCTGTTTTTTTGAAAAGATCAATAAAATTGATAGACCGCTAGCAATACTAATGAAGAAAAGAGAGAAGAATCAAATAGATGCAATAAAAAATGAAAAACGGGATATCACCACCGATCCCACAGGAATACAATATACCATCAGAGAATACTACAAACACCTCTATGCAAATAAACTAGAAAATCTAGAAGAAATGGATAAATTCCTCGACAAATACACCCTCCCAAGACTAAACCAGGAAGAAGTTAAATCTCTGAATAGACCAATAACAGGCTCTGAAATTGTGGCAATAATCAATAGCTTACCAACCAGAAAGAGTCCAGGACCTGATGGATTCACAGCCCAACTCTACCAGAGGTACAAGGAGGAACTGGTACCATTCCTTCTGAAACTATTCCAATTGATAGAAAAAGAGGGAATCCTCCCTAACACATTTTATGAGGCCAGCATCGTCGTGATACCAAAGCCTGGCAGAGACATAACCAAAAAAGAGAATTTCAGACCAATATCCTTGATGAACATTGATGCAAAAATCTTCAATAAAATACTGGCAAACCGAATCCAGCAGCACATCAAAAAGCTTATACACCATGATCAAGTGGGCTTCATCCCTGGGATGCAAGGCTGGTTCAACATACGGAAATCAATAAATGTAATCCATCATATAAACAGAACCAAAGACAAAAACCACATGATTATCTCAATAAATGCAGAAAAGGCCTTTGACAAAATTCAACAACCCTTCATGCTAAAAGCTCTCAATAAATTAGGTATTGATGGGACGTATCTCAAAATAATAAGAGCTATCTATGACAAACCCACAGCCAATATCATACTGAATGGGCAAAAACTGGAAGCATTCCCTTTGAAAACTGTCACAAGACAGGGATGCCCTCTCTCACCACTCCTATTCAACATAGTGCTGGAAGTTCTGGCAAGGGCAATCAGGCAGGAGAAGAAAATAAAGGGTATTCAATTAGGAAAAGAGGAAGTCAAATTGTCCCTGTTTGCAGATGACATGATTGTATATCTAGAAAACCCCATTGTCTCAGCCCAAAATCTCCTTAAGCTGATTAGCAACTTCAGCAAAGTCTCAGGATACAAAATCAATGTACAAAAATCACAAGCATTCTTGTACACTAATCACAGACAAACAGAGAGCCAAATCATGAGTGAACTCCCATTCACAATTGCTTCAAAGAGAATAAAATACCTAGGAATCCAACTTACAAGGGATGTGAAGGACCTCTTCAAGGAGAACTACAAACCACTGCTCAATGAAATAAAAGAGGATACAAACAAATGGAAGAACATTCCATGCTCATGGGTTGGAAGAATGAATATTGTGAAAATGGCCATACTGCCCAAGGTAATTTATAGATTCAATGCCATCCCCATCAAGCTACCAATGACTTTCTTCACAGAATTGGAAAAAACTACTTTAAAGTTCACATGGAACCAAAAAAGAGCCCGCATCGCCAAGTCAATCCTAAGCCAAAAGAACAAAGCTGGAGGCATCACACTACCTGACTTCAAACTATACTGCAAGGCTACAGTAACCAAAACAGCATGGTACTGGTACCATAACAGAGACATAGATCAATGGAACAGAACAGAGCCCTCAGAAATAATGCTGCATATCTACAACTATCTGATCTTTGACAAACCTGACAAAAACAAGAAATGGGGAAAGGATTCCCTATTTAATAAATGGTGCTGGGAAAACTGGCTAGCCATATGTAGGAAGCTGAAACTGGATCCCTCCCTTACACCTTATACAAAAATTAATTCAAGATTGATTAAAGATTTACATGTTAGACCTAAAACCATAAAAACCCTAGAAGAAAACCTAGGCAATACCATTCAGGACATAGGCGTGGGCAAGGACTTCATGTCTAAAACACCAAAAGCAATGGCAACAAAAGCCAAAATTGACAAATGGGATCTAATTAAACTAAAGAGCTTCTGCACAGCAAAAGAAACCACCATCAGAGTGAACAGGCAACCTACAGAATGGGAGAAAATTTTTGCAACCTACTCATCTGACAAAGGGCTAATATCCAGAATCTACAATGAACTCAAATTTACAAGAAAAAAACAACCCCATTAAAAAGTGGGCGAAGGACATGAACAGACACTTCTCAAAAGAAGACATTTATGCAGCCAAAAAACACATGAAAAAATGCTCATCATCACTGGCCATCAGAGAAATGCAAATCAAATCCACAATGAGATACCATCTCACACCAGTTAGAATGGCCATCATTAAAAAGTCAGGAAACAAGAGGTGCTGGAGAGGATGTGGAGAAATAGGAACACTTTTACACTGTTGGTGGGACTGTAAACTAGTTCAACCATTGTGGAAGTCAGTGTGGCGATTCCTCAGGGATCTAGAACTAGAAATACCATTTGGCCCAGCCATCCCATTACTGGATATATACCCAAAGGACTATAAATCATGCTGCTATAAAGACATATGCACACGTATGTTTATTGCAGCACTATTCACAATAGCAAAGACTTGGAACCAACCCAAATGTCCAACAATGCTAGACTGGATTAAGAAAATGTGGCACATATACACCATGGAATACTATGCAGCCAAAAAAATAATGAGTTCATGTCCTTTGTAGGGACGTGGTTGAAACTGGAAAACATCATTCTCAGTAAACTATCGCAAGGACAAAAAACCAAACACCGCATGTTCTCACTCATAGGTGGGAATTGAACAATGAGAACTCATGGACACAGGAATGGGAACATCACACTCCGGGGACTGTTGTGGAGTGGGGGGAGGGGGGAGGGACAGCATTAGGAGATATACCTAATGCTAAATGAGGAGTTAATGGGTGCAGCAAAACAACATGGCACATGGATACACATGTAACAAACCTGCGCATTGTGCATATGTACCCTAAAACCTAAAGTATAAAAAAAAAAAAAATCCCTGTGAAAGCCAATTTAATGTATCATGAGAAGGCGGTAAGTTTCTTACAGGATAGCTAAATAAAACAAATATGGGTGGGAGAACTTTATCTCACATGAAATGCATTATAAAATTATGAGTGTGGTACTGGCCCAGGGGAAATATATATATATATATATGTATATGATTAGATAACAGAGTAGAAGATTAAGAAAACATCAATAAATTATTTACTGATTTGTTTACTTACAATGATAAAAGTGACATTATCAGGGATGACTGGTTATCCATTTGAAAAGTAAAGTTAGATTTCTGTTTATAAATGTCAAGACATCATGATTGAATATGAACAATCAAATCGTGGAAATACTAAGAAAATATAGGTGAATATATAACATTGGAGTGAGAGAACACTTTTATGGCAGAATCTTTAAAGATTGCTAAGTATATAATGTTTTGACATAAGTAATTTAAAAGCAAATAATTAGAGCACAATAGATAGAAAAGGTAATAAACGAAGTCTTAAATTCAGTCCAGTAAAAAATAATTTGTATCCAGTAAAAAAAAAAAAAAGCACTCCAATAGGAAATGGGTAATAAAGATGAAAACAGTAGTATCTAGTAGTTAAAACTACCAAATTCTTAAGATGATATTTAGTGTTGGTGAAACTGTAGAGGAATGTAAAATAGAATATAGCCTTTCCAGCAAGTATCAGATTTTCAAAATGTGCACAGAATCATTCAGTGTCATCCTGTTATTCCTGGAATACAAATCAGACTAATGAACATGGCTTACAAAATCCTGAAAGGTTGTACTCTCGCCTCCTGTCACTTTGAGCTCCTCCTTAATTCCTGTTTTAGCTAGGCTGCTCTTCCAATTCCAGCACCTTCCAGCCCTGGACTTTTTAAATTGCTATTTTAAATTTTGCTGCACACACACACAGTTTCTTCCTTCTTTGCCTCACTAGCACTAATGACTCATCAGATCTCAGCATAATTGCCAATTCTTTGGGAGGCTTTTCCCTGGAAGCACAGTTTATTACTTTGCCTTTAACACTGTTGCAGTTTACATTTATTTCCTTGTTTATCTCACCATATAGAAAGGATGAAGTTGGGGAGAACCTGGTATTTAGATCGGTCCTGGATGAGTGCCAGCAGAAGTTTGAAAGGATGTCATGCATGTATGAGATTTTGCTTTCCAGATACTCATTGCATTGTTGGTTACTAGGAAAAAATCAGAATTAGCAGATGTTCAGCAGAGTGAGCTATGGCCACATTTGAACACTGTTTGGGTCCATGATTAGGGATGGCTTATTTCAAGACTGATGTAATTATTGCATCCAGAAGAAAGGTCTGGATTTTAACCTGGGAGCTAAATAGATAAACTATCAAAGCTGGCAGAAATGCTCCATGGGTCAGAACCTAAAGCCAGGTACAGGGTCGGGAGAGGATGCAGAGTTAATTGTGAGACTGATCAGTTTCATTTCTGTTGGAAGTTGGAGAGAAGATAATTGGAGCTGTAGATCTCATTGGGGGTGGGCAGCATTATGGGGACACCCCTCTGGAGGAAATGAGCAAGTCCCTGCCTCCTAGCAGCAGGCCAGAGCCTAAGGAGAAAGGTCCTCGTTATAAACTCCTGTGAAGGGATGTCACAGGTTCTAAGAACACTGGAATGTGTGAGCCACTGTTATTTTTCCTACATTGTTAATTCCCTTGTGTTAGCCTCACATTCATTAAGTCTTTGTCAAGAACTACAGCCCAATGTCAGCTGTGTTTTGGATGATTCAGGGAGGGACTGTGTCCATACTGGGGCCAGATGGTACCTAGGTGGCTGGGGTAATCCAAACACTGGTCTCAAGGCCAGATTGTGACTAGTAACAACCAGGATATATGTTTCTAGAATATAAACACTTCTAGGACTTCTTACGTTATTATACATTACCATAAAGACTAGACCTTCTACAGTGAGAGGGTCAGATTTATGTTAGATGGGTAAAAGAAAAGGGTGATCTGGAAGGCTGGAGAATTGGAGACATTCGCATCATACTTTGGTGACATAATTAGATGCCACAGCTCACCAGTATTGTAACTAGTTTCTTTGGCTCTTTTTACCATCGCTATTGAAATTAGGCTTTTCAAATTAGTGGGAGGAAAGGCCATATTTGGAGCTTCAAATATACAGTCCCAGTGGCAGTTTTTGCCTCTGTTTTTTTTGTTGTTGTTGTTTGCTTGTTTGTTTTGAGACAGAGTCTCACTCTATCGCCCAGGCTGGAATGCAGTGGCACTATTTCGGCTCACTGCAAACTCTGCCTCCCGGGTTCAAGCAATTCTCTGCCTCAGTCTCCCAAGTAGCTGGGATTACAGGCGCCTGCCAACATGCCCAGCTAATTTTTGTATTTTTAGTAGAGATGGGGTTTCACCACTTTGGCCAGGCTGGTCCTGAACTCCTGACCTCATGATCCACCTGCCTCGGCCTCCCAAAGTGCTGGGATTACAGGCGTGAGCACTGCGTCCGGCCTTGCCTCTCTTAAAAGACTACAATGTGACGTGATACATCAGCTCTTTCAAAGTCCAGTGTACGTCAGACCCTGAGGCCTGCAGTATCTGGAATGGTGTTGCTGGATGTGCAAAACTGCCAGGCTCTGGCATGTGGTGTTCTCATCTACCAGATCATTCCTGAGAGGCCCAATTTGGCCAGCTGGCTCACCTCTGCCGGTGGTGTCGCTAGCATTGCACATTGGAACTGCAACTTGGGAAGGTGATAGAAACCAAACGCATGGTGGGTACAAAGCAAGTTTGTTGTATTTTATCCACACTAATATTTTGGATGTTTCAATATTTAAACATTTCAAAAAGCAAAATCAATGATAATGCTTCTTGAATGTGTTGTGAACAATGCAAGCCTTTTATTAAAAATTATGGAATATTCGAAAGAAATGTTTTTCTTACAAGAGAGCAAAGAATAATTACTCAGGGTTCCTGTGTCAAAGCCTCTAGGGCCCCTTTACTGTCCAGAATTCTTAGTAAGTGGAAAACCTTTCCCAAGCACAATGAAGTCTCAGCCCTGATACGGGCAGGACAGCAAAGGACCTCTTTCCAGAGCAAACCCCAGTGGTTGCACCTGTCCTCCCATTGCACTTTGGGGATAAACCCTGGAGGCCGTAGTGTAGGGCACCAGTTTCATGGGTCTTGTTGCCAAAGCTTACTTTCTTGATCCTACTGCTAAATTCTGACCCTTCCCCAATTGATCTGCTTTCCAAAAAGAGCATACCAACACCTGCACAAACCATTTGATGTGGTGCAGTAAGCTGTTTCATCCAAGTGTTCCAAAACCATAGGATGAGCAAGTGGGAAAAACTTAGACCTGTATAGGATCTTCCCCCAGTTAGTTACTCTTTCACAGGGGGTGCATGGGAGACAGGCTGCTGTTGCGCCATCCTTTCCATTACATAATGATAACAACTGTTACTTGGAATGCTTTAAAGCTTGGTGTTATTTACGTTTAAATATTTGCTGTATTCCTGGCTCTGTGCCTGCATCTTAAAAAATCCTTAAAATAACTCAAGGTAACTGTTGCTTCCATTCTCCAGATGGGACACTAAGACTTTAAGAAGTTAAATAGCTCACCTACAAACACACAGCTAGTAATTAACACAATGGAGACTTGAACCCAAGTCTATTCTACTCTAGACCATGGACTCCAAGATTAATTAATTATGCAAATAAGGAATGTGGAGAGTTCAGCCTTGAGCAAAGAGAGATTAGCTTGTTTTGCACCAACCCTTCTGCTGAGGAAAGGACAAAAACCAGAATATACATACCTATTCAGGGATCAGAGGGCTGTTGAGAAAGCAAGGGCTAATATTCGAGAGACCTACATATGATACTATTCATTTCCCCCTCAAGGGACTTGCTAATTCAAGGGCGGGGGCTGAGAAACTGAACAGAATTTGTAGAAGACTAATGCAGACCAAAAATTAAGAGTTGGGGTCCAAGTAGAAGTGGCCCTGGAAAACACCCTAGACTTTCTGTTGGGACCCCAAAGAGCTACTCTTTGATTAAAGGTGAATTGGATATGGGCCTGTCCTCACAAAGACTGAAGCCCAGCCTCAGATCTAGTGGATAGCCAGAAGCAAAAACAAAGCCCCTCTGAAGAAGGAGGACATGGTCTAATTTCTCAAATTTTCTCTATTAATTTTCAAAGTCTGTTTAAGAAATAGGAATGCAAAAACACAAGATTCAACCAACAATGAGAAAGTGAACAATAGAAACAGACCTCCAGGAAATTCACATAGTTAACATTATCTGACAGGTATCTTACAATAACTATGATTAAAATGTTCATGAATTAAATGACCAAATGGAACAACTTCAGGAGAGAACTGGACACTATATTTAAAATTCTAGAATTGAAAAATAATATAACAATTTAAGAAATCAGTAGATGGCTCTGATAGACACAACTTAAGAGACAGGTAATGAAATGAAAGATAAGAAAATATCCAGACTGGTGCTGGGGGTAAATAGGGTAGACAACTATTCAAAGAGTTAATGGTTAAGGATGTTCCCAAATTGATGAAAGACATTAAGCCACATAAATAAGAAATGCTGTTGACCTCTAAGCAGGATAAGTTACAATGAAACTTATACTTAATTACTTCATAGTAAAACTACTGGAAAACAAAGACTAATTTTAAAAGTAGCCAGAGGAAAAATATATATTACTTTCAAAGGAGCAAGAGCAAGCCTTGATAGGAGATTTTCAGCAGAAGTAATGATAGTGGAAAATGGAATGGTGTTTTCAAAGAGCTTCAAGAAAATAATACCCAACCTACAAGACTATGAGGCAAAAACATCCTTCCAAAGACACATCCAGACAAAGGAGAATAGAATTTGCCACCAATGAAAAGTACCAAAAGCATGAAAGGAAAGTACTAAAGGGTGTTGTTGGAGCAGAAGGAAAATGATCACTGACCACAGCTGGAGGTGCAGAAAGGCATTGAAAGGCAATGGAAAGGGTAAGTATGTGTATAAAACTAAATAAATATTGAATGTATGAAACAGCTTTTTACTTTCTGAGGTCTTAAATATATAAAGAACTAAAATACATCACCAAAAAAGCACGTTAAGTGTGGAGGGAGGTAAATGTAGGGGTCCCCAACCTTTCTGGCACCAGAGACCGGTTTTGTGGAAGATAATTTTTTCCCAGACGGTGGGTGGAGGGGTGGAGGGATTGGGAGCATGGTGTTGAGATGACACTGTCCCACCTTAGATTCTCATAAGGAACGCACAACCTAGATCCCTCACATGCACAGTTCACAATAGCGTTAGTGCTCCTATGAGAATCTAATGCTGCTGTTGATCTTACAGGAGGTGGAGCTCAGGCGGTAATGCTTGCCGGTTTGCTGCCCACCTCCTGCTGTGCAGCCCAGTTCCTAACAGGCCACTGACCAGTACTGGTCCACGGCCTGGGGGCTGGGGACCCCTGGGTAAATGGAATTAAAGTATTCTGAAGTCCTTGAATTGTCTTGACAGTGAAAATGGTGGAGGCACTGATTTAGATTAGAAATTAATAAATCAGGGGTACATGTTTCGGTTTCTATAGTATTTTGTAAAAGAATAAGAGAATGTAAAACTAACAAGATAACAGAAGGAGAATATGAAAATAATCCAAAGGAAGGCAAAAAAAAAAAAAAAAAAGAAAGAAAGAAAAAGGCGCATAGAACAGATGGGAACAAATAGAAAACAAACACCCACATGCATCAATCTCTACATTAAGCGTATGTGGACTAAATATTCCAATTCAAAGGCAATATTATCACCCTGGATAAAGAACAAATATAATTCTCTGAGACTTAAAAACAACATACCTTAAACAAGGATACAGAAAGATTGAAAGTAAAAGGATGGAAAAAGGGCTATCATGCAAGTATTAACCAAAAGGAAGCTGGTGTATTTAGTACACGAAGTAAACTTTCATTTATTACCAGAGTATGAAGGATATTTCATAACGATAAAGGGCTTGCTTTACCAGGACTATACCGATGGCTGAGGTATTTGGGCTGTCTGTGAAGCTCAGATGGGCTGCGTGTGACCCTGCCTCACCTTGATGATGGCCCAGGAAGCTAACTGAGACTTGGAGTTGGTCGAAGAGGAGCCAGACTCAAAATAAATATTTGAAGATTGTGTGCGTGTGTATGCGTGTGTGTGTGTGTGTTTAGGGGAAAACATGAGAGAGTACTATTCAAAAGGACAAGAAGTGGAACATTTTCTTTTATAAATCAAATAAATGGTGGCTCTGAGCCTTCCCCCACCTCCCGCCTTTTTTTGGGTCCAGATTGCTAAGAAATGTTATTAATGATAGCTCACGCTTATGAAATTCTTGCCTTCTAAGTGCTTTGTAGGCATTAATTTATTTAATCCTCACAACAGCCTTAGGAGACAGGCATCATCACTACCGTCGCCATTTTACAGATGGAAAAACCAGCAACCGTCAGAGCTGGTATTCAAAATAAGCCAATTCAGATTCCGAGTTCCGGCTCCTAACCATAGAGTGGCCTCAGGGTTTTATAGATTGTCCGGCTCTTTGGATGAACATCACACCTCATGGAGGAGAGTCCCTTCCATTTTAATGGCTCCAGGTTGTCATGGAAATCCTCTGTATACAAGAGGGTAAGGAGGAGGATGAGAAGCAGCAATACATGCTTATTGGGACTTTCTATCACCCCAGGACTTATCTAGGTATATTATAACAATGTTGAATACAGTATTAGTCCCATTTTAACTTGAGGAAAATAAGGTTTGGACCGTCAGAGACAGAGCAAGGCACATTGGTAAGGGCAGACAAGGGATTCATCTGACTCCAATGCCTCTTTCTTGGTAAAGCACGCTGGCTTGTCACACCGTGAAATTAGAGTCAACTGGTTAAATCTTGACAGGTTGCTAAATTATTAATTACACCCCCAGGAGCTGTGACTGGAGCGGCAGGGATGCTATGGCTGCACTGTACTATTTTTAGCACTAGATGGTGCTGTAACACGGCACATCTCTTCCGCGGTGGCCCTTGGAGGAAGGTTACTTCAGGGCTTGGAGACTCTGGAGGGAAGGATGCTACCTTACCAGAGCATGAAAAAAACATGGAAGACAGGACACTCTCGGGCCCTGAGAAAGCTGGAGACTGTAGCCTCCAGGTGGCTCCAGGATGTGCAGTACTGGCATCTGGGTTTTGCTCACACAACCGTGAACTCCTGGTCCCACCGAGCCCTAGCGAGTGGATTGGAGCACACACCTACCCACCTCCTCAGATGCTCCTACGAGTAGAGGAGGTATCCAGGCACGTAGGAGCTTGGCGCCGTGTTAGGTGCTCAGGATACTGGTTGTCCAGAATCCCAGTGAGGTGCAGTCCCGCCCTTGTTGTGCCACTTTCCCATGCGCCTCCTGCCACCCTGGGGGTTGCAGAGGCTGCAGAGTTGTCCAGCTTGAGAAACTGTAACAAGGTTGCTCCCTGACGGCCTGGCAGCTCGCTGAAGAGCTTCCTTCAGTTCAAAACAATTTTAGGGAGATTGTCATAAACTCAATGGGTTTAAATGATTTTACACTGACTCTTCAAAAGTGTCAAGGTCATGAAAGACAAAGAAAGGCCGAGGAACTGCCCCAGACTGGAGGAGGCGGGAGACATGGCAGCTGTGAATGAACCGTGGGTCCTGAACCAGAAAAAGGAGCTCAGTGGGACGATTGGTAACTTTTAGATGCAATCTGTCGGTGAGCTAATAGTATTGCTTCGATGTTAATTTCTTGGTTTTGATCACTGTACTGTAACTATGCAGAGTATTAACATTTGGGGACCCTGGGTAAAGGGTATGTGGGAATTCTTTGTGCTATTTTTGCAACTTTTCTCATCAAGTTTGAAATTATTTAAAATTGAAAGCTAATAACAATTATCAAAATGTTCTTAACATTATTATGGAATATTTCAAACATATAGAAAAATATAGAGAATAAGCCTGGCCACTTTTACAGGTGACTCAAGGGTACTGTTGGCACCAGACAGAGGAATGAAGTTTCTGTAGGAGTTAAGCATTGAGCTCTGTTGTCTCGCTCTCTGTGTCCAGAGGCGGCTCCTGGTAGTTGAATTAGATCATTATATTTTGGACAAGAGCTATTTAAATTTTTGACAGCCTCTACTTTAGAATAAATCAGCAGACAATCCACCTCTATGGCCATAGTATTTGCTTAGTGAGATAGCACCTTATTCCAACGCCCTACTTAGCAATTTTCTTGGGAGACATTTTTTTTTCCAGACCTTGTCTTTTATTACAGGGATCTAATCATTACTGTCTAAAACAAAAACATATAGATAAAGATGGCCCCAATTGCTTAATGCTGCTTTTGATATTTTTCTTTAACTTCTTTAACTTTCAAAAATGAACTTTTAATTTTAGAACAGTTTTAGAGTTTCAGAAAAATTGCAAAGATGATACAGAGTTACCATATTCTCTGCACCCAGTTCCCCCTATATTATCAGCTTACCTTAGTAGGGTACATTTGTTGCTATTAATGAACCAATATTGATACATCATGATTAACTAAAGTCTATACTTTATTTAGATTTCCTTAGTCTATCTATTGTCTCTTTTCTGTTCCAGAATCCCCTCCAAGATTCCTAGGTATCACATTAAATTTAGATGTCATGTCTATTTATGCTGCTCTAGAGTGTGACAATTTCTCAGACTTCTTTGTTTTTGATGTCCTTGATATTTTTTTTTTTGAGGAGTATGGGTGGAGTATTTTTATAGGATGTCTCTTGATTTGGGATTTGTCTGATATTTTTCTCATGATTAAACTGGGGTTATGTGTTTTTAGGAGGAAGACAACAGGGGTAATATGCTATTTTCATCACATCATATCAAGAATACATAGTATCTCTGGGCATGGTGGCGGTCCATAAAAATTAGCTGGGCATGGTGACAGGCTGCTCAGGAGGCTGAGGCAGGAGAATTGCTTGAACCCAGGAGGGGGAGACTGCAGTAGGCCAAGATTGTGCCACCGCACTCCAGCCTGGGTGACACAGCGAGACTCCATCTCAAAAAATAAATACATGATATTGACCTTCACCACCTGGCCACCTGGTAGTATTTGTCAGGTTTCTCCACTGTAAAGTAATTCCCACCTGCCTTCCACACTGAGCTCTTTGGAAGGAAGTCACTGTGTGCAGCCAAGAAGGAGCAGGGAGTTATGCCTCACTGCTTCGAGGATGGAGTATCTACGTAAATTATTTGGAATTCTTCTCTATGGAGGGATTTATCTCTTGTCTCCCAATTATTTATTTATTCAATCCATTTATTTGTGTTAGTATAGACTCATGGATATTTATTTTATACATTGGGTTTTAATCCAATATGACTTAATTTTATTGCTAAAATTGTTTTAGCTTTGGCCATTGGGAGCTCTTTCAGGTGGCTCCTATGTTCCTATTTAATTGCTATATAATAATTGTACATATTAATGTGGTACATGTGTCATTTTGATCCGAGCATATAATGTGTACTCAAATCAGGGTAATTGGGATATCCATCTCCTCAAATTTATCATTTCTTTGTGTTGGGAACATTCCAAATCTTCCTTTCTTGCTATTTTGAAATACACAGTAAGTTCTTGTTAACTATAGTCATTCTACTATGCTATCAAACATGAGAACTTATTTCTTTTATCTAACTGTATTTTTGTACCCATTAACCAACTTCTCTTCCTGCCTCCCCCTCACCCTTTCCTGGCCTCTGGTAACCACCAATCTACTATCTTCTTGAGATCCACTTTTTAGCTGTCCCATGAGAGTGAGAACATGTGACATTTGTGTTTCTGTGCCTGACTTATTTCATTTAATATAATGTTTTCCTGTTTCATTCGTGTTGCTGCAAATGACAAGATTTCATTCCTTTTCATGGCCGAATAGTACTTTATTGTGTCTACAGGCCACATTTTTTAATCCATTCATCTGTTGATGGATACTTAGGTTGATTCTACATTTTTGCTATTGTGAATAGTGCTGCAATAAATATGGGAGTGCAGATATCTCTGGTATACTGGTTTCCTTTCTTTTGGATAGATACCCAGTAGCAGGATTCCTGGATCATATGGTGGCTCTATTTTTAGCTTTTTGAGGAACCTCCACACTGTTTTCCATAGTGGCTATACTAATTTATATTTTCACCTATGTGTACAAGCTTGCCCTTTATCCATGGCCTCAAGCATGTTATTTTCTGTCTTTTTGATCATAGCCATTTTAACTGGAGTGAGATGATATTTCATTGTGGTTTTGATCTGCATTTCCATGCTAATTGGTGATGTTGTGTTCCTTTGATATATCCCCATCATTGAGACTTTTCTTTTGAGCACTTGCTTGTTTCCTGGCATAATAAGATGTTCCAGGCTCATCTTGTATATTTTCTGCTCTGGTGCTAGAATCAGCCATTTCTCCAATGAGCTTTTGGGAGATATTTGCTTTCTTGATTACAGTTAGGATTTTCTCATAAGGGAAGTTTGTTGATGGCCTGCAAACAAATAGTAAAATACTACGTTATGTCATGAAAATTAATTGCATTTTTCCTTCTAGATTTTGCATATAGAAGATGGTAATTTTAAAAACAGTGAAAGAAGAAATGTATCTGAGAATTCAATCAGTCAATAGACTTTAGAGTGAATATGATTTTTGTGTGCTCAAAGGCATCTTTTCAGTTTGGCTTTGTAAGGTTTCATTTTTTTTTTTTTTGTAGGAAAATATAAATAAAAGAGGAAGGAGCAGGGGAAGTGGAAAGTCACCTGCAGGGCCAGCCATACCCCCTGTTGCTGCCCTCATGGCCTAAGGTGTCTATAATAGAGTCAGTTTTCTTTTTTTTCCTTTTTTTTTTTTTTGTTTTTTTGAGATTGTGTCTTTCTCTGTTGCCCAGGCTGGAGTGCAGTGGCATGATCCCGGCTCACTGCAACCTCCACCTCCTGGGTTCAAGTGAGTCTCCTGACATGGGCTCCTGAGTAGCTGGGATTACAGGCATACACCACGATGCCCAGGGAATGTTTGTATTTTTAGTAGAGACGGGGTTTCACCATGTTGGCCAGGCTGGTCTCGAACCCCTGACCTCAGGTAATCCACCCGCCTTAGCCTCCCAAAGTGCTGGGATTACAGGCGTGAGCCACCACACCTAGCCAGCATCAGTTTTCTTTGTGCATCTTTTCCACAATCCTCTCACTGCAGATGTTTTCAGTCTTTCCCTCTGCTTGGTATACTTTTCTCTACTCATAGCTTCTTAGTAAACGCTGCCTGCTATGATCCTTCATCCTCCCATTTCTGCCTCATGTCTTGGTTCTATGCATTTTTCCAGTTTCAGCCCTGTTGTTGACAGATGGATTCCTACTGTGTTTCCTGGTTAAAATTCTCAAAAGAAGGAACCTGACTGGCTCAACACAAAGTTTCTTGCTAGACAATATTATGTGTCAAAAGTCAGTGTATCGACGGGTTGCCTCGGCTTAGTGTCAACGTAGTTCCATCACTTGCTGCCTGAGAGTGAGGTGGGATCAGTTGCCGGGCTCATTTGGTCCTGCCCCTTCAGCAGAGGCTTTAGCATCAGTTGTCTTTAGAAGAGGCTGTGGGTACCAAGGCTGGCCTTCTGCTTCATGGTTTGGTGGGGAGGAACAGAGCAAGAGTAGTTAGAGACTCCTGAATAGGATCAGGAGTGCCCAGTACTAATAAAGCCAAAATTTTTACAACACTCTAACATTTGCTAAGCACTATAAAGTCATGATCTCATTTTGTACATACCTGGGAAACACTTATTCTACTATTCTGTGATTGCCTCTTTCCTTGGGTCTCTCTTACAAGCAGACCACAGGGACCCTGAAGGCAGGAACTATGTCCTGTTGTTGTGATATCCTTAGCACCAACTCTACAGATAATATTCTAGAAATATTTATTAAATGTAAGAATTAAACAATAACATGTCTTCAAGGTGGACAGCTGTTATTACTGTTTTACAACTGAGGAAACTGAGGTTCAGTTAAGTAATGCAAAGTAGTTTGAATAAAAGACTGGGTTCCTTTTAGCCCAGTCCTTTTACAAAGTTGTGTTCATAGAGAAGCGTTTGACTCTCTCTTTTTTCCCGTCATCCTGTACTTCCCTCCATTCTTCTTTCCCATACCAGTCACTCCTGGGGCTTCTGGGCCCTCTGGGTACTCTGAGCCCCTCTAGAATGACGAAGAGTCCTCACTTACTCCTGTCAAAGGGCAGAGGGCAGCAGTCCCTTGGTAATAGTTTAGCCATCTTCACTGATTTTTTTGTGAGAAACCTCCAGAGAATAAAAGTCTTCCACCTCATTAAATTGGCTATATCTGGTAGATTTAGAATGGAAATAGAATCTTCATATCCTAGGCTGGAATAAGGGTTAGAGGCAGATCTGTGTGGATCGGGGATGCTGTGTTCAGTTCTAAATATGATGAGTTGGAGGCAAAAGGGAGGAACAGCAGAAGACAGACTTCCAGGAGGAGGGGTCCAGGTTTGGATGCCAGACTGGAACCTGAGAGATGGATTGTACAGGGCATGGATGTGGAGGTTTCAGAGAAGTAGCAACTAAAATTGGTGCCACAGATGAGGTAACTGGTAAGTAATTTAAAAGGTTGTTATTCAATGTCAAAACCATCATAGATAATTATGGATTAAAATGGAAAATTAGCATGCATAATTAAGTCACACACAAAGACCTCAGAGAACTTTAGTTTTTGTGGGAGGGCATTTTGTACCCCAGACTCTTAGGAAAACATAATCACATGTTTCTCTGTTAGGCATGCATGCGTGTGTGTGTGTGTGTGTGTGTGTGTAGACATATACTTGCTTCCCTTTGCTGTCATTTTCTTGTTTTGTGCCCACTAAACTGTGTCCTTACTCTTTTCCATAGTGCCCACCAGGTTACCTTGTTCATGGAGGGCATCCATATGTGGAAGGATGCTCATTGCAGCTTTACTAATAGTAGTGAAAAATGGAAAACAATACAAAATATCTTTTAAAAGGGCACGGTATGGTGAAATAGGATGTATCCACTCTGTGTTAGTCCATTTTCAGATTGCTACAAGGAAATACCCGAGACTGGGTAATTTATAAAGAAAAGAGATTTAATTGACTCACAGTTCTGCATGCCTGGGGAGGCCTCAGGAAACTTACAATCATGGTGGAAGGCACCTCTTCACAGAGCAGCAGGAGAGACAATGAGAGCCAGCAGGAGAAATGCCAGACACTTATAAAACCGTCAGATCTCGTGAGAACTCACTATCATGAGAACAGCATGGGGAAACCGCCCCATGATTCAATTACTTCCCACTGGGTCCCTCCCACGACACATGGGGATTATGGGGATTACAATCCAAGATGAGATTTGGGTGAGGGCACAGTGAAACCATAGTACACTCGATGGAATATCATGCTGCCATTCTATGATGGTTGTAAAAAATATGTTGCAAACTCAAAAATGCATATGTATTTTCTCAAAAAACGTACCTGTCACACACCGTTTCTTAAGAAGCTGCTGGACGGTATGTTTCCGGCAGGAAGAACAGACAATAGAAAAGGCCTGCAGGACTCCAGACATTGGAGTTATGAGTTACAACTTTAAAATAACGAAAGCTCCCTATGTTCAAAGAATAACAAATGATAAAGAGTAAACCAAGGAAGAAAGAGCTGGGGGCACTGGAATCTGGAGATTCAAAGCAGGGGAGAGGTGAAGGAAACCCACAGGCTGATGATGAAGGGAGCTCCCAGGCTGGTGGCCAACAGCGGAGCTGGAAGGCAGCCCCTGTGAGTTGAGGGCCATCATCGCAAGATCCCTGCTGTCTTAGTGCCATCTGTGAGACCCGAGGAAGCATGCCTGGGGGAGGCTGGTCCTGATTCTTCTCTTGGCTCAGTGCTATTAAAGCTGCTGCTCTCCCCTTGATGCTTGGGTTAGCTCTGAACTCCTCCTGAGGGCTGACAGAGGAGCGCTGCGAATTTAGAAGAAAATACAGAGCAGCCTCCTCCCTCCGAAGCTCTTTCTGACAGGTGTCTAATAGGTGGTTCAAATTATAGTTCTGTCTGATGGCCCAGCTGTGTTAATTTATGGTTTCCATGACTCAGCCATAACCTTGCCTGCAGACATCCCTAGAAAGGGCTCTCATAGATTCTCAGGGAAGCGGAAGCCAGCCTGTGATGCCCATTTTGCCACCTTCTCTTCTGTTGGGAACCCTTGTAGAATAGCGTGATATTTTTCTTCTCTTACACAGACTTGTGCTTCCTAGGCAATTTTTACAACACCATTTAAAGAAAAGCAAAGGATTGACTAACACAGAAGGCAGGAAGAGGTTATCTGTCGGGGATAAGGACACTGTGGCAGAGGCAATGTGTGATGGGCAGTGTTGTTCAGACATAAAAGAAGGCCACATTTCCAACACCCTTTAGAGTTAAGTCGAGGCCGTGTGGCAGCTCTTACCGAAGAAGGCAGCTCTTACCGAAGAAGTCACTCCTTGAGAAAGGCAGTTAAAAGAAGATGTAAGTTCTCTGTGTCCTTTCTCTATGTCCTCTCTTATTTATTCTACTTAACTAAAAGCAAAAATTCCAAGGTGGTGAAATGATGAGTCTTAAATTACTGTTAAGACTCTTAACAGTCTTAAATTTGTTCCAGAGCTTGTGTTTTAATGGGGCCAGAGCCAGGGTCTTAAATTACTGTTGGAGGTGGCAAGAACATCTCCTGAACCTGCATGGACTGTGATGTGAGAGGGACATCAACGTATGCGTGCGTGTGTTTTACATCAATGGCATTTTGAGATCTGTCTGTAGCTGCTGTGATACACTAATGCAGGCACAAGTGGGGCTGCTAATGTGGTCATAATATTCTATTTCTTAAACTGGATAGTGGGTACATGGGTGTTAATTTTATAATAATTATTATTATTATTTGAGACAAAGTCTCGCTCTGTCACCCAGGCTGGAGTGCAGTGGCACGATCTTGGCTCACTGGAACCTCTGCCTTCTGGGTTCAAGCGGTTCTCCTGTCTCAGTCTCCAGAGTAGCTGAGATTACAGGCATGTGTCACCATGCCTGGCTTATTTTTGCATTTTTAGTAGAGACGGGGTTTCTCCAAGTTGGCCAGGCTGGTCTTGAATGCCTGACCTCAGGTGATCCGCCCACCCTGGGCTTCCCAAAGTGCTGGGATTACAGGCGTGAACCACTGTGCCTGGCCATTATTATTCTTTAAACCACATAATTTTTATATACTTTTCTGTATGTACTGTACATTTCATAGTAAATATTTAAAGTCAGTCTCTTACGTACATTGTGACCACCTGAAATTGCAAGTTCATTGATCTTTTTCACTTTGGTCCAGCTGACAGTATATGTGGGGACGTAAAGTGAAAGAGTGGTTTGGAAAAGCTTTTTCACAGCATATCTCAAAAACGTAAGTATTCTCCTTTATTCAGCAGTTCCACTTTGAAGAGCTGAATCTAAGGAAATAATCCTAAATATTGGAAAAGCTTTTTACAGAAGGATGCTTATTGCACCATCATTAACAGTAGTTAGAAAATGGAAAGAAAAGGCCATGGTTTATCGAAATAGAGTGTATCAACTCAATGGAGTGCCATGCCGTATTTCTAAATGATGTTTGTAGAAACAATGTTATAACCTCAAAAATGCACATGACAGATGAACAAGAACAGGATACAGGATTGTGTCTCTTGGGTGATTATAGCAATGTAAAAAATGTATGAAACAAAGAACTCTGTGCCTGACATCTGCAAAGCCTGTCCTATGCTTAACTGTTCTTTGAATCATTACTTTAAAATGCAGTAATTTAGGCATTATCCAATGTATATACTTTATGTCTAGGAGGAAAAATTCAAACGTATTTGAAGTTGTATATGAGATTCTTTTCTTCTTCCAGATTAGGCTTTTAAATTCAAACACAGATTTAATAAATCTGACTTGGTTCAGCAATACAGTTGGAACAATTGAACACATTTGTATGTGAGGATGGAGGAGGGAATAATGAAAAGGAGGGATTGGGAAGGGGATGGGGACAAAGTTCTTAAAAGCACAGTGGCTAGACCTGTAACTCATGGCAGTGGCCAGCTATTTGTCCAATGAGCAGGAAATGGCCTCTAAAGTCTCTCCATTGTGTCTATGACCTTGCATTTCAGCATCTGAAAAGAAAACACAAGAGGTTCGGTTGGTGCAATGTTCCTTTCTTCCCAGGACTTTCTGGTCTTCAAGGCTTTTTCATGAGACAGAAGACCGATAGATGTAGAAGTTTCTAAGAGGACAGGTAAGCCTGTCTTCCCTAGATCCTCCTCTTTCTGGCTGAAAGGCCAAACCACCATGGTCAGTTCAAGCCTTCACTGTTCATTGTTTCCTCTCCAGTTATGCTGCCATGTTTTGAAGCAGGAAGACCTTACCACTTCTCAAAGGTCTTTAATTGCCTGACCACTGCTTCTCTTTGGAAGGCTGTCAGGGTGATGGAATCTCAGATCACAGCACAGATAAAATGGACAAAGAAAGAAAGATACAAGAAGGATGTAAAAATGTCCATAATGAACTCATGTATCTTGCGGAAACCTCTAATCTAATGAGAATGGATTTTGTTGAGAAGATTGTATACCAACAATTAATTATTCATGGCAGAGACATCATTAAGATTTCATTTTGTTTAAAGGCCTCTAAGTGACTTAGGAAATTGGGTTAAGCTAGAGAAGAATTTCAAGAAAGAGACAAGGGAAAGCTTTTCGTTATATTGACTTTTTCTTATATTTTCCAGATAGATATTTTGACTTGGCACATAAATTATACTATGACTAAAAATCTCCAATGATTTGTCTGAGTAAGAGTCTTTACATGGGTGGATCATTTACCAGTGTGGTCAGATGGAAGCAGATTGACAGAGATTTGTGAAAGGATTAGGAGGTTTATTCCAGAATTCTATAATAATTCAGTTTGGCTTTCTGGTTAGGAATGTAGTGAGGAGTCTCCTTGAAATGACAATGGGATTTGTGCAACCTGTGACATTTTGCACTCAAGGATCCTTTTCCCGGTGCCCTAAGGGATGCGAGCACCTGTTCACTTACAGTACATGTAAGATAAGACACTTTTAATAAAAACTCTGGAGACCTGGAGTAGTATAGGCCCTATGCCTGCTTATCTTAAAGACAAATACCAGAAATTGGTGTCAGGTTGTGAGTTCAATGTGAGATTGATTCAAAACATAAAGCTAGAGATCTAGTGTAAATTTTCAGAGGGATATTGATTACAGGATCAATTTCTATGGGCAATTAATGCAGGGGTTTGGTTTATATTTGAATTCCAAGCACCCAGTGATATTCAAAAATAGCACCCAATTTTACATAAAATGTAAAATTACATTTTGTGTTCGATTTGGGCACCCTGTAATGATTTACAATAAAGGTTTGGGCTTTTGTTTTCTTGTTCCTTCATTAGAAAGATTAGCACTTGCCTTTCCTCCTTGATCACTATCCCAGTGTCCTGGGTTTTTGGGATTCAAAACTAAACTAAAATGTCTTAGTGGTTGAGAAATGTTAAGGTTGAAATAGTAGATCAGGGCATGTCTGCCTGGAGAACATCACAGCAACCGAGAACTGCAATAGAAGAGGCTTGGTAAAGGGAGAATCTCTTCCCTGTTTGTGAATTAAATAGTCCTGTAACACCTTTAAGGTAATAAAGAATTAGGGTTGGCGCCCTACTCCTGCACGGCCATAGAGCTGGAGAGAAAATAGAGCTCCAGACGTGGAGCCAGGAAGACCTGGGTTGAGTTTTTAGCTGTGTCCTGAGCCAACAACCACAGCACCAGCGACAACAACAGCACCAACAACACCCACCACATGCACCGATCTCCATCTGCCTCAAAGAACTACACATTGTAGTAGAAGGAAAGAGTCAATAATCAATAAATGCACCAAATAAGTAAATTATGTAAATTTATATAAAAGAGTCAATAAATAGTAAGTGCAAAAAATAAGTAAATAAGTACATCTATTATGGTAAAAAGTGATAATTGCTATAGAAAAAAATAGAGGTGTGCCTAATAATTTATTTATGAAAATCTGCTTTAACATTTTTCAGAAAGCTGTCTCCTGGAAAAACAAGTAGTATCTTAACTTTATACATTTCCAGGGACAAAATATTATAACCACTGCTTAACTGATGGTGATATCAAGTCAAAATGTATGCAGCTTTTATACAATGGCAGCTCTAATTTCCAGCAGCACAGAAATTCTCCCAGTGGTTCCCTTATTTTAATATGGCAGCTAACCACCTATTTATGTGTTTCTTTATCTCAGCCTCTCTGTACCTCTGTGTTACGTGGAGAGATGAGATGGCATGTTGTTTTCGTAGCTTGATACATACCACAGCCAGAATTCCAGAACACAGTTTACATACTTTACAGTTAAATGTTTAGGCCTCAAGAACAGGAATCAAATACTTTGCTTTCAACACTGCTTCCTTCATGAGAAGGAAAAATCTCACCCCTGAGGCTGGCTCCAGGGCCCTGGCCCCAGTAAAACACAAGCCCTGGAACAAAGCAGAGGCCTGGGTAGAAGGAATTGTTTGCTCGGTTAGCTTAGCTCGAGGCCAAATAGAGGGAATTTGTTTTCAAGCCAAACAGGTGCACTTGAGGGTACAGAAAGGAGACTGGCATTTGGGATTGAGCCTCAGGATGGGTCCATCTTGACCTGTTTTTTTTTTCCAACTGATTAGTCAATCATGACTTGTTGCTTCTTAAGTCCTAAGAATTTTAGAATTCAGGCAGCCAGTAATGGTTTACAATAAAGACTTGGCACTTTGGGAGGCCGAGGCAGGTGGATCACCCGAGGTCAGGATTTTGACACTAGCCTGGCCAAGACAGGGAAACCTCGTCTCCACTAAAAATACAAAAATTAGCTGGGCGTGGTGGCGGGTGCCTGTAATCTCAGCTACTTGGGAGGCAGAGGCAGGAGAATCGCTTGAACCCAGGAGGCAGAGGTCGCAGTGAGCTGAGATTGCACCACTGCCCACCAGCCTGGGCAACAGAGTGAGACTCTCTCAAAAGAAAAAAAAAAAAAAAAAAAAGACTTGGGCTTGTGATTTCCTTGTTCCTTCATTGGAAATGTTATGATGTGCCTTTCCTCCTTGATCTCTATTTATCCCATCCAGCCCTTCCCACCTCCCTCACCCTCTCTCCAGCAGGGTCTCCTTCCTGCTGGTCACACAGCTGGCGACTGTAATTAGTTCTCAGGGCTGCGAGGAGAGTCTTAGCAATCCCTTAATGAAGTGCCCCGAATCTAATAGATAAGAATTGCACTGGAATATTCAGGATGCAAGAAATGTTCCAGTTCTTTTTTTTTCATACTAAGTTTTATTGTATGCTGCTGCCAGTGCTTATACAACAATGACCCCTGTGAAATAGAAATTCATGAAAATTCAGAGAGGTAGATGTTAAGGACTGACAAAAGTAGAATTTTGTATATTATGGCATGTGTTACAGGGATAAGCTTTTGTACAGGTTTCAAATTTAGCTCTCTTAATATTCACTGGATCATAAGAAGCAGTTTGGGAAACCTTTGAAAGGTTCATTTTACTGCAAGAAGGAACAGACTTTCTGGGGTCTGAAGGGATTTGTACTTGAAGATACTCCAGTCAGCAGAGGGTCATGTTGAGCATTCTGCAGACCGAATTGTTTTAAGTCTGCAGCTGTCTGGGAAACTTTTACGCATTTGAGCGTGGTTGAGGCCGGCCTCCAGCGGGAGCTGCTGAACCACTTTCTTCATAGCGGCAACGCCGGAGGAGCCTGGCATGGTGCACACGAAGGCCAGGCCGATTCGTGGGTTGGTGAAATGTTCCAGTTTGTATTAAAGAATTACAAACGGTGAAAATTCCAATGTCAAACATGAAACTCCAAAAACCTTGAAGTCAGGGTTTATCTCTCACCCATCTTGACACTTGTCAAAACAGCGTGCTGGCTCTAATCTCGGAATGCATCCAAACCTGCTCACTTCTCAACAATTCCTCTGCCACCACTTGGGGCTCAGTCCCTGTTCTCTTTTCCCTCAGGTTACTTCAGTAATGTCCTGCCTGATTTTTCCCAGTTCCACTAAACCATTAGTGCTCAGTCTTGAGATGGAGCAGGGCTCCCTCTGAGGGTCTGTCAAGGCCCTCAAGCATAGAAATAAATCCTAGTTCCTAATTCTAGGCACCTACCTCACCTTGAGAAGTAAACGAGCAACCTGATAAGTAAGAAGGTAAATAGTAGCTTTTTTTTTTTAAGACAGAGTTTCACTCTTGTTGCCCAGGCTGGAGTACAATGGCACGATCTCAGCTCACCACAACCTCTGCCTCCCAGGTTCAAGCGATTCTCCTGCCTCAGCCTCCCAAGTAGCTGGGATTACAGGGATGCGCCACCATGCCTGGCTAATTTTGTATTTTTAGTAGAGACGGGGTTTCTCCATGTTGGTCAGGCTGGTCTCGAACTCCCAACCTCAGGTGACCTGCCCACCCCGGCCTCCCAAAGTGCTGGGATTACAGGCATGAGCCACTGTGCCTGGCCAATAGTAATTTTAAACAACAGCCAAGGAAGCTAGAGCCACAAACTCTTTGGTTCCCTATAGAAACTAAAGATAACATCTTCACATATGTCTTTGAGTTGTTTTTTATAAACCTGGACCCCCAGCAAATGGAAAATGCCATCTGCCAGCCTGTAGGCCTCAGATAAGGGGGAATGAGGACTGAACTCTGCCTGCCAGTAATTCTAAATTTCTTCCTGAGGTGCCCAGAGGAAGTCATGCCCACAGGCCAGAGCTCAAGATTCCTTTTGACTGGCCCCAAGTTTTTAAACAAAGCCTAATCACAAGTCAGGAAATCTTTGAATTCACCTATGACCTTTGGTCCTCCCAACCCTGTTTCAAGATGTCCTGCCTTTTTAGGCCAAGCCAACACAGCTTCATTGTGTTGATTGATGACTTTGCCTGTAACCTCTGCCCAGTGATGTAGCTGTGGTCTTTTATTTGCTGATGTATCTCCAGTGTTTAGATCAGTGCCTGGTACATAGTAAATGCTGAATAAATATTTGCTGAGTGAATGAGTGACTTTTTGTGACTTCATCAATTATCTTTGAATTAATCTGGGACCTGGAATCTTATGAGCTCAAGAACATGGCTGGGAGAGGCCTGGGATCAAGAGCTTTCTCTAGGCACCACCTCCACTACTGCGGGTGGAGCCCAGGTACTCGGCCTATTTTTTTGGCACTGTTGTCTAAGCAAGCTCACAGCAAGCTAATTGCTGGGACATTCCCTGTCAACTGCTGGCCTGGCCACAGGACTCCTCATGGCTGTTCTCAAGGTAGAGGGCTTAGGTTCCAGCCTTTTTTAGGTTCCCATGCAGCTGTGTCCATTTAGGGTCTGGTCACCTCCAGGAGGCTCCTGTCAGAAACCTGCAATGTGGAGAAGGGAGGAGCCCTGTTTCCCTGGAGGAGGAGGGGCCCCCAGGCCTGTCCCTCCCAGCCTGGCTGCTGTGAGAATCCCCCAAAGACTTAAAAAAATACCCTGTCTGGGCCCCACCCTAGGCCAAATGAAATTGGAATCTCTGGGGATACAGCCTGGTAATAGGTATATATTTCAACTTTCTAGATTATTTTAAATGCAGCCAGGATTCACATCAAGTGTCCTAGGACAAAGGCCTCCTGGGAGAAAACACATGTCCTTCTTCTCCTCCCAAAGGCAGCCAGAAAGGATAAAGGAATGAGCAAACAAGACATAACGAAAAAAATAATTTTTTCATTTCTCAATGTCTACGCCTGTTGTCGAAAAGATGCAGAAGATACCATTTTGCTTATTTCCTTAATTAAATCCTTAGGTTAAAATTTTAGATTTGAAGTTACAGGATATTTTGAGACTTCAAAAAAAAAATCACAATTTCACTAGAAGTGAAAAAGGTGTGATTATTTGGGCCTTTTCAATTCTGGAAATTTTCAGTTTAAAAATCTTTGTCCATCTGGTAGATGAACATGTAGTTTTTCATGTCTGCGATACATAATTCTTGAGGGTTTCCTATATGCCATTACTCCATTGGACAGTGTTACTTTAATTTGAAAGTGTGTCGGTCTTCATTGAGATTCAGCATATTTTCATATACCTGGTAGCTAATTATAATTCCTTTTTTTTTTTTTTTGAGACGGAGTCTCACTCTGTTGCCCAGGCTGGAGTGCAGTGGTGCGATCTCAGCTCACTGCAACCTCCACCTCCCGGGTTCAAGTGATTCTCCTGCCTCAGCCTCCCGAGTAGCTGGGACTACAGGTGCGTGCCACCATACCTGCTAATTTTTTATATTTTTAGTAGAGACAGGGTTTCACCATGTTATCCAAGATGGCCTCCATTTCCTGACCTCAAGTGATCCACCCACTTCGGCCTCCCAATTCTTTTGTGTAAAGCTCACTCTAGCTGTGGTGAGAGTGGATGGTTGGAGGGGGAGGGGGCCAGAACAGCAGACAGAGATATGTCTAGAGGCCATTGCAGTGGTGCAAGTGTGAGAAGTGCGGACCATGAGAGGGGGTTAGGTTTGGGATGTATTGTAGAGGTAGGGCTAATAGCATTTGCTGATGGATTGCATGTGAGCTATGAAGGGAATCAAGGATGACTTGGAGGCTTTCAGGCTGAGCAATTGAGTGGGTGGTGGCCTCACTTTCTGAGCTGGAGAAGGCAGGAGTCTGAGGTATATCGGCTGGGAAGAGGGGCTGGTGGCTGGTCTTGCTCCGCTGGAAGCTCAGGAATGCTGGGCCAAGTTTCCAGGCCTGCCCGTCTTAGGGGCTGGGAGATATGTGCTGTGTTGTGGAAGCTGGTTCAGGGGATCAGTCTCTCTCTGCAGGTAAGGAGGGACTCACAGCAGCAGAAGCCTGTTCTTTCCACAGCCCAAGACATTATCTTTCGTATATATTTTGTGAAGATTTTTTCCCTGCTTCTCTATTTTCTGATTTTTAAAAGTGAATCTTATAAGCATTTTTCTTTATTTAAATACATACAAATTATACATTTAAAATAGAACATGGCATGACGGAAAAGTATAAAGATTTGCTAATTTATGTCTATACTCTTGGACTTGTGTGATGTTTCTAAATCTTTATAAATATATGTTGCAATGAACATTTTTGTGTATATGTGTGTGCTTACATATTTTCTAAATTATCCCTTAGGATAGATGCATTTTTAGGATTTCAGCTGCTGCATCAGAATATAAAAGTTATAAAGCCATTTCATTGATCCTTTTGTTTTAGTCGCTGATGCCTCATCGAATCCGGAGCCAAGTTCAATCCTCCTTCTACTGCTCCAGACGGCTCCCCTTTCTCCCTCTCCCACCAGGACCCCTAATCTCCCCCATTTCCCCAATGCTGCTTCTCAGAGCCACGTTTCCTCTCACTACCAGCCAAGCCCTACCCTTTTGGAAGTCCACCGATAATTTTAATACGTCTCTTGTATTTGCGCTAAAGCCACCATTGAGGATACTCAGAATTTTGCTGTGGAATCTGGTTAGACAACTAACAAAGTAATAATAATATGTAGAAGAATTATGTAATAGAGGAAAAGTTAAGGGGGATCAGAGAGATTTAAGTGTGTATTTTAGTCTTATCCCTTACTAGCTAAAATGTAAAGAAATTTTAAGCCTGTAGGCATGTGATTTAAAAATCACCTTGGGCAAGTCATTTATACTCTGTGTGAGCTTCAGGTGCTCACTTAAAATGGGTAGAATAATCACCATCTCTTAGGATTAGTGTGAAGGGTGCACGAAAAAGCATGTGAAACACACAGGCTCATATCTGGTGTGCAATACCCTTTATTTATTTGGGTTTGCTTTCCTTCCATTCAATTTTCCCTTGCTTGCATCATCTTAGAAATTATGGCTAAATATTAGAGCTCTTTGTATCCTCAATAAAAAAGACATGGACTTAAATAACACTTTACCACGAAATCAGCTGAGGTTTGTGTTGCTCCTCAAATCTAGGAAGCACATTAGTCAGAGGCTGAACGCTAACCCTCTTTTTTCTGAGCCACAGTGGAAAAAAATGGAGGTTTTCCTATATCACTCTGATAGTATTCTGTTTCCTTCACCGATGTAATTCCGTTATTGCAGCGAAGAAAATGCGCTATGATACCTGGATGAAGGGGACTCCATGAAATATGAAGTTGTTTGAAAAGGTGCGACTGGCATGCATTAAGATGCCAGGTTTTTATTTTATTTCTCTTCAGCTTGTAAACACTTCGGTAACCTGCAAAGATGCTGGAGCTGGTGGGGAAGAGAGTTCAGCCAGGAGGTCCAAATGCCACTTCCACATCAGGATTACTAATGTGCATGGTCATCTTCTAACCACTGAGCTTCTTTAATTTTGGGGAGACAACAAAAATGAATCAAAAGAATAATGTAGTTCCAATGTCATCTCTGAGAAAAATGATGTCAGCCAAACCCTGTATTCTTAAGCCAGGCTGACTTGCCCAACGCCATAAGGGCAGTTGGCAAATAGGGCACACAGCAGTGCGTTAGCTCAGTGGGCTCAGTTTTGGATGCTAAATTCCAGTTTCACTCTCATTGCCCTTGGCTTCTGCCAGGGATTTGGTCTCACAGTGTCAGCCCTACTTTTGCCACATGGATTTTGTGTTCGAACTTTGCTTTTCTAACTTTGATGCTCAGACGGCCTCAGAACTCAAGCTCTGGCCTCCTCCTTCCCGACTGCTTTGAGTAGACACAAACCTACTTTTTGTCCGAGGACAAAATACTTATCTGGGTTCTGATCATGCTACCTTAGTCACCTAAATATCATCAAAGCTGATTCCTAACCACTCTTCCTATTGTTACCAGAAAGTGCCCTGATAGTGTTAGGAAGTCTTGCTCCTTGTCTGGGGCCCAAGACCCTCTTTTGAAGTTTGAAGGCTCATCTGTAGGTAGGTAGGTAGGCAGGGTCATCATTTGCTTAGGAGCCAAACCAAGATGTTGTATACTCCCTGTGGTAGGTAGAGTGATGACCCCCCAACAATATCCGCATCCTAATCCCCTGAACCTCTGAGTATATCATGTGACATGGCAAGGGGGAATGACGGTCGCAGAAAGAATTAAGTTGCTAATCAACTGACCTTATGATCGGGAAATTATTTTGGATTACTGAAGCAAGTCTAATGTAATTATTAGGGTCCTTTAAGGTGGGAGAGGGAAGTAGAAGAGGAGGTCAAAATGAGACAGAGATTTGAAGATGCTCCACCGCTGGCTTTGAATATGGGGAAAGGGACCACAAGGAGCTGGAAGAAGCAGAGAAAGATTCTTTCCTAGAGCCTCCAGGAGGACACAGTCCTGCTGATGCCTTGATTTTAGCCCAGGATGATCAATGTCTGACTTCTGGCCTCTAGAATTGTAAGACAATGCATTTGTGTCCTTCAAAGCCTCTAAGTGGGTGCTAATGTTATAGCAGTAACAGGAAATTAATATACCCTTCAAACAACAAAGAGCCTCTCTCTATTCAATAATGAATTTTTATAAATGAAACAAAAAAAATCCATCCTCAAACATGGAAGGTTAAATTGTCACTTAAAATGCCTGGATTACTGAATACAAATTGGTGCTTTTCTAGCCAAAATACTGATGTTTGGGAACCAGAGAGAATCAGCTGCTCCTTCTCTTACTGAGATAGATGGGGTCAGTAAGAGGAAGTCCCCTTTGATTTTAGAGAGAGCCTCTAGGAAGGTCCAACATCTGTTCTGCCTTGATCTTGTCTCTGGTCATATGATGGCAAGGAAAAGTGAACCCAGAGCCAGCAATTGGTCCAGGAGATAGTGTGCCCCAGCGCCTGGGCAGCCTGGCCTGTCTGCCACCCCAGGTCTCTGTAGAGCCCAGAATAGCCCACCTGAAGCTATCTCCAGATCCCTCTCAGCAGCCTGAGGGAGAACTAATGACCACAGGCAGAGATGTTTGCTCTAATTCCAAGTGTCCATGTTCTTTCTGCCAATGAGTTACCCTGCTCTTGTAATTGACCCCTGCGTGTCCTTGGGGCAGAAGTGGTAATGGTTGGAGAGGCCAGGGGAAGAGCCAAAGGAGGAGCTGACTCGAGATCCCCATCCTGCCATTCATCCAGCAACCTCTGCAGGTTGTGCAAAGCCCTGCCTTGCATCTCTGCAGGCAAGCTCAGGCTGCAAAATGAATGCAAGGCAGGTGTGGCAATGGAGAAAAGAAGGCAAGGGGAGGAGTAACTGTGTAGCTTGATTTCATACTCTTAACCTTTTATGAACTCTAGCCTGAAAAATGTTGCCAGCTAATATGGATACGGTACTTTGCAATTTGTTATTCCATTTTATTCTCCACCCATTTTATAGTAGAGGAAAGTGAACTTTTACAATGTATCTTGGTCCATTCAGGCTGCTATAACAAATATATCATAAACTGGAGGTCCTAAAGAAAAATATATATTTGTCACAGTTCTGGAGGCTGGGAAGTCCAAGATCAAGGTTCTAGCTGATTCGGTGCCTTCTTCCTGGTTTCCATATGGCCATCTTCTCACTGTGTCCTCACATGGGGAAAACAGATCAAGAGAGCTGTAAGGGCATGAATCCCATTTGTGAGGGCTCCGGGTTCATGATCTAATTACCTTTTAAAGAGAGTCATCTCTACCAACACATTAGGGGTTAGGATTTCAACGTGTGAATGTTGGGGCTACAGATTCAGTTCGTAACACCATGTGACAGGCAATATTCTAAAATATTCACAGAAAATCTAACTAATTTAGGTACTAGATTTCGGATGTGGTGGCAATTTGGATGAAGTCTGAAATAAGTTCCCCTTTACAATATTGCTTTATGGAAAAGAGGCTTCTTCTATAAGTGAAGAGTGCATGAGGCTTTCCCCTAATGACTGATGATCTGGCCCAGGATTCTTGGTTGCTCCTGTCAAGTCGGGGGGCCTAGGATGTAGTCCCTTCAGTTTCCACACAGCCATGCTCATCGCAGGCAAGGTCACTTAGGGGCCTCCTCTCAGAAAACTGCAGTGTGGGGAACAACCCTTCTTGCTGTGGGTGAGGAAAACCCAGGTCAATCCTTCTCAGCACACTACTTTGAGAACTCTGTAAGGAGCTTTAAAAATATCCTTCCTAGGCCCCACCCCAGACTAGTGAACTCAAGTCAGGGTTGTGAAACATTGGCCTCTCTTAAGACAAAGGCCGGGAAAACATTTCTGTGTCACATGACAAAAATCCTTTTTCTTAACCCCCAACCCATCTAGAGCGACAGACAAAACAAGCAAATGGACACACCAAGACACCAACTGGTTTCTGAAGGTTTCATCTGGTTACATCAAAGATGCAGTAACTACAACTTTGTGCACATCCTTAGTCAAATTCTTAAATTGAAAATTAAGATATGAAAGTAATTGCTCAATATATATGGGCATTTCTGAGACTTTTGAGGCAAATTTCCTGAGAAAAAACACAGTGTCTCCAGAAGTGTGAAGAGTGCCATTTCTCTGAGCCCTTGCTAATACTGTACATTTATACTTAAAAAGTTTTGCCAATTCGTAAATGTTTTCCATGTATGCAATAAAGATTCATTGAGAAGTCACTTTGTGCCAAGCACTACATTGAGCAATATGTTATTTTAATTTCAAAATATTAAGTTGCTTGCTGAGATTGAACATCTTTTCAGAAATGCAACATTATACATATATATTTTCTATTCGTAAAGCTCACTCTAGCTGTGACAAGATGATAAATGCACAGTAGGAGGGGACTTGGGGGCCAGAATGGAGATAGGGAGACACATCCAGAGGCCATTGCAGTGCTGCAGGTGGCATCCAAGGGTGGCTGGGCTGAGTGCGAGAAGTGGAAGTGGTGAGAAGGGGTCACACACTTGGGACATGTATTTTGGGGGGGGAGAGCTAATAGTGTTTGTTGATGGACACGGGCTATGAGGGGAAGAGGGGAAACAAGGATGACTTGGAGGTTTTCAGGCTAAGCAACTGAGTGGGTGGTGGCCTCATTTCCTTAGGTGGGGAAGACAGGATGGAATAGGTTAGAGTAGGGAAGGGTGGATCAAGGTTTCTTTTAAGTGCAAGATGTCTATTAGACAAGTGGAGATGCTGAGTCAACAGCTGGATTTACAAGCCTGGAAATCGGGAGGGATTAGGTTGGAGATATAGATTTGGGAGCCAGAATACAGATAAGTTTCTAAAGCAGTGGGAATGGGTGAGATTTCTTAGAGAGAGAGGAGATAGATAAATGAGGACTGAGAACTGTGGCATGTAATAATTTAAAGTTCTGGGAGAGGAGCAGAGTCTAGCAAAGGAGAGAAAATGAACAACTGGTGAGACAAAATATCTAGTGAGTTTGCTATCAAAGAAACCTAAGGAAGAAATATTCCAAAACTGTCAGCTGGGCGGGGTGGCTTACACCTGTAATCCCAGCACTTTGGAAGATGCTAGGTAGTCATATCACTTGAGGTCAGGACTTTGAGACCAGACTGGCCAATGTGGTGAAACCCTATCTCTACTAAAAATACAGAAATTAACCAGGCGTGGAGGTGTGTGCTTGTAATCCCAGCTACTTGGGAGGCTGAGGTGGGAGAATCACTTGAACTTGGGAGGCAGAGGTTGCAGTGAGCCGAGATTGCGCCACTGCACTCCAGCCTGGGCGACAGAGTGAGACTCTGTCTCAAACATCTCAAAAAAAAAAAAAAAAAAAAGTGTCAACTGTGATCAGTGAGATGGGGACAAGAAATTGTTATTAACTCTGACCATATGTTTGATAAGAGCTGCTTTCTTGGTGCAGTGGGGACAGAATCATGATTACAGTGGTTAAAGAGGAAGAGGAGATGGTGACAAATCTCTTGAGGAATTTCGTGTTGAAGGGAACAGGTAAATGGAATAAAGTATGTATCTGTTCTTGGAATCTAGGAAAGATTCAAGAACAATATGTTTGTAGGCTCATGGGAATGTTCTCTGTGGGAGAAATGGATGGTGCCAGAAGGAGAGGGAATAATGGCAGAACCTTTTACTTATCAATAAGAAGTCAAGAGAGAATGGGGTGCAGGCTGCAAGGGGAAGAATTATCTGTGGTTTATTCAGGGATATTTGTTAGACAGTGAAAATGGAATGTGGGGAACAAATGCAGACCAGTTCATGGGTTTAGTGGGAGTGAGATGTGAGCATCCACCTTGCACTCACATACGTTGACTTCTTTGTCTGCAACAACCTAGGTACCTCAAGACATGGAGATAAACTTGCTTCTCAATGCCACTTCCAAGCTATTTCACCTTCAGAAACCTCAGACTGAAGAATCAAGCCTTTTCTCTCATCCACTGCAGCCATCTACTCAACACCTTCAAATGCCCCACACCCCCCTTCTTGAATGGGTGCATTTAGCACTTGGATCATTGGCTTTCTCTACATGGTTGCTCATGTAGAACTTTGGGCAACTCACTGTGCCCACAAGTTATGAGTCCAACAACCTGTTGCTCCAGATACTTGATTTCCTCAACTCCAGTGCCCTTGAGGTGAAGTCCACCTCACTCTGCTGATAGTGGCAGGAGGCAGTCAAATGCCTAGGCAGATGGGGTGTGTCCCCAGTGAAACCCCCATTCAAACCAAAGACAGTTCAAAGCCTGAAAGCCAAGCTACAAGTCTTGGATAAATCCATGGACCAGATTGAGAACCTCTCTTCTCGTTTGGCATTCTTTCCTCTAATTGATCCCCACCTTTCACCTATTTTACATATACCTACCCTTCCCTAAGTGGTTTCTTGCACTGTGTTTCTTACCCAGCTTTGAGTGGTGCCTTTGTTTTAGCCTTTCTTGCATACTCATAAAGCAATCAGCATGCACTCCCCAATTCTGAGCCCATAAAAGTCCTGGACTCAGCCACACTTGGTGGGGACTGCCTGCCTTCAGGTGGGGGGAGCTACCCAACTTCAGATAGGGGGCTGCCTTCTCTGGGTCTCCTCTCTGCTGAGAGCTGTCATTCAGTAAAACTCTCTGCCCTGCTCACCCTTTGGCTGGAGCATAACCTCATTCTTCTTGGACATGGGACAAGAACTTGAGACCCACGGAATGTGGGTATGAAAAAGCTATAACATCCCCTTTGGGGTTTTGCAGTCGTTGGCATCCCTGTTCAAGCACCACCACATTCCCCTTGTTGGGATGCCGGTGCACAGAGCGGAGGCAGGTCAAGGCACCCCCAGCCTGGCCCAGCTGTGGGCTGAGTGTGGATCCTGTGGTGAATACGGGATCCAGCCAGAGTACAAGCCAGGTGTGGCCTGGCTTGTCGAGTGGCCAGGGTGCCTCCTGTTGTGAGCCCAGGACTGAGTGAGGCTCAGGTGTGGGTTTTGCTGGCTATGGATATCTCCAGCTGGCCAAGCAGCACTGAAAAAATCCTGCATCACTGCCACTTGCTTGCAGGGTCATAATGGAAATCAGGGAGTGCATCTTTTAAGGGGGCTCAGGTAAAGCATGTCCTCCAATGCCAGCCAAGTTTCAGTAAGAAGAAAAAAGGGAAAACAGGCTGGGAGTAGTGGCTCATGCCTGTAATCCCAGCACTTTGGGATCTTGAGATTGGCAGATCACCTGAGGTCAGGAGTTTGAGACCAGCCTGGCCAACATGGTGGAACCCTGTCTCTACTAAAGATGCAAAAACTAGCTGGGCGTGGTGGCATATGCCTGTAATCCCAGCACTTTGGGAGGCCAAGGCTGGCATATCACCTGAGGTCAGGAGTTTGAGACCAGCCTGGCCAATATGGTGAAACCCCATCTCTACTAAAAATACAACAATTTGCCAGGAATGGTGGTGCACACCTGTACTACCAGCTACTTGGGAGGTTAGGCAGGAGAATTGCTTGGACCCGGGAGGCAGAAGTTGCAGTGAGCCAAGATCACACCACTGCACTCCAGCCTGGGCGACCAGAAGGAGACCTCTCAAAAAAAAATAATAATAACTTTTAGGGTATGGGTGGAGATTAAAAGTGATTTTGCTGATGAGAGGTGGTTAATTTGGCAGGATGAAGACAGTAGGTGATTAGGTCCAATTGGGGCACTACAGATCAGTGTGGGGTAAGCACGTCTCTGATTATGCTAAGGACTGAAGCAAATGGGATGTGTGGTATAATGAAATTGGTCCTTCCTTTGAGGAAGGAGGACCATCAAAGGAAAGCTGTAGATTATTTAGCTGTTGAGCATGTAAGGTGTGGGCCCTTCTCAGTAGCAGCTGGAGAGGCAACTCCCAGAGCCCTGGTAACCTCGGGGAAGGACCAAGGTGGCTGATCTTTCTTTCAGATGCCCTCAGGCAAAGTTCTTGGGGCTGGTTCCAGGTGTCCTCTTGTGGCAGCTAAGCATCTAGTCCAGGTGGCTGATGTCTCCCTTTAGGGTAGCGAATGACTCCTTAGAGCAGATGGGAAGTTTCTCCAGCAGCTTTGTGTGTGACTCTCATATATATTTTATTTTTTCCTGCTTGTTTTCTGATTTGTGTGTAATTGAACCTTAGGCATTAAGCATTTTTCTATTCATATATTACTCACAATTATATTTTTATGTTGTATAATATTGCATGGTATAAAGCATACAATGTGCTATTTTATTTCCTTATTGTTGGATATGTATGCTATTTCCAAATCTTTGCAAATATATGTTACAATGAACATTTCTACATATATATGTATATTTTATTTGCTAAGTTATTACTTAGGATAAATTTCCAGGATCAGGATTATTGGATTGAAATATGGGAAAGGGGCCAGATGCGGTGGCTCATACCTGTAATCCCAGCACTTTGGGGGGCCGAGGCAAGCGGATCACCTGATGTCAGGAGTTAAAGACCAGCCTGGCCAACATGGCGAAACCTTGTCTCTACTAAAAATAGAAAAATTAGCCAGGTGTGGTGGTAGGCATCTGTAATCCCAGCTACTTGAGAGGCTGAGGCACAAGAATCACTTCAACTTGGGAGGCGGAGGTTGCAGTGAGCCAACATCACGCCACTGCCCTCCAGCCTGGGCCATAGAGCAAGACTGAGTCTCAAGAAAAAAAAAAAAAGAAAGAAATATAGCCATTTCCATGACCCATTAGTTTTAATCCTTAATACATCATCTCATCTAATGCAGGAGGAAGTTTAGTTCTCCTTTCATGGCTCCAGGCTGCTCCTCCTTCCTTCATCCATCTCTCAATATAGTTCCTCAATTTCCTCTGACCCCCAAACACTTCTCTTTAGCACTATATTTCCTCTTACCAACAGCTGTCACTCTTACCCTCCAGAATTCCATCAGTAAATTTAACAAGTCTCTTGGATTTTTGTTGAAGCTGTCATGAAGATAGTCAAAGAATTTGTTCTTGAATCTGATTAAAAGAGTGTAATAGTATTTGGAGGTATCATGTTATAGAGGGAAAGGTTTGAGAGCTGTAGAAACCTAAAATTGAATTTTAGCCTTAGCATTTCATAGCTAAAAATGCTATAAAATATATGCAAATGTAGATGTGATATGAAAATTACCTTGAGCAAGCCTTTTATACTGTCTGAACTTAATGTTGAGCTATAAGATTGCTCTAATGAGAACACTTTCATAGAATTGATGTGAGAGATAAAGGCAAATGTGAAAATACCTTCTGGCACATGTCTGGTGTGTGAAAATTATTATTGCTGTTTCTCACTTTTTTCCTGTATTCACTGGCTTTTGATCATTTTTGGATCAAATGTCTCAGTGTAGCTGTTGGTGGTATCATTGCCTGTCAATCAAAACTCCCAAGGAATACATCTGCAGTGGAACAAATTTGCCTGTGTTACTTGCTTCAACAAAGGAGACCATACACCATGTGGAAATCAGGAAGCATTTCAGGATTTAAACCTGTTAGGTGGTTTTGGGGGGTGTTTGAAGAAGCAGGGGACTCTCCTGGGTTGGATACTGTCAGGAAGTAAAATTAAATCTATGCACGGACAACTTAATATTTTATCTTGGAAGTGGGAGAAACGGAATAGAACTGAAGATGTAATTGGCAAAAAGGCAATGGCCACTTGTGTGAGCTGAGAGAGGAAGAAATTGGATTGTTTTTATAGTATTTCCAGTATTCTCGTGTTTCTACTAAGATGTAACTTCCAAGGGATTTGACTTTTTTCCTACTCTATCATGGTCCCACATTGAATTCATCTGATGTTGGTGTTCTGTGAAATTGTTTATTTTCAGTAGAACATCATGGTCTTGCTGTTAGTGCAAGCTGACGGCTTTTAGATATGTTTTTCTTGTTAATTCTCACTTTTGGCCAACAGCAGATGAAATTAGACCACAGGTAATTAATCCACGATATTGAGGTTTTTCACCATTACTGAGATTCTGCCTGCTGGGAGGCTGTCTAGAGAACATTCTTTGTATTTGGACAAATTAGTACCTCTTATTCCTTTTGTTATCAGATGAGTTGTTGATTGATCTGACATGACAAAGGTTATGCATTTTGGACTCAGTACCAGATGCGTCAGTCAAGTAGTTTCTAGGCAATTATGAAAGACAAAATGACTATTCATTAGTTTTCCAAGGCCAGGGGACCAGGTGATTAACCCCAGGCCATGAAAACATGAGTCAAAGTCCAAGTGGGTCTGCTCTAGGGATCTAGGTCATGCCCCTTTCTTTCAGTCTAATCACAGACTATTCCATCTCTCCAATTGTACATATGTTGATGACACACGGAGTGTTGACTGTAGCATGAATTCCCCATTAACTAGTCAATTTAACTAGTTTATTTTGGGCCTTCACAGTAGAGGTAGTTTGTACTTAAGAGTAATACTGTATGGGGCACAGACCTTATTGAATGACAGTCACTTTTACAAAAAAAAAAAAAAAAAAGAAAAGAGAAACCCAACCCTCTACTTCTAATTTTACTAATTTTATATATTATTTATGTAACAATTTGCATGGAAAGATAAATAAATCTTCATGGCTGTATTTAGGTATATGCATGTAAATAAACATAAAAATGAATGATAAATGTAAATATTTTAACTAGAACTTTAAAATATAATTGATCTGTTGATATATGTTAAAATAATATATATATTATACTATATCATCTTAATACATTGTAATGATTTTAACAATCAAATCACATCAATTATCTTATATACCTATTTCTTTTTTCTGTAATTATTGCACTAGTCTACTCAACCATTTATATTATTATATGTAGCCAAAGTAACCTGCTTTTTTTCCCAAACACAAAAGAAAACTAGGAAACTGTTGAATTGTTTTAAAATTTTAGCCAATTTCAACAAATTTAAGATAGCAAAACAAATGTATGTAATCACAAAAGTCATTTGCATACCCTATTAATTTGTAGCCATCTCAAGAAATAAGGGTAAATTAAAATTATATTAAGTCTTTTGAATCTTGTTCTTAGGAATTGTCTAGGTATCAAAAATTATTGATTCAACTTAATATTGGTCTTAGGTCTTAAAGTTGCTAAAGGTTATGATTTTAATTAATGTATTAGTTCTTTCTGTTTTGTTTGTAATATTAAAAGAAGTTTTATAAGATTAAATGCTTTAAAATAGCATCTATTTTTACAATTCTATTTAATTACCTGCAATGACTCTCTTGATGAGAGGTTCCCATTACTAGCTCCTTTTCACAGATACATAAACTATCTACTAAGTATTTATAAACTATTTAGTACTGTTAGAAATCATTCTGAAGACTTCACAACTTAATAAATTTCATTTTGATACTGTGTTTTATACATTGTGGCTATTTGGTTTGGATCTGTACAAAGATTCCCTTTTGTAATTTCCTTTTATGGATAAGTTTTGTTACATATGCTAAGAGTGTAAGTGAGCTGCTTTGAGGGATATTAGAAAGGTATGTTTTGAAGAAAATAATTCATGTAAGTGTTTTTTAAAGCCAATCAATATTTCTATAGGTAACAAACAGTTTTTACATTTGCCTTTTAACTATAATATAGCATTTGGGCAAACAAAGACAACATTTAAAGTGAAAAATTTTTTTTTCTTTTGCTGATACTCATACTACTCACATTATTGTTGAGGTTATAATGTACACATAATTAAAATTAAAATACAGTTTTTATACTCTCTAAAGGGCAAAATAAAAAGTAATTATATATGTAATCATTTTGTAAATGATATACTTATCATTTATAAATCTCTGAATATTATATCTTCATCTGGCAAAAATATAATCTCTTAAGCAGCAGCAGCTGCATAAACTAATAAGGAAAGAGGCAAAATTAATTTTTTTTCTGAGCAAGACAAAGGAAAGCTCCAAGTTTCCTGGTATAGTTTTGGAAGTGCAATAGTCGATTTGTTTGAAGACAGAATTAATTTTGCAGGCACACATTTCTGTTTTCAGGCTGTGAAGTTTGGGTGAGATCTTGACGGTGGTGGCAGTGGTGGGATCCATGCATGGGCATCTGGAAGAAGGAGAGAAAGGAAGAGAAAGAGGCAAGGAGGGAGGAGGAAAACGAGGCCTTGAAATATCATACGCAGTTCCTTGGATGGAAGGAGGAGCGGGGAGCATAACTTGGCAGCTTAGGTGAGAGAGAGGAAGAAATTGGATTGTTTTTATAGTATTTCCAGTATTCTCGTGTTTATACTCAGACCTAACTTCCAAGGGGGAGCTCTGTCTTCAGATTAGGGAGGCCCCCTTGCTGTGAGAGACCAGCTGTGCACCAGTGCTCTGTTTGGAAGAGCTATTTCCTGTAGGATTACTCATAGTTCCTCTTCTAGAAACTAGACCTTTCCCCTGACTTCAGCTGTCTCCTCTTGTTCTGGGCCTGGACTTCTCTTCCTAAGGGTCCTCCTAAGGAACTAAGTTGACCCTCTTCAGCTCTCGGGGTTTTCTGGCAGGCTCCAAGTTCCTGCTGACATTCTAAAGGCCAATGCTCTTTAAGGTAGATTCTAGCTCCACAGCCTCCCTTTTGTCAGAGCTGAGATTATCAGTGATTTTGCATTTCTCCTGAATCAGTGGGACATGTTTTTCTTCCAGCCATGTCTCTGTTTTAACATAAGGTTGGATTTCAGCTGATTAATATACCTTAAAAAAAAAAAGGTATGAAAAGTCTACATATGGCTGCACATGTCCCAGACTCTCACAAGAGAGGGAGGAAGTCGAAGTCAGACTCAGGTTGGGTGGGGTCATGGCAACCTCCCTACTCACTTTCCTAAGGACATTCTCCAAGGGGCACTGCACAGAGGGCACCCTGAACACCATCCTGTGTCCATGGCTCCACAAGGCCACACTCCGCACACACCACAGAGCCACCCCAAGGGTTCAGCCTGGAGCCCACATCAGCGCCTGAGAAGCAGCACAGAGCCCTGGGACCTTGGGAGATGGCCGGACAGATTCGGCAAAGAATACCTTTGCCCTGGGATTGGCCAGCACATCCAGCTCCCTCCTTCCTCTCTCTCATAATTGCATACATGGGGACATAAGGAAACGCTGAAAGACTAGTACAATGGACGTCCCTATACGTAGCTGCTAGATAGAACAGTTGATATTTTCCTATATTTACTTCTATCTCTGTCTCTTTTTTTTCCTGAAACATTTCAAAGCAATAGATGACTTGACATTTCAGCGTGTGTTTGAAAATCGTATGCACATTGTACTGCATTTCCATATGTCACTGTGGTCCTTTGTTAAGCTCATTTTCCAGATGAGGAAAGGAACTGAAGCACAGGGAAAGAAGTTACACAGGAAATTGCAGACCTGAAATTTATATCCAGCTCTCACTAGCTCTGAAGGTTGCGAGAAGATTTTACAACTTTCTGACTGTGTGGAGGAGAAGGCCTCAGGTCAGTGCCTACCCTTTCTCACATCTCCCTGGCATTCTCTTATCTCCCTTTTCAGCAAAGAGAGGGCGTTTCTCAGGTGTAGAATGATTGCAGGCACAAGGTCTCTCTCAAACTTAATAATGTATTTTAAAATTTATATTTAATTTTATACTTATCTATCATTTATGGCTATATTTTTGCATATGCCCATGTTTTATATTTTAAAAATGCATGGCAGTGGATATAAAGAAACCTTTAGTACACACTTACTTAAATAAAAGCGTTATAATATTGGTAGTAAATGGCAAAAATTATAGCAAAAATTGTCCCTTTGATAGGTGAATTACTGAAGCTTTAGCAATAATGTTGCAAACTCTGTGAAAGGGCTGCTGTGGGTATAAACCACCCTTCCTCCGGCCGGGTCTGAACTTTAGGGGGCATTTCTGATTCCTAGTCCTGTCCCCTCTTGCCTTGGCTGTCTGGAGGAAGAGGAGAACCAGTCATTGGTGTAGCCTAAGTCGAAGGAGGAACTGTGGTGAGTCTTCTCCCTGACCCCCTTTTCCCACCCACCCCGACGTATTTCTTCTGTTTTGCATTCCCAGTGCCAGGGACTGTTTGTGTGTCAAATATGCCATGAAATGTGCATCTTTCCCATGAGCAAAGGAAGAGGTGGGGTGCTTACCCATCCCTAAGCCCTGGTGGCTTTCTCAGACACATTCTAAATAGCAAAGCAGTCTCCTCCAGGAGACCTTTCGGGAATGGGCTTCAGGGCCATCCTGGGCCGTGACCCTCTGTGCAGCTCTCCTTGGAGGTGGTCCTTGGGAAGGTGAGCAGGGAGGGACCATGACATCTAAAGTCCAAGCTCTGACTACATCTGTCCCTGGGAATCAGTGACATGTGAAGCTATGGCTAGATTTTTCATAGATCTCTTATTTGTATTCAAAAAGCATTCAGAAGTTTTTATTTAGCTAAAAGTTGGCTTTATGTTAAGCAGGAGGCAGTTGGCACAGAACTTGTCTGTTGATTAAGGAAAAATGTAAATCCACTGACAATCTCCGGTCTGGTAAAAGGAAATATGAGACGCTGGAGTCTCCTCTAGGGGGCGCTAACCTCGAGAATCGGCTGTGGGGAGCCATGTGCAGGAAAGCCACCCTGAGTTGAAGAGGACTCACTGAGTGGTGCGCCCCCTGCCCCCGGCCATCTCTCCAAGGCAAAATGAACAGGCATGGTACTCATAGTCCTGCCCACTGGGAGGATTTCCTTTCACTACTGCCTTTCAGAGCTGTCTCAAAGTGGGGTGGTAGTGCTGCCGCCCACTCCTAGGTGGTGTCTAGATATTAGGCAGAGCTGCCTGTCCAACAAGCCTGTTTCTTCCCCATCAGTCAAGTGATCATAGAGGACTCCTCATGAGGCCATACACATGGGTTGAGAGAGAGAAAATGTGTAGCAAGGGAAGGGGACCGGGGCTTCTGCGGGCCAGTGTAGCCGGGGCGAGGGCATAGGCACCTGCTGGAGCTCGGTCCATATATACCACTTCCACTTGATGATGGAGCACTGCTTCGTATTCTCAACTTTACGGCTTGGTGGGTTAGAAAGCCCCCAACACATAACATGCAGCTCAAGGCACATGGTGATGGGTGGCCCATGGGCAACTTTGTCTCTACTAAGGCCCGGCAGAAATCTAAAAGCTGTTTCTCTAAAGGAGAGTAGTTATCAGCAGAGAACCACAGATTTTCCTCCAAATCCTTTGAGTCTTCACTATGATTTACCCTAGAGAGGTCTGCCAAACACTCCACGCAGAATTCCTATTTGCCATTGACCCTTCAAGCAGCGTCGGTTCTTATGGGTTCTGTGTCCCAAATGAGAAGCCTGCACATCAGCCTGGACCTGTTGCAGAACTCTCTCTCTTGTGGATCTCACTCAGCACTGGAAGCTTTGTGGCTCACTAGGTAGATGGGTTGGAATAACATGCCTGAATGAGGAATAGATTGCTTCCCAAACCCAGAGAGGTTCACCAGGGGTTGTGCCTCTTTCTTAGTGGTAGGAGGCGCCAGATACAGCAACATACCCTTCAACATGGAAGGAATATGTTGATGTGCCTCAGACCATTGAATCCTCCGATTTTTAACTAAGATAGAAAGCTTGCGATTTTTTTGTAGCATAATTGTATGATTTTTTTGTATGCTATTTGTGGATTTTTTGGTGATATCTTACCAATGCGGCTAGAAGTCATTTCTTCCTCTTCATCAGATCCAGTCAACATAACATCATCAATGCAATTGACCAGAATAATGTTCTGCAGCATGAAAAATGTGATCCACATCCTATACACTAGGGCTGGAGAGTTGATATACCCCTGTAACAGGACAGTCAAGGAAAATTGCTGGCCTTCTCAGCTGAAAGCAAATTACTTTTGATGATGTCTACTAACAGCAGAGAAACAAAGAGTATTCGCCAGACCAATAGCAGCATGTCAGGTGCTAAGGGATGTATTGATTTACTCCAGCAGTTGAAACTATGTTTCGAATAACAGCATTTGTGTCACCATCTAAGTAAATTTCTGATAATTGGAGTCACCATCTGATTAAATTTCTGATAATTCACTGCCATTCTGTTTACCGCACAGGTCAAATCAGCAAGTCAAATGGGGATTGGTAGGAATAATCACCTCTGATCTTTCAGGGGTCCTATGGTGGCACTAATCTCTACAGTCCCTCCAGGAATGAGATATTGCTTTTGGTTTGCTTAAATTCTCATGGGTAGAATCCGTTTAGTGGCTTTTACTTGGATTTTTCTATTATAAGAACCTGAGCATACAAATCAAAATGGCTGCCACTTCACTTTCACCCTCCAAATCTCATGTAAAATGTCTCTTGAGGCCCACCTGAACCAGAAAGGAATTCTGGGAAGCATGGCTCAGCCTAGCCAAGTTGACAGGTAAAGCTATTTTAAACCGTTTCAAACTATGGTCATCTTTACACTTCAGCATGCTTTAGCAAATTATGACATTCTAGTGTATAATTGTATGCCATTGTGGTACTGTGTTATCTTATTTCATAGATAAGGAAACTGAAGCACAGAGATAAGAGAACGTGTCCAGGTTACACAGTAAGTGGAGGAGCTAGAGGTTATATCCAGCTCTGTCTAGCTTCAAAATCTGTGCTCTTTCTTTTTCTTTTTCTTTCTTTCTTTTTTTTTTTTTTTTTTTTTGAGACAGAGTCTCGCTCTGTCACCCAGGCTGGAGCGCAATGGCACCATCTTGGCTCACTACAACCTCTGCCTCCTGGGTTCGAGTGATTCTCCTGCCTCAGCCTCCTGAGTAGCTGGGATTACAGGTGCGTGCCACCACATCCAGCTAATTTTTGTATTTTTTAGTAGAGATGGGGTTTCACCACATTGGCCAGGCTGGTCTTGAACTTCTGACCTTGTGATCCACCCACCTCGGCCTCCCAAAGTGCTGGGATTACAGACATTAGCCACTGCGCTCGGCCAACCTGTGCTCTTTCTGCTACACTCCTGCCTTAGGGTGTGCGCATCTAATGGTATTTACAAGGACTTCACATGGTACATGGACACAGTGTTCAATCATATAATGAGAAAAACATAAGTTATCTTTATTATTGTGTCAACGAAAAAGTCTCAAGTTAGAACTAGTATGTCTCTAACACCTGTCACCTCACTAACCCTTTCTTTTTTCTTTTTTTTCTGAGACGGAGTCTCACTCTGTCACCCAGGCTGGAGTGCAGTGGCGTGATCTCGGCTCACCGCAACCTCCACCTCCTAGGTTCAAGTGATTCTCATGCCTCAGCCTCCCAAGTAGCTGGGATTACAGGTGCACACCACCACACCTGGCTAATTTATTTTATTTTATTTTATTTTTTTAGTAGATGGGGTTTTGCCATGTTGGCCAGGCTGGTCTCGAACCCCTTACTTCACGTGATCCACCCACCTCGGCCTCCCAGAATGTTTTTCTCAATCATGCATCTTTTCCTGGGCAAGAGCACTTTCCTTGAGAAAGGAAACATGTTTTATTCATAGCTTCAGTAATGAAGCCACTAAAATACTAATTTCCTGAGCATTCTTAAACATAACTGAATCAGCTTCAATTTGCCTGGATAGATAGACATTTTAGTGGTTTATAGCAAAATGTAATAAACTGAATAACTGTAGGCTTTAATGTAATCTCACACAATCCTATTACATCCCAATTACTTATTTAACCTTTTAAGGATAATTCCTGCTTAAACACACACAATCCTGCAATTCCGAATGTCTTCCACCCATGTTGTTCCAAGGCAATCAATAGATCAGAAAGAATTAATATCTTGCTGTGTCCTCCATTTGTAATATACACTGTCCCAGGAAGGCATAATGTATCCCTCCCAGGCATAATAAATGTTTATTGAGCACTGTTTGTGAAAAGCTCTCCAATTTTCATTCCCATGAGTTTCAGGGCCTTCATAACATCTTTTATTTCCTTTAAAGTAATGAACAAACCCAGGATCAATCCTACTGCTGCTTACACAGCCTCAGAAAGGTGGGAGGGTAGCTGAGTTCAGCATAGCTTTTACACTGTAAAGAAGCTCCTTTTGAAAGTTAAACTTCAGGGACTTAGGGGGAAGGGTGAGAGGGGGGTAAGGGACAAAAGACTACAAACAGGGTGCAGTGAATACTGCTTGGTGATGGGTGCACCAAAATCTCACAAATCACCACTAAAGAACTTACTCATGTAACCAAATACCACCTGTACCCCCATAACCTATAGAAAAAAAATAAATAAATGAAAAGAAAGTTAAGTGTATAATGTATTCAGAGGTAGATGACAGGAACAGTGAGTCTATATAGAATTATGCAGATTTAGGTCTGTGGATAGAACAATCAATATGAGGTTCAGTTGACCCCAGTCACCTCCACGTAAGTGATGAGTTTGCTAAATGATTATGATGTTAATGATTATGAGTAAGTGAATATATTTATCCAAAATTAAACTACCATTTATTGAACATCTATTATGTACCAGGTTCAGAGCTGTGCTTGTGGTAAACAAAGCTACATAAAATATATCTGTCCCTGGCAACTCTTGGTTTAGATAGGATGAAAGGTAGACTAAATAAATCATAGTACAATGAGATGGGGACAAAAATAAAGGTGAGTGCCAGCTGTGAAAGTGGCACCAAAGAGGCTGTGATGGGCTCTACTTGGAGGAGTCAGGACAGAGGGGCATAAGTGGGGTCTTGAACACTGAGTGGGAGTTATAGAAGCTTGAAACAAAGGTGAAGGGAAATGGAAACTGATTCCAAGTGGTAGGATTCATTTTAAAGTGTAATGAAGTCTTTCTAAAATTGGTACTATCCTGGAAAAATAATTGTGTTTAAGGTTTGTTAGGGCTGCACTCATTTGCAGCTTGCAGGAAGCCCAATTAACAGTGCTTTCAAAAGGTAAATATTTATTCGTTTCAGACAACAAGAATGTGACTGTAGGCCAGCTGGGTCTGGGATGACGGTTTAGTGGTGCATTTGTAAAGTAGGCTCTTTTCATATTTGCCCTCCACACGCAGTAGAGTCCAGCCTTAGCCCTCACATTTGTGTTTCATGGTCAAAGATTGCTGCTGAGGCTTCGGGCTCACGGTCATATCACAATCAGGAAGATGGAAGAAGAAATGAAAGGGAGAAGGGATGTCACACCAGGTCTTTTTTTTTTTTTTTTTTTTTTAAAAAAAAAAAAAAGCTTTCCTGGAAGTTTCTCCAAGAGATTTCAACTAATGTCATTGGCTAGAAAGAACTTGGCCATCCAACTTAAGCACAAGGGAGTCTGAAAACCAAGAATGTTAGCTTTCCAGACCATCACTGAGGAAGGAGAGAGAAAGAGAGAGAGAGAGAGAGAGAGAAAGACAGAGAAAAGAGAGAGAGAAAGAGAGAGAAGTTGTCAGGGGGCTGTGGCTTGTGTGTGAATAGCTGGTTCACAAAGTATAGCAGAAGGTCTTGTGAGACAGTTCTAAGCCAAAATCACATAATTTTAGCACTAAATGTTTAGGTCTTATATTAGTCAAGTTTCTCCTGAAACTTGAACTAATAGGATATATGTATATATGAAAGGAAGTTTATTAAGGAGAATCGACTCACATGGTCACAAGGCAAAGTCCCACGATAGGCCATCTGCAAGCTGAGGAAGAAAAAAGTTGGTAGTGGATCAGTCTGAGTCCAAAAGCCTCAAGAGTAGGGAAGCCGACAGTGCAGCCTTCAGTCTGTGGCCAAAGGCCCTAGATCTCCCAGCAAACCACTGGTGTAAGTCCAAGAGTCCAAAGGCCAAAGAACCTGGAGCCTGATGTCCAAGGGCAGGAGGAATGGGAGGAAGCATCCAGCATGGGAGAAAGATGAAAGCCAGAACTCAGCAAGCCAGCTCATCTCACCTTCTTCCACCTGCTTTGTTTTAGCCTCACTGGCAAACAAGTGGATGGTGCCCACCCACATTGAGGGTGGGGCTTCCTCTCCCAGTCCATTGAATCAAATGTTAATCTCCTCTGGCAACGCCCTCACAGGCACACTCAGAAACAATACTTTACCAGCCATCTATGCATCCTTTAATCCAATCACGTTGACACCTAATATTAACCATCACAGGTCTAAATATCTAAAAGACGTAAAAACATCTTCTGAGTTCTTCATTTTGTAGATGAAATAACTCAATTGCTCAGGATCACACAGGTAGCTAGTGATACCGCTGGAACTTGAATTCAGGTCATCTGGTTTCCAGTCCTGGTTTTTTTCTTGTTGTATTAGTCCGTTCTCACACTGCTAGACAGAACTACCTGAGACTGGGTAATTTTGTGAAGAAAAGAGGTTTAATTGTCTCATAGTTCCACAGGCTTAACAAGAAGCATGAATGAGAACTCTTAGGAAACTTAAGTCATGGTGGAAGGTGAAGAAGCAGTAAGCACCTTCTTCACGTGGCAGCAGGAGAGAGAGAAACAGTGAGGGGGGAAGTGCCACACACTTTAAACCATCAGATCTCATGAGAACGTACTCACTATCGGGGGAACAGCATGGGGGAAACTGCCCCCATGATCCAATCACCTCCCACCATGTCCCTCCCCCAACACTGGGGTTTACAATTCAACATGAGATTTGAGTGGGGACACAGAGCCAAACCATATCACTCCTGTACACTAAACTGCTATGCTGAACTTGGAATATGGTTTACGTTGATCTCAAATCAAATCATTAGTTACAAAATATTAAAAGTTTCTATAATTATTATAATCTGCATAGAAAAACAATAGCTGTAAGAAATAAAAAACTCTGGAAGAACCTGAGAAGACACCTGAGCAAATATTGGTAACATAGCTCAATGCACTGCAGGTATCTGTTAACTTACTTATTCCTAGAAGGGAGATAAAAAAATACCAGGCAAGAATAAAGCTTCCCATCTTTTGAGGCACAAAGATTGAAAACAAAGTTTGTTCTTCTAAGTGGAATTCAACTAGCCTAGAAAGTGATTGTCAATTCTTTCTCTTAACCATTCTTCAGATCTTTAAAAACAAGTTAATATTCCTCCACAAGAAAGCTACTCTTCAGACCTGTGGAGCCTGTTCCTGAGGAAGCGCTCCTACTTGTCACAGAATGTCTAAGTGTTTGTCAAATGATAGTTTGCAGAAAGGAAGAAAATAGATGGGAAAAATGTCCACAAGGATACTTCTTCCCTTTGCAGTAACAAAACCTGTTTCCAAATTATTGCCTCTTATAATAATAAGGGAAGGCTACTGAACATTCACGCTACAATTTAAACGACGGAGAATGCAGGTTATTTTATTAAAATGCGTGTAAATATTGATTTGGAAAGAAAATTATATGAAAATGTTGCAATGACTCAATAAGGAAGCAAGTGTGCCAAATATAACCTTCCACTTCTAAGCATTTTGAGAGAGAAACATAATAGAAGCAGATACACAATTCCTGTATACATTTCTGTACATTCTATCCATCATCACACATTCATGCAAATGGTTAACCAGATTGTCTGAAGCCTGTCACCTTCATGAGTCAAGTGTGTTGGTGGCTTATTCTTAAATGTATCTTTAATGTCTTTGCACCCCAGTAGCATTTTGCACTTTCAAGTAATATTTCAAAATTCGTTTAAGTTACTGTAATGTCCACTCTGAATTCCAACATTTTGAATCTCTACTCTTGAATCAATGTGGCAATTTATGGTTCCTGTGACATACTACTGATGCAGGTAGAACTTTATTATAATTCCATAGTAAAATAATTGTATTTTATTTACTTGTGCTTAGCATATTGTAAGCACCCAGAGATTGATGGATTGAATCAATTTATACATGTCTTTTCAGCATTCAAATGGTGTGCCTTGCAGTGAAACAAAATGATTTGTCTTACTGAAACACTGTGTGGAACTCTAGGTAGACTTTGAGTGTGGCTTATTCCTCTCATTTCATTGAGGTGAAGCCACTGAATAAATTTAAAGTGTAAATAAATTGTATATAGTATATGTATTATATGCACAACAGCAAGCATGAATCACTGCATTGATCACAATCCTGGGAATTTTACACCTATTGTCAGTTCTTATGCTTTGTTTAAGTCTCTGGTTTCTGGTACAGTCTTCAGTGCACGGAATGAAATGAAGCTTGTTTTGAGTCTCTTCATCAGGTTGGAAGGGGATGGAGTTGAGGATGTGATAGAACAGAAGCTGCAAAGTGACATGGTCCACACTGCCTGCAAAAAAGACTGGGGCGCCTATGGCTTTTGGGAAGTGAAAAATTCCAAACATATACGTACAGAAACAGAATAATAAAATCCCAGTACCCGTCTCCAGCTGTGACTAATATCCACTAATGGCCAATGTTTTTGCATTGATATTGCTCCCCACCTCATGTTTTGATGCAAGTCTATATTTACATTCATAGCTTTTCAGAATGTAATTCTAAAAGACTCTTCATGAACATAATCGTAGTACCAATAAAAAATCTGTCAAAATCAACAGTCCCTTACTATAATTAAATGATTATCCAATCTGTGTTCCAATTTTCCTGATTTCTCAAATTATATTTTGTGGTTTGTTAAAATCAGGATATGAGTAGTATTGCAATCCATTGCTGTGCCTATTAAGAGTCATTTAATCTAGATTCTTCTCTTTTATTTTTCTCCTGCAATGTATTTGTTGGAGAAGATGGGCTGTCTGTCCTGTCCCACAGTCTGTATTTTGCAGAGTGCACCTGTGGCATTGTTCCCTTCTCCTCCATATTTGCTATAATCTAGTAGTCAGATCTGATGCTTTGATCAGTTTCAGGTTTGATTTTTGCTTGACAAGACCATTGTGCAAGTGCCACTGTGTTCTTCCATCAGGGGCACAGAAGATCTGGTCTGTCTTTTTGTGATGGTGCCATGACTCTTTTTGACAAGTTCCCATGGTACATCATGGAAATGCAGGGTCTGATGGGTAATTAGTAGCTATTAGTAAGTTATAATATACCTGAATATCACAGATTGTGTGTGAGTTTCAGTCCTGCAAATAATTGCTATGCATTTATAAAAAGTTTAGATTATTAATCACTGTCATATCTTTATTATTTTTTCTGTGTGATTTTCTAAGGTGTCCCGCCAGTCCTGCTAAGCAGAAAGCACAGTTTCTCTGGGTCAAAGCCTCTTCCATGTTGCTGTGCAGAGGCCATCTCTATCTAACAGCCTCTAAGCCAGCCCAGACTCCCCTCTGCTATCCATGGACCTTGGTTAGGACTGTATCAGGTCTTTTGAACCTCTAAATGGAAAGTCAGAGCTCCATCTCTTACTGTCTCAGGTGGCTTCTTGGCACTTAGACAAAGAGACACACTTTCCCTGCAAACCAGCTCTGCACACCAGAGAGAATCAGCCCTCCAGGCCAGAGGTCTTGAACTCTTTTCTCCCAACAGGAGGCCTCAGCTCTTTATGTTTACATACAGATAAGAGACTCCTCAAATGCTCAAAGTTGCTAAATGAATATCTGTTCCAAGGTGACTTTCTGTTCTTCTAGCCTGAGAAGCTGCTGCCAGCTTTTTTTTTTTTTAAACCAACTAAAACAAATAAAAATTCAATTCTAAGAATTTTGACTTCAACCGTTTAATCCATAAATATTTATAGAATGCTATCACACACAGAATACTGTTCTATAGCACGCATTCCAAACCTTTTTAATGAGGAAAAATATTTTATATCGAGACCCATTTTACCTACCTACCTAACTATACACACACACACACACACACACACACTCCCCTTTGTTTCATTTAGCGAAAAAAAGTATTGCTAAATGAAACTTATTCTGTTTTCTTTTCCTTTCCTTTCCTTCCTTCCTTTTCTTTCTTTCTTTCTTTTCTTTCTCTTTCTTTTCTTTCTTTCTTTTCTTTCTTTCTTTCTCTTCCTTCCTTCCTTTCTTTCTTTCCTTCTTTCTTTCTTTCCTTCCTTCTTTCTTTCCTTCTTTCCTTCTCTTTTCTTTCTTTCTCTCTTTCTTTCTTTCCCTTTCTTTCTTTCTTTCTTTCTTTCTTTCTTTCTTTCTTTCTTTCTTTCTTTCTTTCTTTCTTTCTTTCTTCCTCTCTTTCTCTCTTTCTTTCTTTTCTTTCTTTCTTAAGATGGCCTTACTTTGTTGCCCAGGCTGGAGCGCAATAGCATGAGCAGAGCTTACTGCAGCCTCGACCTCCTGGGTGCCAGCATTCCCCTTGCTTCAACTTCCCTCCTGAGTAGCTGAGATCACAGGCACTTGCCACCATGTCCAGCTAATTTTTAAATTTTTTTGTGGAGACAGGGTCCCACCATATGGCCCAGGCTGGTCTTGAACTCCTGGGCTCAAGCATTTCTCCTGCCTTAGGCTCCCGAAGTGCTGGGATTACAGGCATGAGCCACAGCACCCAGCCAAAACTTATCCTCGCTATGCGAGAAGCATGCTGCTACTTGCTATTCCTTCCTATTTGCTTCCATTTTATACTATGTCATTAACAAAAAAGGTGGTTAGGCCACTAAGTAGATTTTACTACTGAGTAACAACTTGTAAATTGCAAATTGAATAGTACAGCTGTGGGGAAACTTTCTGAGCTAATATAGATCCAGGCACATAGCAGATGCTCAATAAATATTTGTTGATATACATGATCCTTTCTCTTACAGGTCTTTGGGAGATAAGACACACGTACATTAAAAATAAAGATACTATACAAGAATAAATTATATCAAGAAGCTACATGCATGAGATCTCAAGGCAATAGCCTAAGATTAAAAAAATGAAAAAGTGATGTAGATGGTAATTTTGTGAGTTAAGCTAATAAATGCTTATCCTTTACAAATGAAATCTAAGCAATTTATTTTTCATGATTAAATATTTGGTATCAATTAATATTTGATCTTTAGTTGTGAAACATTTATGTCATAACTAGAGAAGTCAGCTAACTACAGTAAAGGCAGAAAGAGGAGCCCACTTATAAAGTATAATTTTGTTTGGGCTCCAAGTCCAAAGGGTAATAATTCACTGAAAAATTTATTGAAGAATATGTTCTGATGTGTTCTGTTTTAATTTTAAAAACTTAGCAAATAAGGAGACATTTAGATTTCTCAAGTGCCTTACTGTGTAACACAATCTATTCCAGTAAATAAACTTTTATCTGAGAATATCTCAAATCTGAGCAGATATTTTTTTATAACAGCTTAGGGGTGTAGAAAATTGTTTCTTCTTACAGATCTGTAAAGATTTAGCAATAAAGAGTTAAGACAGTAGTTTCTAAACTTTGTGGTAGGTAGGCGTCACCTGGGAAACTTTAACAAATTCTATAAAACTCACAAATGCCTGTTTTGTGCCTCTGGTGATTCTGATTAAACTATATGAGGTGTAACCTGGTGAGGGAAGATTTATTAGCTGCCCAGGTAATCTCTATGTGTGATAAAATGTGGGAACTGTGTTAAGGGAACTGCTGCCACCCTCTTCCCCTAGAAGTCTTCAATATCTTATGATGATGGTCTGTCCTTGCCTTGGCTAAGGTGTACAGACGAAAATGTCTCCGTTAAAAATACCACCCTTTTTAAAAAAGGGACACTTATACACTGTTGGTGGAATTGTAAATTAGTTCAACCATTGTGGAAGACAGTGTGGTGATTCCTCAAAGACCTAAAGACAGAAATTCCATTCAACTCAGCAATCTCATTACTGGGTATATATCCAAAGGGATGTAAATCATTCTGTTATAAAGACACATGCACATGTATGTTCATTGCAGCATTATTCACAATAGCAAAGACATGGAATCAACCTAAATGTCCATCAATGACAGATTGGATAAAGAAAATGTGGCACATATAGACCATGGAATACTATGCAGTCATAAAAAGAATGGGTTTATGTCCTTTGCACAGACATGGATGGAGCTGGGGGCCATTAACCTTAGCAAACTAACACAGGAACAGAAAACCAAATACCACAGGCTCTCACTTATAAGTGGGAGCTTAATGATGCCAGCACGTGGACCCATAGAGGGAAACAACACACACTGGGGTCTTTCAGAGGGTGGAGGGTGGGAGGAGGGAGAGGATCAGAAAAATAACTAATGGGTACTAGGCTTAATACCTGAGTGAGGAGATAATCTGTACAACAAACTCCCATGACACATGTTTACCTATATAAAAAAGCCTGCATATGTACCCTGACTTAAAAACACAAGTTAAAAAAACTTAAGATGTTTTTATGTGCGATTTCAAGAGAAGTTAAAAGATATGAACAACAATAATAGCAGTAACAAAGCAATAATGAAACCTTTTTTTCACATTAAAAAATCTCCCTTTTAGGATAGATGTGATATTTGAAAGAGGAGTGGTATTTTGATATTTAGGTTATCGAGCTAATCTAAAAATTCCTAGCTATTAACCTAGGAAAGTAAGTGTTTACTATGTAGGTATGAGAAGACCGTTTACTGAAAAACTATTTATAAACTCCCAAATCAGAAGAATTTTATGTTTGCTTCAGGGCAATCTTATGTTTTTGTGGACCTGGGATATGAACATTGTGTGAAACAGAGGTAGTTCTGGAGTTGATTCTGAAAAGAGTGTGTCAAAGTCTCGTAAATGTGCAAAATAATTGGGTTTTTATTGAGTCAGATAGGTTGGTTCATTTAATGGAAATGGGAAAAACTACTGAGGAAGGGCAATCCAAAGTCGAATTGAGATTGACATTTTGAAAAAGAGCAGTAAGTGTTGAATATAGCCTGGGGATTCATCACTCTCTAAGTTCTATTAATATGCTCATTTAACCAATTACAAGGTGGCAGAGTTTAATGAATGCACAGAGAATCACTTATTTGGCAATGAAAATGAAGCGCTAAGTCAGTTGTTCTCAGACTGGCTGAACATTAGAATCACCTGGGGAGCCTTGAAAAGTCCCCGGGCCTCATATCAGTTACATCAGAGCCTCGGGGATGGGGACCAGGCCTCAGCACTGGTGATGCCAGTGTGCACCTGTGGGTGACAAACACTGTACCAAGTAAAGAAAACGGCAGATGCTACCCGCAGGCCTCTCTTCCTGTCATTAGAGGTGTACATGACATTACTAGGGTGGGGTGAGAGTGCATAATTACAGTGGAGTTCTGGAATTGAGAAGAACTTCTAAAAGTTAGAACACAAGGTTTCCTAAAGCATTTTCCTTTTTAGAGTATTTTTGGGAGAGAGTTTTATTATTACAAATCTTGTTTTATAGAGTGTCTCAGAGGCAATCCATAAGATTAGGGGCTCTAAGATAGTGAAACCTAGTGTACCTGTAAGTTTCTCTCTATAGCTCTGGTATGGACAGGAATGCACTAAATTTCTACTTGTGTGCCAGCTCCATCTGATGGGTGGTGACTTCCATGGGGACGGCGTGAGAGAGATTCTGAGGCCAGGTCCAGCTGCGGCAGAATGAGTTCTGGGGTTGCTCGTGACATCTGCTATGGAGGTAGAGGTGAACTGTGGAAATAGTGATGCCACATTTTTCCTGCCTTAGATATCAAGAAAAGAGCTGGAGTTCTAAGTTAGAAAGGAATAAATGAGAATTCCAGTTCTGCCTCTGTGGTGATTTAAAAATATGTCATAAATTCTCTGATGTACTTCCCCTAAAAAAATGGAGTCTACTTCTTCCATTGAAAGTGGGCTGGACTTAATGATTTTCTCCTAAACAATAGAATGTGATTGAGGTGACACTATGTGGCTTCCAAGGCTGAATTATAGAGGGATATGAAAAAGGATATCAAAAAAGGATATCTATTAGTTTATCTAAAAAGGATAAACTTCTATTTAGCTCTCTGAATTTTGGATCATTCACTCTGAGGGAAGCCAGCTGCCATAACATGAGGATACTCAAGCAGCCTGTGGAGTGGCCCATATGGAGTGTGACTGAAGCCTCCCACCAACAGCCAGTGTCAGCACGCCAGCCATGTGAGTGAGCCACTTTGGAAGCAGATCCTCCATCCCCAGTCAGGCCTTCCAATGACTGTGGTCCCAGTTGACATCCTGACTGCAACCTCATGAGAAATCCTAAGCTAGAATCACCCATCCAAGGCATTTTCAAACTTCTGATCCACAGAGACTGTGTGATGCAATAAATGTTTATTATTGATTTAAGCTCCAAAGTTTTGGAGTAATTAGTAATACAGCAATACCTAATGAATTCAGCTATTTGGTAGCTTTGTTCTCTAAGTTTTGGGTTCCCCTTCTGTAAAATGGAGATAAGTATTTTATAATGTAGTTTTGAAGATAAAATGAGTTAATAGTAAAACCTATCATTGACTGAGTCCGTGTAAATACTATTACACGATCTTGTACTGTGCTAGCTTGTGAATTAACGAGGGTGTTACAGACAAAAGCCTTTGGAACACAGGCCAACCTACACAAGCAATCCCTAAGCATTGGGAAAGGGTGGTGTTTTCAGTGATGATTGTGGTCTTCTTGCATTGTGTAAAGTCTGTTTCCACCAATGTGGTCTTTCTTAATAGGCATTAAATTTGAATGTTATCTTCTACATGTATAGAAAATCCTTCATTGTGAGAATTCAGAGGGGTGGCATTTAGGGCAGGTTGATCCCCTTCATTATGACAACAAGGAACCATCATGGGATGACTCAGGATCTGGGAAGCAGTGTTGTCTACAGCCTTGGTTTATTTTTTATTTTTTATTTTTTTTATTTGGGAAGACCAGGATTCAAATACTAGCCTTTCCCTTTGTCTATGTTGTTTTGGTCAAATTACCAATCTCTCTGAACGTCTAGTATTTCGTGTATGAAATGTGACTAGTAATACCTACTTTATAAGGCTGTTGTGAGTTGTATTGAATCTAAGTATGAAAGAGTATCCATTACAGTGTTGGTATTTAATAAATGGTCAACAGAGGTGAGTAATGCTTCTTTTTGAGCTTCAAGTTGAGTTCATTCCACACAACATTCCTATGAGGTAGGTGCTATTATTATCTTTATTTTACAAATGAGGAAACTGAGGCCAGAGGCATTAGCCCAAGGTTATACAGCTGATTTATGGGAAGAACAGAATGTGAACCCAGCCTGTCTTGCTCCCAAATCAAATATCTTTCCTTGTCACTATTCCTTCCATGGAAAGATTATGCCTATATGTGTATGTGACCTAAATCTCTTTACTGGAAGAAGGTGAGATCTAAATATATAGGCAAATAGTAGTTAAAAAATATATATCCACATAAATATTTTGAGTCAAGGTTTCACTGTCTTGCCCAGGCTGGAGTGCAGTGGCACAATCGTGGCTCACTGCAGCCTCGACTTCCTGGGCCCAGGCATCCACCCATCTCAGCCTCCCAAGTAGCTGGGACCCCAGGCATGTGCCATCATGCCTGACTAACGTTTTTTATTTTTGTAGAGATGGGGTCTTCCTTTGTTGCCCAGGCTGGTCTCAAACTCTTGGGCTCAAGCAGTCCTCCCACCTTGGCTTCCCAAACTGTTGGGATTATAGGCATGAGCCACTGCACCCAGCCAAAAAATATTATTTCTTTTTTTGGGGGGATGAAGTTTTGCTCTTGTCACCCAAGCTGGAGTGCAGCGGCATGATCTCGGCTCACTGCAACCTCTGCCTCCTGGGTTCAAGCAATTCTCCTGCCTCAGCCTCCCAAGCAGCTGGGATTACAGGCACCTGCCACCACATCTGGCTAATTTTTTGTATTTTTAGTAGGGACGGGGTTTCACCATGTTGGGAAGGCTTGTCTTGAACTCCTGACCTCAGGTGATCCACCCACCTCGGCCTCCCAAAGTGCTGGGATTACAGGCGTGAACTACCCATGCCCGGCCATTATTTCTAATATTTGTAGTTTCTGAGTAGTTGGTTCCTGACCATGCTTTGGATTTACTCATGCTTGACTCTTTTCTTCATTCTGCCCACTTGAAACTTCTAAGGGAATCTGCTTTGAAATTAGACCAGTGCATGAAGGCTTGGGAACTATTTCACAGCAGTTAGAGGGAAGAAATGCATCCATCAGTTACATTCCATGAATGCTTTCTAGACGTTGAACTCATACCTGCAACAAGGCACCAGGCATGAGTTCAGTGAGCTAACAGCTTGACCACATGCTTTGGCTTTTGTGAAATTACTTTTCTCCTAGACTTTTCCCTGTGGGGTTAAGTGGACATTTGGAGGTCACAGGGCCTTTTGTCCAGATTTCCAGCTTCTTCTCTGAGGAGTGGGCCCATATTTCTTGTGTAGGTGCAGAAATGGCTTCTTGGTTAGGGGAAAGCTGTGTTGTTGAAACTGGTGGTGCTGGTGCTTAACAAAGAGGCATAGGTGTCATCTTGGGCTGCCGCTGGCCACTCAGGTAAGCCTCCTCCCACTAAGGTGGGGTCAAGGTTTGTAAATCTAGAAACTTCAATATCTGGACGCATTAAAAAAGATTTGTGTACACATGTTCTCACTCACAAGTGGGAGTTGAACAATGAGGACACATGGACACACGGAGGGGAACATCACACACGAGGGCCTGTCGAGGGGTAGGGGGCAAGGGGAGGGAGAGCATTAGGACAAATACTAATGCATGCGGGGCTGAAAACCTAGATGATAGATTGATAGGTGCAGCAAACCACCATGGCACATGTATAACTATGTAACAAACCTGCACGTTCTGCACATATATCCCAGAACTTTAAGTAAAAAAAAAAGTTTTGTGTATTCATATACTTCAACAAATATTTACTGAGAGGCTACCACATGCCAGGGATAGCCCTAAGCATGGGGTAGAAACCAGCATAGCAAATTAATAATTTAGAGTGGAAAATATGATCCCAACAGATTAGAGTGTGTCAATGCTGGACTCCTTTACAGCAGCAGGGACTCCTTACCCCTCCCTTTCCTCCTCTTCTTCTCCGTTGTCATTCCTCTGTTTTCTCTCCAAAGGCATCAATGCATACGCAGTATGGATTGGAAGGAGTACCCTACTCCAGATAATGTGGGTATGGTGGGCAACCAGTGTCTACCATGTGGTAAATGCCCAATGACATAAAGAAGATTCTATTGTAAAGTCCTTAGATTTTCAATGCATACAAAAATAAGGAGTTGACTGCGTTTCAACTGCGTCCCCTTTCTCTGGTCAAAGTGACTATTCTCTCTCTCTCTCTCTCTCTCTTTTTTCTCTCTCTGTCTTTCTCATTTTCAATCTCTTTAACAATGTTTAGCACTTTCTTCAAGACCTTTTCAAATCCACCCTTTCATTTCAAGTCTAAACTGGACCCAGCACCTCTCACATTGGGTCACAAGTCCTAGCAAGGAAAGGGGGTCAAGGAAAGGGACACATGACCCTGAGCAAGAGGGACCCCCTGTCATTCCCTGAGCTACAGGAGCAGAGACCATTGAGCCTGTTGCTGTTGTCAAAGAGGCCTGGCTTCCTCCAGGGAGCTGGTGGCCTGGTGATCACCATGGCTGGGCCCTGGCTCAGATGCACCACCTCTGGGAATTGGCCGATTCACTCTGATATTGCTGTCTTCCACCTTTCAGCAGCATCACATGCTAGCCTGAATCTAGGAAGTGAGGACAAAATGAAATCAAGGTAACCTAGGGACCTCTATGCCAACGTCTAAAGGTATTGCTCTGAAACAGGCTGTGTCCCCACCCAAATCTCACCTTGAATTGTAATAATCCCCATGTGTCAAGGGCAGGGTCAGGTGGAGATAGTTGAATCATAGGAGCGGTTTCCCCTGTAGTGTTCTCGTGGTAGTTATTATGTCTCAAGAGATCTGATGGTTTTATAAATGGGAGCTCCCAGGCACAAGCTCTTTTGCCTGCTGCCATGTAAGATGTGACTTTGCTCCTTGTTCACCTTCAGCCATGATTGTGAGGCCTCCCCAGCCACGTGGAACTGTGAGTCAATTAAACCTCTTTACTTTATTCCTTTATAAATTGCCCAGTCTCGGGTATGGCTTTATTAGCAGCGTGAGAACAGACTAATACATGCTCATTGTGATTACAGGGTGAGATGGAAAAGTCAACACCATCGTTTTATTGTCCAAAGGGATTTCTTTTCTTTTCTTTTCTTTTTTTGAGATGGGGTCTCGCTCTGTTACCTAGGCTGGAGTGCAGTGGTGCAATCTCGGCTCACTGCAACCTCCACCTTCCTGGTTCAAGCAATTCCCCTGCCTCAGCCTCCCGAGTAGCTGGGACTACATGCACGTACCACCATGCCCGGCTAATTCAAAGGGGCTACTTTTCTAATCGGCAAGGAGAAAAATAATGATATTTTTGAACAGACAAAGAGAGAAAATAAGAGGCACTGGTATTCTGCAGTCTGTCTGCTCTTTGGCCATCCGGCAAAAAAGGGATATCTTAAATTGATCAGCAGAGCAGGGTGTCCTGGAAACTGCATGGGAATGGTAAACAGCCAGGCTGAGTCTGGACCCAGTTCTGTGGCTTGCCACCTGTGTGTCTGTAGCAGGCTGCCCAGCTTCTCCAAGCTTCTCTTCCTGATCTGCAATAAAATGACCGTGACATCTTTCCTTCCAGGGCTGCTGTGAGAAGGAAGGAGAGGAATGTGAACATGCCCAGCTTTGTGTCTGATACACAGTTGGTGTTCAAGTGCCAGTTTCTGTTCCTTAAACCCCGTCGGAACCCATATTTCTTCTTTCCAGACACCATGCCAGCATAGATTTAGAAAATAAAATCACTGGCTTGACTTTCTAAAAATATTTACTTTTTCCAGACTCAGCCAGGCTAACCAAGGGAGAATGTTTAGCTAAGTGGGGGGAATTCAACGCGACCCCCATTCCTGCTCAGCTGGCTCTGGAACTGCTCTGCTGTGAACACTTCTGGGGAAAATCAAAACACAGCAGCCCACAGTGCTCCCCACAACCCGTGGAGGGCGCCTGGCTATTTCTGGAATGAAGGACATGGAAAGCAGGACAAGTTCTGTTTTTGCAGGTGGGTGGGGGCCAGACCTCCCTTCCCCTTGAGGCTCTGCTGTGCACCTGGGGTGTCGCTGGCCAATGCCTGAACCCCTTAGGGTGGGCCCCCGGGGTCACTGGGCCTTTCTAGCTGCAGTGGGAGGCAGTGGCATAGTCAGAAATCACTTCCCTCATTCTCATTTTGTGGGTTTCAGGACTATCATGATGGGAGCAGTAACAATAATCCGTTATATTTGACATGACATTTTAATTTCCGGAATATGTTAGTCTGCATGGTCTTATGATCATCTTGTCAAATCCTCACAATTTCCGCTGGTAGGAAAGTGTTAGTCCCATTTTACAAATAAGCAAACAGAGTCCCAGCAGTGGGAGGTTTGCCTTAAGTGAGGTTTCACTGCAGATGATTGCCAGTGCTCCTGGCACATTTGCATCTGAGCATGGTGGGTGAGCGAGGAGCTGGGCCCCTGACAGAGCCTGGTAGACCTGCATTCCCACCCAGCCCTGCTGCTCCTTGGTGTGTGCCCTGGGCCGGGTGGTTAGCTTTACCGAGGGCCTGGCTCCTGGCTTCCTGGAGGCCTGTGATGTGCAAAGGGGCTCTCCTTGGCAATTCAAGAACAGGCGTGTGCGGGCCTGCAGGACGGCCACGTTTACACGATTCCCACTCCTCCCCCAGCACCCTCTGCAAGCTTCCCACAGATGTGCGGAAGCCAGGAAGAGGGGGGATTCCAAGAACTGCGACACTGCTGACAGCTTGGCTATAGCAGGGCAGATATGCGAGGGGGCAAGAGCCCTGGAGAGTGGGTCACAGGGCCCGCCTGTGCCTTGTTATGGGTCTTGCTAGATCTGCAGGTGGAGGGAGGATGGGAGGCCTGGACTTGGCCTCAGACTTCCAGGACCAATGGATCGATTGAAAAACAAATGGCAGGGGGTGTGTCTCAGAGGAGTGTGGCCTGGAGGCTGAGGGCAGGCAGGTGGCATCTGAGATCCCACCAGCTTCGGCCTGGCTGGAGTCTTTGGGCAGGGATAGAGTGCTTCTGCTGACTCTGTGTTTCCTTCCAGACTCTGCCTTTCTCTCCGTCTCACCTGGAAAGGAGGAACGATGATGTGATTGGTGAGACACAGCCAAGCCGAGACCCCCTCTCCGCTTTCTCTGGAGAGTGAACAGGAGGACACATTTCTTTCAATTCTTCTAACCGGAAAGTGTTGCCTCCACAGGGGAACCTGTGTCCAGGCCAGTCCTGCTCCTGAGTGCATCTGTTTAATTGCAAGACTCAGTATTCAGAACTCACCTACCCATGTGGGGAGGCTGTGTCCTCCAGTATCAGGGTTTTTGTGTGTGTGTGCGTGTGTGTGTGTTGTTGTTGTTGTTGTTGTTGTTTTGAGATGGAGTCTCACTCTGTCTCCCAGGCTGGAGTGCAATGGCACAATTTCAGTTCACTGCAACCTCCACCTCCGAGTTGCAACTGATCCTCCCGCCTCAGCCTCCCAAGTAGCTGGGATTATGTATGAGCATGTGCCACCATGCTCCGCTAATTTTTGTATTTTTAGTAGAGATGGGATTTCACCAAGTTGGCCAGGCTGGTCTCAGACTCCTGACCTTAAGTGATCCACCCACCTCGGCCACCTAAAGTGCTGGGATTATAGGCGTGAGCCACCTTGTCCAGCCTCCAGTATCAGCTTTACCAGAAATAAAGCAATATTGCACCCTTTATAGGAAGTAACTTTCTTTCTTTCTTTCTTTCTTTCTTTCTTTCTTTCTTTCTTTCTTTCTTCTTTCTTTCTTTCTCTTTCTCTTTCTTTCTTTTTCTTTTCTTTCTTTCTCTCTCTCTTTCCTTCCTTCCTTCCTCCCTCCCTCCCTCCCTCCTTTCTTTCTTTCCTTCTTCTTTCTTTCTTTCTTTCTTTCTTTCTTTCTTTCTTTCTTTCTTTCTTTCTTTCTTTCTCTTTCTTTCTTTCTTTCTTTCTTTCTTTCTTCCTTTCTTCCTTCCTTCCTTCCTTCTTTCCTTCCTTCCTTCTTTCCTTCCTTCCTTCCTTCCTTCCTTCCTTCCTTCCTTCCTTCCTTCCTTCTTTCCTTCTTTCTTTCTTTTTGAGACAGAGTCTCGCTCTGTCACCCAGGCTGGAGTGTAATGGCACGATCTCAGCTCCGTGCAACCTCCACCTCCCAGGTTCAAGCAATTCTCCTGCCTCAGCCTCCCAAATAGCTGGGACTACAGGTGCATGCCACCACACTTAGCTAATTTTTGTATTTTTAGTAGAGACGGGCTTCACCATGTTGGCCAGGATGGTCTTGATCTCTTGACCTCATGATCCGCCTGCCTTGGCCTCCCAAAGTGCTGGGATTACAGGTGTGAGCCACCGTGCCCAGCCAGTATGGTGTGTAATAAATACATGGCATATGCACTATTTTGCCTTTCTAGCATCGGGGAAAAAAGTTGGTAAGCCAAAGAACATCTGTCTTCAAAGATTTCAGGCCCTGTGTAAGAAGAAATTTTAATATTTTCTTTCTGTGCCTGAATAAGTCTTCTTGCATGCACTCATTCTGGAGGCCATTGCTCTGCAGAAGTGTGGCTCCAAGCATGGCTTGCACACCAGCTGCTGGTCTGTGATGGGGTGAGCATGGGCTGAAATGTAAATCAGTTCTGTTGCTAGGCCAGTTCACTTGTTTCTTAGCCAGACTATCCTAAGAAAAGGATCAGCAGGTTGCTTTTCGTTTTGATGTGTGCTCCTTATCGTGGATGGGCACATGGAGAAGCACTGCTCTAAAGCTTGAGCCCCTCAAGGCCAGGAGCCTCGTCTTCATCATCTTTGCTTCCTCATTGTAATCCAGGGCTTGGAATATTACAAACGCTGGACACTGTCTTCTCCACGCTTGCTGTGTGGCTTCCCGCCTAGTGATAGACTGTCCCTTGCTTTTTACTCTGCCTGCCTTTGGAACTCCATCCCTTAACCCCTCGTCCCCAAATCCTATCTTTATGTCAGGTTTAAATGTCCCTTCCTCTGAGAGTCTCCCAGTGTCGCTTGTGCAGAAGAAATTGCTCCAGACCTCTAAGGCAGCATGTCTGTGGTTCCTTTCTTACAGTGGCATTGCTTATCTCTCAGTTAGTTTATGATTCCTCTCCTCTGCCAGCTGTAAATTTCTTGCAGACAGAGACTCTGTTCTGCTTGGTGTCTTTAGGACCCAGCCTACCCTCTTTCTCATGATGTGTGTTTAATAAGTATTTATCCCATAATTAATATAATGTAATACGCTCATTGCTAAGTTCTCAGTGATCTCTATTGTCAGGACACACATTTCAATGTGAGATTTACAGAAATAACACTGCCTATAAGGAAACTCCCTGTCTGTACAAACCAGCATCCTTAAAATGCTGCACTAATTGGCTTAACTCTGATGTACCCTAAGCTCTACTTGTTATCTAACATATGAATCACAGAATCCAATGGGTGGCATGGGAGAAGCACTCAATAAATATTGCTGTTATCATTTTTGTTGTTGTTAATGTTACCAGGCATATACTTTTGTGCGTGCTCTTTGGGACTGAGAAATGCCTTTTTTTTTTTTTTTTTTTTTTTTTGAGACAGAGTCTCACTCTGTCGCCAGGCTGGAGTGCAGTGGAGCAATCTCAGCTCACTGCAACCTCTGCCTCCTGGGTTCAAATGATTCTCCTGCCTCAGCCTCCTGAGTAGCTGGGACTACAGGTGTGTGCCACCACGCCCAACTAATTTTTGTATTTTTAGTAGAGATATGGTCTCACCATATTGGCCAGGATGGTCTCGATCTCTTGACTTCGTGATCCACCCCCGTCGGCCTCCCAAAGTGTTGGGATTACAGGCATGAGCCACTGCACCTGGCCAAATGTCATTCTTTGTTGAGTGGATCAGTAATGATCCTAAGCCCTAGAATAGCAGGTTCATTGGTAAGGATTTGCTCATTCTCCAGCCTGGCTGTTTTCTGAACTATCCTTAGGCTGAGTCATGTTGTGTGATATTCCTCTGTTCCAAGACTCACAGCTGGTGGCTAGCTGGGGATGGGCAGTCCTGGCACAGCTGGTGTGCCCACTGGCATGCATAGTGCATGCTTGAATGTTGGCATGAAGAAAATTTTCTAAAACTCTGGGGGCAAGGGAAGAGAGGACAGACCTGAACTGTAAGCCCAAGTTCCATGGTCAGTAAGCTCTTTGGTCTTGGGCAAATCATTTCAATTTCGCTGCAGCTACGATCTTGTGGGGAAGCAGAAGTTGGTCTTTTACTCCCACTTGTCCTTTCCTCTGGGACTTCCTCTATTTCCTTACAGAGAACCTCCTACCAGGCATTCAGTGAGCCTTTCAAATGTGCTCTCAGGAAAGCAGACACCATCAGGAATTCATACTTCAGTGTGACGTTGATTCTGAGAGTCCGTTCCTAAGGTGCTACTGTTGATTCTTATTATTTACAGTAGTTACGTCCTACAAAGTTGTCACAAACACTGAATTAGGGAATACTTACTCCCAGGGAAATACAGCGTGAGGGTCTCGAGTTTCTGGTCACAACATTTTTACCAGCTGATCAATACATAACCTTGTTTTATGTTATGTTTCTATCTGAAGACACTTTAAAAAATATGTATTTCTTGCCAACAGGTAATTAAATGCAATATGTTAAATAATAAAATAATATTTTAATTACGATAATGTGATTATAAATTTCTTTGGCTTTCAGCCTCACAACAATACTATCTGTCCACTACACTTTTCTGTGGTTGGTTGTCCTTTCGTGAATCCACAGATGTTGTGCTTTTCCATGTTTTCCGTAGCTTCAGCATGCAACGTAGATGTTACTTCAGCACTTTCCAGAGAGGACTCACACACAGTTTGGTGTGTTTCCTCTTCCGTTTCTGGATACACTGCATTGTTGTCTCATTAATATTGAATTCACAGCTAACAGTACTATAACTCATGCCCTAATGAACCTCATCCAACACAAGTATTTTCGCCTTCCTGCATTGAGGAACACTAGACAGCACTTTAGCACCATGCAGGAGGGCCATCTCAAACAGTGAGGCCACCAACAGAAGCACAAAAATGTGAAAAAGTGGCACTAAATAGATCATGAAAAGGATGCTCATTTATAGCATAAGAGCTGAAACAAGAAGGCAGAGAGTTGCTTTTTTCCACCTTAGCCGGGAGCACGAGCGTCTGCAACTCAAATTTTGTTGCCACTCTGCATGTCTGTGAATGGCTTTGAAAGTGCCCAAGTTTTAGGACTTACAAATAAATTTCAATGAGTAGTCAATTTCACAATGAGGATATACAGAACTTGCATTTTAAGCTCTCTCACTGTACAGGAAAATGTGTGTTCCCTGTAGGAGGAATTTCCAGTGAATGGGTGGGAAAAGTTTTGGGGATCGGGGGATTTCTTTCTGGACCAGGATGTTACTTCTAGGGAGGTTCACTCAAACCATGACCTCTGGCGCCTGTCCCGGGACTCATGAGGGACACTTGCAGGGACTCTTGCAAACCACTCCACTGGACTTGAGATCTCAATATTTTATTGGGCACTGCTCTAGCAGACTTCTCTGTTCAGGGCTTTGAAATCTTTCCCCCTCACCACTTTCTTCCTAGCCCTATGCTGTAATGATTTCGAGATGGAAAAACATCTGTTGCCCTCAGAGGTGGCATGAATGCTTCCAAATGAGATAAAATAATATTCACGTCTTCTGACCTCCCAGGAGATCAGCAGAATGCTGAGACACAGTGCATGATGTGCTAGGCACTTTGTGTGTGCCTTCTCATTCAGTCCTGATGGCTCTGAGGAAGCCTTCATGATCTTGTTTACAGCTGAGAACTCTGTAACTCAGCAAGGTTAGGTAAATCACCCAAGTTTGCATGGTTTTTAAGAGGGAGGATCAGGACTTGAATTCGGGACTGCTATCTCCAGTAGCCCTTAATCAGAGCAGACTAAAAGGCAGGCAGTCCCTATTTCCTCTAATCCCAAGCCGGACTCTTGATTTTACTGCTCTGATCTAAGGAAAGTCCATGGGCATGAAGGTGCACAAAACACACATGCATATGCACACACATGCCAGTGTGCCGCAGAAAAAAGCACAGAGACAGGAGTGCTCCCAGTGCCAAAAGGAGAACTGACTTCTGCTTCTGCTCCTGCCGCAGACCTTCTCAGGCCAGAGCAGTAGTCTGACTTCAACTTGCAAGAGATGAGAATATCCAAAAGGGAAAAAAAGATGGGCTGCTCAGGTAGCCCACAAACATTCATAATTCTGACTTCTAATAAAAACAGAGAAGAAAGGAAAGAGTAAGAGATGGCTGAAGTTGCTCTGAGGAAGTAGGCCCCGGGCCACCTAACTTCTGCAGACATGTGGCAGGAAGGGCCTCAAGAGGAGGAGAACTCAAAAGGGACAAATCCACATGTGCAGCGATGTTGAACTTGGTGCAGTGACTCCACCTGCCTGCCCAATTGCCAACAATTCTTTCCAGACCCGAGCACCCATTCTTTCCCTTGGAAAAGAAGAAGCTGGGATATAATGGGCTGCAGGGGGCACAGTGGAGTAAGAAGGGAAAACAGGACATAGTTCTGTTTAGTTCATTGGAGGCCCAGATGCATAACACAGAATCAAGGACTCAGAACTAGGCCATGAAACTGAGTAAAAGCAGGGCTTGATGGCAGAGCACTGGCCCTGGAGGTGGGGGTTGCTGTAGACATTAGTTATATTTGTGGACACTAGTATCTTTGGAACATCTTTCCTGTATTTGGAGAATTTTCTACACTATCCGTCTTGCCTCTTCAAGACAGAAGCTACAGCTCACTGATGCGTCCTCTTGCATCTGGGCCACAGACATATCACCCAGCCATGTCTACCCATCAGACTCAACTGTGTGAGACTCCAATTCAGAAGTAGGCAATGAGAGGAACAGGGCCTGGGTGGACTTAATTTTTTGGTAGTGGAGGTGGCAAGGGCACCATCAGTGCCTACGTGGTGTCGGCTGGATTGTGGTTTGGCTATCGCTCCAGCTGCTTCACCTCAATGTAAACTCTCTGCCTCCCTGGAAATTCTATCAGCTACTTGACATCCTTTCATGGATTTATTTTCTGTTTAAATTAGGTGGAGTGAATTCAGTGCTTTGCAACTAAGAACTGACAAGTGGAGAGTCAGGGAAGCTGTTGTCACTTCAAAATTTCTTGCTTGTTTTCACTGGTGGCAGAGCTGGAAGGCAGAGAGAGACCAGACTGGTGAAATGTGGAGCCAGATGATGAAGGAAAAAGGATCAATGTCACGATGCTCAATTTGGGAAGTACCGACATTTTGGATGGAATAATTCTTTGCTGGGAGGGGCTGCCCTGTGCATTTTAGGGTGTTGAGTAGCATCCCTGGCGTCTACCCATTAGATGCCAATAGCACCCCATCTCCAAGTTGTGACAATAAAAAATGTCTCCAAACATTGCCACATGTCCCCCATGGGTCACTGGTTGATAACCTACTTGGTCTAATCACACCAGGCAAAATTCTCTAGTGAGAAGATTCTAGAAGCACAGTGTTGTTGACTTGTATTTGTAATTTGTGAATGTATGCATCTATGCTTAAATTAACCTTAAATATGTTATATATATATATAATATATATTATATATATATAGGCCATTGCATAGTGTATATATATAGGCCATTGCATAGTGTATATTTGCGGTTTCTCAATCAAGTTGAAAGAACCGCTTTAGAGGTGATAACTGAACAAGTAGACAAATTACGAGTCAGGCCTCAGAATCCTGGGCCCTGTTTGGGCATTAAATACAACAAGAACTTACATATTTAGTGCCTTCTCATGGAGTAGCCATATTTACTCATTTACAAAATGGTACAAAAGAGGGACCAGCTGTTTGGGTGTATTTGTGTCCAGTGGTTCCTGGGCATATTTCTTTAAGTGGTCCGCCTATCTTGATTCTCATCAGGAACACTGTGATTTTCCAAGTTTTAAATGGGTAGAAGAGGCCTGCAGTTAAGGTCTCCCTTTTAAGCATGAGCACTCAATTAACTCATCTTGCATCTTTGGGAAACTCAGTTACAGCTAATAAGTGTATCGGGCTACTGCTTTAGGGTTACATATTTCCTGTCTAGATTTTTTTTTTGACATTTTCAGATAAAAGGTCGCTTGGAAGAAGAGATTTATTGGTTTGTTTGGCCGTCCCTTCCTTATCGCCTTGCTGCCCTGAAATGGAGCTAACTGCTGGCCAGCCACCCACAGTAGCTTCTGCTGGAGGAAGAGTCTGATCCTTCCATCCCCCTATTCCACATTCAGGCTTGAACTGAACATTTTCCAGAAACCAAACCAGTGCCTTTTGGGGTGTTTATCCCATGATGGCAGGACCTCATTTCCCTGTGGCTATTTAATTTCCATTGTGTTATTCTTGGGGAGGCCAAAGACATAATAATTTGGAGAAACCAGAGATTAATGTGAGCACACGGGCTAGCTGGGCACGAGCCGGAAACCCACAGGTAGGACTGAGGGTATGAGAGGAACTCAATAGTCGCTCGTCTAGTCTTCTCCCCTCATTCTGCTGTTAGACGTCTCCCGCTAACAGCACTGCCTTCAGATATGCTGATATGCCCTCCAGACCTTTGTTCTGAGCTAACAGAACTGGCACGCTTTCGGTCACATAGACAAAATTTATACCATTTGGAAGCTATAATAGTCGCCCCTGAAGCACCTTACTGATGGGTGTTTTCCTCTGGATTCTAGGTTCTTGACTGGCCTCTATTCTGGCTTCCGGCAATGCCCCTGTTGTCCTTGATGGGGACAAAACACTGCCATCAGGAGGGACTAGGCCGAGTTGTATTCAGCAATGTCTACCAGCTTGGAGGAAAATTCTCCTCTAGCCCAGAGAAGAGGTTCTTATGGTAAACTATGTAAAATCCAATCCTGACATTTCACTATATTAAAAAATGTGCCTTAATTATGACTGTGCGCATAATGTTTTTTAATCACAAGTCTCTGTCATCTGAGAAAGACAACCCTTGAGGTTTCTCATTCAAGAGAAAGAGAGGCAGGGAACAGATTATCTCTCAAAAACTCCAGAAGACATAAACACTGCTGACACCTTGATTTCAGGCCTCTGGTCTCCAGGACTGTGAGAGAATAAATATCTGATGTTTTAAGCTGCAGGTTGTGGGAATCCAAATGGTTGTGGCCACCATTTGGATGGTGACCAGCTAGCCATTTGTACTGGTTTCCTCTGGTTGCCATAACAAATTCTCTTCTTCCTCTTACCTCTAACAGATATCAATCTGTTCCTAGGAATCATTACACACACCGACACACACACATATTTAATTTTTTGAGGGATAGGCAAGAGCTGTAAATAATTAAAAAATATTTTTCTGACTTGAAAAGAGATTTTGTCTGCTGATCCCTTTTCTATTGATCCTCCCTTCTTTGTTGTGTCTACTACCTGGGAGAGTTTCTCCTTCCTGTAGCTGGCTTCTCGTGCTGGTGGAGAGTCTGCTGTCTCTGATAACAGAATGACCCCATGCTACTGCTCACTCTGCAGGGTCAGGGTGGCCTAAGTGAACGGAAGTTTGACCACAAATTCTGCATTCCCAGAACACCTGCCCTTGAGGCTCTTGATGTAAGGTTCACAGTTGGACCCTGTTCTCTTTGCCCAGGGCATCCTTCTTTTTAGGGCATGCTTTTTTTCTGTTTGTCTGTCACACAGACCCCTTGTTAGAGATCAGTTCAGGTTGATTCTTTCTTTCTTTGGTGTGCCACCAGGGACCTCAAATTTAATTTTGTGAATACCCTATATCCCATTCCAAACATCTGCTTCAGATTTGGCCGCCATCCAGCTAGCCATTTGTATTGGTTTCCTGTGGTTACCATAACAAGTTACCACAACCTGTGGCTTAAAACAGCAGATCTTTGTTCTCTCACAGTCCTGGAGACAAGAGGTCTGAAATCAAGGTGTCAGCAGGGCTGATGTCTTCTGGAGTTTGGGAGGGAGAATCTGTTCCTTGCCTCTCTCCTGGCTTCTAGTGACTCAAGGCATTCTTGGACTTGTAGCGCATAACTCCGATCTCTGCCTCCGTTTTCACATCTCCTTCTCTATTTGTGTTTGTGTCTTGCTTGTCACTGGATTTAGAGTTCTCCTGGATAAGCCAGGATGACCTCATCTCAAGACTCCTAATTATATCTATGAAGATCCTTTATCCAAAGAATGTCACAATAGCAGGTTCTTTAGGGACATATCTTCTGGGGGCTATCATTCAATTCACTGTACAATTTTTTTGCATTTTGAAGTGATAAAAATCAGAACAATTTTATTTCTGTAGCTATACATGATGATCATGGTATAGTATGCTGGAATCCACTTGCATTTCCATTTGTAGAGCCCGTAAGACTTTGCCAACCACTTTTATACCGGGTTTCTCACCTGACTCTCGCAACAACCCTGTGAGATAGCCAGGGATGCAGCTGCCATTTTACAGATGAGGAAATGGGGCCCATGCAAGGTCACCTGCAGCAAGTCACAGAACATACGAGCACCAGATCCTGTCCCTGTGTCCCTGGAGCAGCCCTACCAGCCCTGCTACCCGGACGCTTTCTGCCCATCCACTAGACCTCTCACCCTTCATGGATGCCGGCTTTGAAAATATCAAAGGGAGCTACTACCTTCCATTGTTGTTTGGGTGCAAAGACCTTGCTCCAGCGGCGCTGATGGATCTGTGCCTGCCTGCTGGTTGGTGGGCTCCCACAGTGATGGCTGCAGACCTCTGCAGGATGGCCGAAAGGTTAAAAGTGTGGCAGTTTCCATGAACCAGACAGAAGCAAATGGGCCCTGAGACCCTGGAGGAAAACCTTATGATTTGTGCTGTCTTAACATGGAGGCAGTTGTCATAAATTAGTGTTTCAAAAACTATCAAGTGTTTTGGTAGGTAACCTTTTCTTCTTGTTCCTCAGTAACATTTTATAATTTTCTTTTTTTATAATATCATGTATATTTATGGGATATGATGTGATGTTTTGATACATGCATACATTGTGAAGTGATTAAATCAAGCTAATGAACATGTCCATTGCTTCATATACTTATTTTTTTTGTGGCAAGAACATTTAAAATCTGCTCAGTTGGCCATTTTCAAATATATAGTACATTATTATTAATTATGGTCACCATGTTGTACAGTAGATCTCCACAACTTATTCCTCTTATCTACTGAAGCTTTGCACCCTTCGGCTAAGATCTCCCTGTTCTCTCCCACCACCCCAGCCTATGGTAACCATTATTTTATTTTCTGTTTCTGAGTTAGACTTTTTAAGATTTCACATGTAAGTGACATCATGCAGTACTTTTCTATGTTTGGCTTATTTCACGTAGCATAATGTCTTCCGGGTCATACATGTTGCAAACATCAGAATTTCCTTCTTTTTGTAAGGCTGAGTAGTATTCCATTGTGTGTGTATACCACATTATCTTTATCAATCCATCCATTGTTGAATACTTAATTTGGTTCCATATCTCAGCTATTGTGAATAATGCTGCAGTGAAAATGGGAGTGCAAATATCTCTTTGAGGTACTGATTTCATTTCCTTTGGAAATATACCCCAAAGTGGGATTGCTAGATTATGTTGTAGTTCTATTTTTAATTTTTTGAGAAATCTCCATATAGTTTTCCAAATGGCTGTACTAAATAAGATTCCCACCAACAGTGGACAAGGGTTCCCATTTCTTTGCATCTTTGCCAACACTTTTTATCTCTTGTCGTTTTGATAAAAGCCATTTTAACATATGTGAGGTGACATCTTATTGTGGTTTTAATTGGCATTATGCTGATGATTGACAATGTTGAACACTTTCTTCATATACCGTGGGCCATATTTATGTCTTCTTTTGAGAAGTGTTGATTCAGATTCTTTGCCTATTTTAAAAATTGGATTACTTATTTTCTTGGTATTGAGTTTGAATTCCTTATATATTTTGGATATTAATTCCTTATCAGATGTATGGTTTGCAAATATTTCCTTCCAATATATAGGTTGTCTCTTTATTCTGTTGATTGTTTCCTTTGCTGCACACAAGTTTGTTAGTTTAATACAATCCAATTTTTAATTTCTGCTTTAGTTGCCTGTGCTTTTGTGGTCATATACAAAAATATTTGCCAAGACCAATGTCAAGAAGCTTTTTCTCTATGTTTCTTTTTCTAGGAGTTTTATAGTTTCAAGTCTTATGTTTAAGTTTTTATCCATTTTGAGTTGATTTTTGTATATGAGGTGAGATAAGAATCCTATTTCATTCATCTGAATGTGAATGTCCCATTTCCCCAACACCGTTTATTGAAGAGACTGCCCTTTCTCCATCGTGTGTTCTTGGCAACTTTGTCAAAGACCAGTTGACGGTAATTGCAAGGAATTTATTTCTGAGCTCTCTATTCTGCTCTTTTGGTCTATATGTCTGTTTTTGTGCCAGTACCATGCTGTTTCGATTATTATAACTTTGAAGCAGGTTTTGAAATTAAAAAGTGTGAGGCCTTCAGCTTTACTCTTTTTGCTCAGTATTGCTTTGACAATTCAGGGTCTTTTGTGGTTCTACATGAATTTTAGGGTGTTTTTTATTTTTGTGAAAAATGTCATTAATTTTGATAGGAATTGAATTTATAAATCACTTTTGGTAGTAGTGTAAATATTTTAACAATATTAATTCTTTCAATCCGTGAACATGGGATATACTTCCACTTATTTGTGTCTTCTTATACTTTTCTTTATATGCATTCTAATCATTATGTATCATTTAGTTGCTTTTTAAATATTATATTTTCTACCTTGCTAATACTGGTACACAAGACGTTTTTAAATTTAAATATGTTTAATTTGTAATAAGACACTTTAAAATGTGCATATTAATACTAGTAGAATTTCAACTGCTTACCTTTGGTTTGACAAGTAGCCAACCAAAGCTCCTGTGAAATGAAATGTACAACTATTTTATTTTATTTTTCTGGTCAAAATTTATATATTTCTTTTTCTTATTGCAACATGACATATAAGAGATGTTAATTTGTCTCCTTGCCTTTTAAAATTGGCTTTAATGAGAATATAGTTTTTCTTTGTTAGAATAAAAATAAATATAAAAGAATATGCAACAAATGCCCATAAACCTTCCCAGTGGAAATTTTAGATTTTTAGTTAATCACTATAAATATAAAGATAATGTTAACTGCTGGTATTCTTCTAATCCTGGCTTACCAAGTCTCTTATTAAAATCAAGAAAGGATATTGAGTCTTATGAACTGCTATGCAGGCATATACTGAGTCTCAGAGGTTACAACATGCACACTAAATTTAATCCTGGCTTTTCTATTTAGTAACTCCATGATCTTGAGTACGGAGTAATTGTAGAGAATTTATTTCTGAGCTCTCTGTTCTGCTCTTTTGGTCTATATGTCTGTTTTTGTGCCTGCCAATACAATGCTGTTTTGATTATTATAACTTTGAAGCGGGTTTTGAAATGAGAAAGTATGATGCCTTCAGCTTTACTCTTTTTGTTCAGAATTGCTTTGACAATTGAGGGTCTTTTGTGGTTCTGCATGAATTTTATGATGCTTTTTATTTTTGTGAAAAATGTCTCTGTATTCTCATCTATGAAATGAGATAATAAGTTGTTTCACAGGACTGTTTTAGAATTAAATGACTTGGTATATGCAAAGCAAATAATTCCTGGTACACTGTAAGTGTGATCTAAATGTGTGCTATTTGTACCAAAATGATTATGTTTCATTTCTCCTTTGATGTATTGCTCTCATAAGTTATATCAATAATTTCCTGTTGCTGGACTATTCTCACATTTCTAGAATAAATCCCACTTGTTTATTGCATATGATTTGTTTGGTATGGTGCTTAGGGTATGAATACTGAAAGAAATACTAACTGAGGTGTAAAGGATGGTGACCATTCCATCGTCTTCCATACCAAGGGTATGAAGGTTTGATTTTTAAGTTTGCTTTGGTGCATCAGAGAATTGACTCAGTCTCTGCAACAGTCTTGGCCTCTCCTTCACAGTTGGAAGATGACTGCAGCAGCTAGCTGTAAGAATCATTTCCTGTGAAACTATGTCCAAAACAGCAATAAATGAGATAGACATAAGAAGAGCTGTCCCCACATCTCTGTTAGAGAGCACTATCTTTCTTTCAGATTCCAAGCACACTTTCTTCTCATGTCTCACTTGTTAAAACTGGTGCTACTGCTGCCCTGAGCTGCAAGTGAGGCATGGAAAGAGGGAATCTGGCATTTTCAGCTTCTAGTGTGGGAAGTGAACTCTGTGAGTAGGAAAAAGAACAGGAACGGATGTTGGGGAGGAAAAAAAGAGCACCTACCACAATGCACATTTTCTTTAGGATTTCTGAATTATAAGTGAAAATGGATGTTGGTTTTCTTTATGCGCTATTGTTTTCTTTTTCATTAGGGATATGTTAACATCATTAAAATGTATCGGGGATATTTTCCCTATTTTTCCTGTCTTGAAATGTTTTGCCTAAGATTACTTTTAAGCCATTGCCTATCAGAGCAGGCATTTCTGTTGCTTTTGCACATGAAAAGAAATTGGCCAGATATAAACTGTTTGGATCTCAGAAAGTTTGCCGCAAATGTTGTATACACTGTTTAATTATTTTTGAACATCTAAGTACTAGATATATTTATTCTATGTATTTAAAGGGTTTTCAGGGTGTGTATAAGGATGGTCTATTTTTCATTAATTTTGCTGGAAAATTAAAATAAAAATTCTTACAAGATGCATAGTAGTGTCTTCAGTTTAGACATATTTTTATTAGAATATGTGTCATCATTTTAGTTTTATTTGTACTTCTCTTTTTAAGAAATATTTATTTATATATTAGCTTTTTGTTTTCTACGCTTCATGTCACTTATATTCTCTCAATTTTTCTTATGCATTTGTATCTTTTTCTTTTTGATATCCAACTAATTTTTTTCCTCCATCACTGATTCAATTTGCTACAAATCCATTCTTCTATTTGCTGCCTCTCATGTGGATTTAAACTTGGGTATTACATTTTTTCCCCTTTCCATTTTTCTTATCTTACCTGGTTCTCTTTTTGTCTCCTCCATGTTTCATTTGCAGTCCACGGAAGCCTGTGAACCACTTATTAGAATAATATTTCTAAATGCATAACATAAACTAATAGACTTTCCAAGGAAACAAATAAAATGGAAATCTATTTAGCAAAATATTTTAAAACTATTGTGATATGGAAATAAAGGTTCTTTTTTCTACCTATATTAAATAAAAATATCTTGCAGCAATTCTAATAACTACTATATCTGCAAGTAATGAGCTGTATAAATGATTCTTAGCAATATCCTCCATTTGCAAATATTTTCTCCCAATCCATAGGTTGTCTCTTCATTCTTCATAGTTTTCTTCACTGTACAGAAGCTTGTTAGCTTGTTAGTTTGATACAATCCCATTTTTGCTTTTTCCTTTTGTTGCCTGTGCTTTGGGGTTATATCTGAAAATCTTTGCTAAGACCAATGTCAAAAATCTTTTTCCCTATGTTTTTTTTCTAGGAGTTTCACAGCTTCAGAATCTGATTAAACACTTCTCAAAAGAAGAAATACAAATGACCATTTACTATAGTAAACATTTGTGACTTCTATTAAAGACGATGTCACAGGTATAATTATTATTACTTTTTTTTGCCTACATTCATACTGAAAGGAATGACTAAATTTCAGTTGGCTGTTGGTAAAATGAAGATGTAATATTTTCCCCATTGAATTCATGAATGCCCTGAATTCTCTCTGTGGACTTCAGGTTAAGAATTCCTGATCTAATCTTATTATCTTCCACCTAAGGTGGTGCTATCCTTACTGCTCCTGTCCCAGAAAAGTTACACTGTTATGAAGGATACCCAAGAGTCTATGACATTGTCTCTTGGGTATCACAGGAGTTACATTCAGGCTTGTGCTCACCCCTGGAACCTTCTGGAAGCTGGTCCTTTTCCTCACTTTTCAGTGATTTCTCAAAGCAAAACTCTTTTTCATGTCTATGTAACCCAATTTCAATACCTTATTTGTTGGTACCACAGTTCCCAGAATACAAAGCACACACATCTTTTCTTCTCTGTCTTCTACTGTTGGATTTATATCCACTCCGTAGCTTTGAAAAGATGGTTAAAGATTGTTGGGTAGAGGAAAGGTAGGGTAGGAGAGAATAAAAATATTCCATCCTTATTTTACCAACAGCTAACTGAAATTTAGCATTTCCTGTAATTATGAATGCAGGTAAAAACAAACAAGCAAATCGTAGCAGTAGTAACTACCTATGACATGGTCTTCAATACAAATCAATAGATTTTTCTCAACAGACTTTATTTTTTAGAGTTTTAGGTTCACAGAAAAATTAATCAGAAGCTACAAAAATTTCCTATATTACACTTAACACAGCTATTTATAAAGTGTATCTGGTGGCAGTGCATATGGGGCTGGAACTGGATTCTGGTGCCCCACACCCCAGTAGCTGAACAGAACACTGATGGCTGCACAGCCTGGATTTAGAAGTCCAGGGGTTGGGTGCAGTGGCTCAAGCCAGTAATCCCAAGACTTTGGGAGGCCGATGCAGGCAGATCATCTGAGGTCAGGAGTTCAAGACCAGCCTGACCAACATGGTGAAACACCATCTCTACTAAAAATACAAAAATTAGCCGGACGTGTTGGCGGGTGCCTGTAATCTCAGCTACTCAGGAAGCTGAGGTGGGAGAATTGCTTGAACCCAGGAGGTGGAGGTGGCAGTGAGCTGAGATAATGCCATTGCACTCCAGCCTGCGCGACAAGAGCAAAACTACATATATATAATTTTCATATATATATATGAAAAAAAAGAAGTCCAGGGACAGACAGTGGTGGGTGTACAAAGTTTATTAAGAAACATCCTGTTTTCAGATGATTTCTCTCTCATTAAAATCTGAGTATGCCATTAGGTAAAGTGTACATGTCTCTCAACCCAGCTTTACCATTTCTTATAGTTAGTGGAAATTCTTTCTAGATTCTAGGATTAAATTATAGATTGTCTCTTTGCCTTCACTTTTCTTTTCTTTTCTTTTCTTTTCTTTTCTTTTCTTTTCTTTTCTTTCTTTCTTTCTTTCTTTCTTTCTTTCTTTCTTTCTTTCTTCTTTCTTCTTTCTTTCTTTTTTTTGCTATATGTTTTTATAGAAGTTTTGGAGAGAAGTTTAAATAATTTGCTTTGGGGATTGCTAGAAAATTATCTTTTATTTTAATAAGTAAAGATTCTTTGGATTATTTATTCTTGTGTTATGTTAAGCTGTGTATCTTTTAGATTTGGCATTGAGAACCTTGGGGCCATCTAACTTCACTAAGATTTTTGAAATGTTTAGGAGACTTTTCATTGATGAATGTGTAGTTTTTCCCTCAGAAGTTTATACCAATACAGTCAACATTGCAAATATGAAGGTAGTAGACAAAAAAAGCATAAAAGAACTTGACTTTCACACTAGCCTGTTGGCTTTGTTTGGCATTTCTTTGACAAATAAGGAATGAGGATAACTTTTTTTTTTTAATTCAAAGGGAACAAAAATGACTTTCATTTATTCCTCCTTCCCTTCATTTTTCCCTCACTCACTCAACAGATGCCAAGTTCCTGCTCTGGGCAATGCACTGCGTTAGGCTGTGGGGAGGCCTAACCCCTTGTCTGAGTCAGTGGGGTAAAGGCCTTGGGAGAGCAAAGGGGTGGAGCAATGAGCCTTGCTGGGGTTGCCAGAGGAGTCGCACAGAGGGAGTCCTGTTTAGAACTGGGCTTTGAGAGTTGTGTAGGAGTTCGACAGGGGGGTAGAAATGGGACAATGCCAGGGTGCTCAAGGCACCACCAAGGCAATGCTTGAGGAAGGGAAGATGTCCTTCTGGGCTGGGGTGGCCTGTGTGCCATGGTGTGGTGGAAGGGGAGGCTGGAGAGGAAAGGAAAAGTGGGGTGAGGGAGGGGTGCAAACGTGGAGGGCCCTTTAGGTCCTGGTGAGGACGCCAGGGCTGCTTTATGCAGGGGGCATGATCAGATCAGACTTTTTTTGGACAATAACTGTGACAGCTATGTGACAGATGGATGTGGAGAGTCGGATAGGAGAAAGCTGCAGAAGTCCAGGTGAGAGACTTGGAAGGCCTGAATTTAGCCAGGCCTCTGGTGGTGAGGAGGACGGGCCTTGCTCTAGATGCATGTATTGGTCTGTTCTCATGCTGCTAATAGGAACTGTCAGAGACTGGGTAATTTATGAAGGAAAAGGGTTTAATTGACTCACAGTTCAGCATTGCTGGGGAGGCCTCAGGGAACTTAGAATCATGGTGGAAAGTGAAGGGGAAGCAAGGCACCTTCTTTACAAGGTGGCAGGAAGGAGAATGAACACAGGAAGAACTGTCAAACACTCATGAAACCATCAGATCTCATGAGAACTCACTCATTATCATGAGAACAGCATGGGGGAACCGCCCTCGTGATCCAATCACCTCCACCTGGTCTCTCCCTTGACACATGGGGATTATGGGGATTACAATTCTAGATGAGATTTGGGTGGGGACACAAAGCCTAACCATATCCATGCAGGTGTGAGGAAGAGGTGAGAGGCCTTTGTGACTCCGAGGCAGCCCCACTAGATGCCTCAAAGTCACTTGCACTTCCTTCCCCTCCCTGCCTTCTCTCACACCTCTCAACTTCACCAAGGCCTCTCAACTCTCCCTCACAAAATTATTTACACAACAACCACACACATGTACACACACACACACACACACACCCTCCATGCCATTGCCTGGTCCATAATACATGAACCACACAATTCCAGCTACATAAACAAACTGGTCAGTATCAGGTGTGGGAGGGAAGCCCAAGGAGAAGCAGTCAGATGTCTCCTATGAAAAAAATTCAGAGGGTGGAGCCAAGATGGCCGAATAGGAACAGCTCCGGTCTCCAGCTCCCAGCCCCAGCGACACAGAAGACGGGTGATTTCTGCATTTCTGCTTGAGGTACCGGTTTCATCTCACTAGGGAGTGCCTAACAGTGGGTGCAGGACAGTCGGTGAAGCGCACTGTGCGCGAGCCGAAGCAGGGCGAGGCATTACCTCACTCGGGAAGCGCAAGGGGTCAGGGAGTTCCCTTTCCTAGTCAAAGAAAGGGGAAACAGACGGCACCTGGAATATCGGGTCAGTCCCACCCCAATACTGCGCTTTTCCAACGGGCCTGGAAAACGGCACACTAGGAGATTGTGTCCCGCACCTGGCTCGGAGGGTCCTGTGCCCACGGAGTCTCGCTGATTGCTAGCACAGCAGTCTGAGATCAAGCTGCAAGGCGGCAGCGAGGCTGGGGGAGGGGCGCCCGCCATTGCCCAGGCTTGCTTAGGTAAACAAAGCAGCCAGGAAGCTCGAACTGGGTGGAGTCCACCACAGCTCAAGGAGGCCTGCCTGCCTCTATAGGCTCCACCTCTGGGGGCAGGGCACAGACAAACAAAAACTCAGCAAGAACCTCCACAGACTTAAAGGTCCCTGTCTGACTGACAGCTTTGAAGAGAGTAGTGGTTCTCCCAGCACGCAGCTGGAGATCTGAGAACGGACAGACTGCCTCCTAAAGTGGGTCCCTCACCCCTGAGCAGCCTAACTGGGAGGCACCCCCCCAGTAGGGACAGACTGACACCTCATTCAACCAGGTACTCCTCTGAGACAAAACTTTCAGACGAACTATCAGACAGCTGAATTTGTGGTCTCACGAAAATCCGCTGTTCTGCAGCCACCGCTGCTGACACCCAGCCAAACAGGGTCTGGAGTGGACCTCTAGTAAACTCCAACAGACCTGCAGCTGAGGGTCCTGTCTGGTAGAAGGAAAACTAACAAACAGAAAGGACATCCACACCAAAAACCCATCTGTACATCTCCATCATCAAAGACCAAAAGTAGATAAAACCACAAAGATGGGGAAAAAACAGAACAAAAAAACTGGAAACTCTAAACAACAGAGCACCTCTCCTCCTCCAAAGGAACGCAGTTCCTCACCAGCAACGGAACAAAGCTGGATGGAGGATGACTTTGATGAGTTGAGAGAAGAAGGCTTCAGACGATCAAACTACTCTGAGCTACGAGAGGAAATTCAAAACAATAGCAAAGAAGTTAAAAACTTTGAAAAAATATTAGAAGAATGGATAACTAGAATAACCAATGGAGAGAAGGGCTTAAAGGAGCTGATGGAGCTGAAAGCCAAGTTTCGAGAACTACGCGAAGATTGCAGAAGCCTCAGTAGCAGATGCGATCAACTGGAAGAAAGGGTATCGCTGATGGAAGATGAAATGAATGAAATGAAGAGAGAAGGGAAGTTTAGAGAAAAAAGAATAAAAAGAAATGAACAAAGCCTCCGAGAAATTTGGGACTATGTGAAAAGACCAAACCTACGTCTGATTGGTGTACCTGAAAATGATGGGGAGAATGGAACCAAGTTGGAAAACACTCTGCAAGATATTATCCAGGAGAACTTCCCCAATCTAGCAAGGCAGGCCAGCATTCAGATTCAGGAAATACAGAGAATGCCACAAAGATACTCCTCGAGAAGGGCAACTCCAAGACACATAATTGTCAGATTCACCAAAGTTGAAATGAAGGAAAAAATGTTAAGGGCAGCCAGAGAGAAAGGTCTGGTTACCCACAAAGGGAAGCCCATCAGACTAACAGCTGATCTCTCAGCAGAAACTCTACAAGCCAGAAGAGAGTGGGGGCCGATATTCAACATTCTTAAAGAAAAGAATTTTCAACCCAGAATTTGCTATCCCGCCAAACTAAGCTTCATAAGTGAAGGAGAAATAAAATACTTTACAGACAAGCAAACGCTGAGTGATTTTGTCACCACCAGGCCTGCCCTAAAAAAGCTCCTGAAGGAAGCACTAAACATGGAAAGGAACAACCGGTTCCAGCCACTGCAAAAACATGCCAAATTGTAAAGACCAGCGAGGCTAGGAAGAAACAATAGCAACTAACGAGCAAAATAACCAACTAACATCATAATGACAGGATCAGATTCACACATAACAATATTAACGTTAAATGTAAATGGGCTAAATGCTCCAATCAAAAGACACAGACTGGCAAACTGGATAAGGAGTCAGGACCCATCAGTGTGCTGTATTCAGGAAACCCATCTCACGTGCAGAGACACACATAGACTCAAAATAAAGGGATGGAGGAAGATCTATCAAGCAACTGGAAAACAAAAAAAGGCAGGGGTTGCAATCCTAGTCTCTGATAAAATAGACTTTAAACCAACAAAGATCAAAAGAGACAAAGAAGGCCATTACATAATGGTAAAGGGATCAATTCAACAAGAAGAGCTAACTATCCTAAATATATATGCACCCAACACAGGAGCACCCAGATTCATAAAGCAAGTCCTCAGTGACCTACAAAGGGACTTAAACTCCCACACAATAAAAATGGGAGATTTTAACATCCCACTGTCAACATTAGACAGATCAACGAGACAGAAAGTTAACAAGGATATCCAGGAATTGAACTCAGCTCTACATAAAGGGGACCTAATAGACATCTACAGAACTCTCCACCCCAAGTCAACAGAATATACATTTTTTTCAGCACCACACCACACCTATTCCAAAATTGACCACATAGTTGGAAGTAAAGCTCTCCTCAGCAAATGTAAAAGAACAGAAATTATAACAAACTGTCTCTCAGACCACAGTGCAATCAAACTAGAACTCAGGATTAAGAAATTCACTCAAAACCGCTCAACTACATGGAAACTGAACAACCTGCTCCTGAATGACTATTGGGTACATAATGAAATGAAGGCAGAAATAAAGATGTTCTTTGAAACCAACGAGAACAAAGATACAACATACCAGAATCTCTGGGACACATTCAAAGCAGTGTGTAGAGGGAAATTTATAGCACTAAATGCCCACAAGAGAAAGCAGGAAAGATCCAAAATTGACACCCTAACATCACAATTAAAAGAACTAGAAAAGCAAGAGCAAACACATTCAAAAGCTAGCAGAAGGCTAGAAATAACTAAAATCAGAGCAGAACTGAAGGAAATAGAGACACAAAAAACCCTTCAAAAAATTAATGAATCCAGGAGCTAGTTTTTTGAAAAGATCAACAAAATTGATGGACCGCTAGCAAGACTAATAAAGAAGAAAAGAGAGAAGAATCAAATAGATGCAATAAAAAACGAAAAAGAGGATATCACCACCGATCCCACAGAAATACAATCTACCATCAGAGAATACTACAAACACCTCTATGCAAATAAACTAGAAAATCTAGAAGAAATGGATAAATTCCTCGACAAATACACCCTCCCAAGACTAAACCAGGAAGAAGTTGAATCTCTGAATAGACCAATAACAGGTTCTGAAATTGTGGCAATAATCAATAGCTTACTAACCAAAAAGAGTCCAGGACCTGACGGATTCACAGCTGAATTCTACCAGAGGTACAAGGAGGAACTGGTACCATTCCTTCTGAAACTATTCCAATCGATAGAAAAAGAGGGAATCCTCCCTAACACATTTTATGAAGCCAGCATCGTCCTGATACCAAAACCTGGCAGAGACATAACCAAAAAAGAGAATTTCAGACCAATATCCTTGATGAACATTGATGCAAAAATCCTCAATAAAATACTGGCAAACCGAATCCAGCAGCACATCAAAAAGCTTATCCACCATGATCAAGTGGGCTTCATCCCTGGGATGCAAGGCTGGTTCAACATACGCAAATCAATAAATGTAATCCAGCATATAAACAGAACCAAAGACAAAAACCACATGATTATCTCAATAGATGCAGAAAAGGCCTTTGACAAAATTCAACAACCCTTCATGCTAAAAACTCTCAATAAATTAGGTATTGATGGGACGTATCTCAAAATAATAAGAGCTATCTATGACAAACCCACAGCCAATATCATACTGAATGGGCAAAAACTGGAAGCATTCCCTCTGAAAACTGGCACAAGACAGGGATGCCCTCTCTCACCGCTCCTATTCAACATAGTGCTGGAAGTTCTGGCCAGAGCAATCAGGCAGGAGAAGGAAATAAAGGGTATTCAACTAGGAAAAGAGGAAGTCAAATTGTCCCTGTTTGCAGATGACATGATTGTATATCTAGAAAACCCCATTGTCTCAGCCCAAAATCTCCTTAAGCTGATTAGCAACTTCAGCAAAGTCTCAGGATACAAAATTAATGTACAAAAATCACAAGCATTCTTGTACACCAATAACAGACAAACAGAGAGCCAAATCATGAGTGAACTCCCATTCACAATTGCTTCAAAGAGAATAAAATACCTAGGAATCCAACTTACAAGGGATGTGAAGGACCTCTTCAAGGAGAACTACAAACCACTGCTGAATGAAATAAAAGAGGATACAAACAAATGGAAGAACATTCCATGCTCATGAGTTGGAAGAATCAATATCGTGAAAATGGCCATACTGCCCAAGGTCATTTATAGATTCAATGCCATCCCCATCAAGCTACCAATGACTTTCTTCACAGAATTGGAAAAAACTACTTTAAAGTTCATATGGAACCAAAAAAGAGCCCGCATCGCCAAGTCAATCCTAAGCCAAAAGAACAAAGCTGGAGGCATCACGCTACCTGACTTTAAACTATACTACAAGGCTACAGTAACCAAAACAGCATGGTACTGGTACCACAACAGAGACATAGATCAATGGAACAGAACAGAGCCCTCAGAAATGACGCCGCATAGCTACAACTATCTGATCTTTGACAAACCTGACAAAAACAAGAAATGGGGAAAGGATTCCCTATTTAATAAATGGTGCTGGGAAAACTGGCTAGCCATATGTAGAAAGCTGAAACTGGATCCCTTCCTTACACCTTATACAAAAATTAATTCAAGATGGATTAAAGACTTATATGTTAGACCTAAAACCATTAAAATCCTACAAGAAAACCTAGGCAATACCATTCAGGACATAGGCGTGGGCAAGGACTTCATGTCTAAAACACCAAAAGCAATGGCAACAAAAGCCAAAATCGACAAATGGGATCTCATTAAACTAAAGAGCTTCTGCACAGCAAAAGAAACCATCATCAGAGTGAACAGGCAACCTACAGAATGGGAGAAAATTTTTGCAACCTACTCATCTGACAAAGGGCTAATATCCAGAATCTACAATGAACTCAAACAAATTTACAAGAAAAAACAAACAACCCCATCAAAAAGTGGGCAGGGGACATGAACAGACACTTCTCAAAAGAAGACATTTATGCAGCCAAAAAACACATGAAGAAATGCTCATCATCACTGGCCATCAGAGAAATGCAAATCAAAACCACAGTGAGATACCATCTCACACCAGTTAGAATGGCCATCATTAAAAAATCAGGAAACAATAGGTGCTGGAGAGGATGTGGAGAAATAGGAACACTTTTACACTGTTGGTGGGACTGTAAACTAGTTCAACCATTGTGGAAGTCAGTGTGGCGATTCCTCAGGGATCTCGAACTAGAAATACCATTTGACCCAGCCATCCCATTACTGGGTATATACCCAAAGGACTATAAATCATGCTGCTATAAAGACACATGCACACGTATGTTTATTGCAGCACTATTCACAATAGCAAAGAGTTGGAACCAACCCAAATGTCCAACAACGATAGACTGGATTAAGAAAATGTGGCACATATACACCATGGAATACTATGCAGCCATAAAAAATGATGAGTTCGTGTCCTTTGTAGGGACATGGATGAAACTGGAAAACATCATTCTCAGTAAACTATCGCAAGGACAAAAAACCAAACACCGCATGTTCTCACTCATAGGTGGGAACTGAACAATGAGAACTCATGGACACAGGAAGGGGAACATCACACTCCGGGGACTGTTGTGGGGTGGGGGGAGGGGGGAGGGACAGCATTAGGAGATACACCTAATGCTAAATGACGAGCTAATGGGTGCAGGAAATCAACATGGCACATGGATACATATGTAACAAACCTGCACATTCTGCACATGTACCCTAAAACCCTAAAATATAATAAAAAAAAAAAAGGCAGAAAAAAAAAAAAAAAGCATACAACAGTCCACTTGGAAACAATGTCACTGGGAAAAAAAAAAAAAAAAAATTCAAATAAAAAAAAATCACAAGTCACATGTATCTGTAGGGTGGGGTTCCAATGCCCCCTAGGAACTCCACATGAACATCCACTAATGCAAGGGAGGTGCCACGGTCCAGGGTCTGAGGTTAGTATCTGGTTACACTAACCTGATACTGGTTAGTAATTAGATGCACTTCCAAGCTTCCTGGTCAGTATCATGTTAGTGTAATCAAGTCTGCAGGTGCAAAGAATGGGGTGAGTTTGCTCATGTAGACTTAGCTTAGGGTGGTAGAGTGAGTGCAGGAATTCAGCTGCTGCCTCCAGGATGGGTTTCTGAGGAGGTGTGGGGCACTCCGGTTCCCAAGCCCTCCCATGAGAGAGAAGATAAATGAGAATTTAGAGGCCTTTGTTTGTTGAGGGGTATGAGGGAAGATGGGCAGTGGAAGGAGGTGCGAGTGACTCTGAGGCATCTAGTGAGGGCCCTGAGCAGATGGTAGCCCCATTGGTCAGAGTATGGAATACAGGGGACCATAGAGAACACAAGTCTAGTTTGTGAAGATTATGGGGTGGTCTGGCTCTGTTCTATTTCTTCCAAACCTACAGCCCCACTTCCTGTTTGTACAATCCATGCTTCCTACAGCTCAACTTCCTGTTTGCATAATTGATGCTTTTCCATGATTACCCCAGTGCTGCCTGCAGGCAGGTGACAGGAGGATGCCTCTCATCATTTGCTGCCAAAGGCCAGGAAGAGTAACTGTCTGATTTCCTGGATGTGGACTCTTGTCCAAGGGGCTTTGCTGCAAATGACTAACTTCTGACTCTGTGTTGTTTGCAGATGGCTGGGAAACCTATGTTTCAAAATGCAACCAAGTGTTTTAAATTAAAAGAAATTCTCCCGGTTTTGGGATGTTGGATTTTTCCCATCTTATTTGCAATGGCTCCTGCGTGGAGACATTCAGCATGTGAAATCCATTGAGCTGAAAAGGAGCTTGAGCGTAGTCAGAGCCCCTCCAGTGGCTTTCAGGTGAGTTCTGGCAAAGAAGGCCATGGCTGGCCTGAGAGGAGGTGGATGTAAGTGGCCGAAGCAAACTCTAAAGCTGTCAAAATGTAACCAGCAAACAAGCTAGGGCACGTCCTGGAGCACCACATTCAAGGGAAAAGTAAGGCATGAAGCAGGGAGAAATGGGCAGCTGGACCTTCTTGCGCTTCGCTCCCACAGTGGGCTTCAGCCTCTGAGAGGAGTGGCAGTGGCTCAGGACTATGGTAATTTGTTTCAGGAGGCGTAGGTTCCCTGAGGCTGTTGAGGTGGAGCTTATTTGTTTATACATACTTTTAAAAATCCACATTGGACTTAGCAGGAGAAACACTAGACTTGGATTGTGCTCATCTTCTGGTATTTTGGGGTTATTACTAGGTTAGCCTACCCTGACAAATAAGGGAACTTTTATCCGCCTCTTCTTTGCAGCATCACTTTGCACTGTCAGGGATCTTTTCTCAACACCCTGGCAGTCTTTTCTCATGATTTGACTTTCTTCACAAATTACCAGTGAAGGATGGAACAGATTTTAATTATTTTTGGTTTTTGGACTATGTTTGCTCAAACCAAATAATAGGCAGAACCTAGATCATTTGGACATAAGCTATCTATTGCTGTGTGACAAATTACTCAAAAACAGCCACCTTGAAATAATATACTTAGTATCTTAGAGTTTCTGTGGGTCAGAAATCAGGACATAAACACACACACATATATGCGTACAACACACACACACACAGTCATGTAGGGAATACTAGGCGAGGTTCTGAGAAATGAGTCATTAGGTGATTTCATCATTGTTGAAACATCCTATAGTGTATTTGCACAAACCTAGATGATATAGCCTACTACTCACCTAGGCTACAAGTTACAGCCTATTGCTCCTAGGCTGCAAACCTGTACAGTATGTTATAGTACTAAATACTGCAGGCAACTGCATAACATATCTGAACTTAGAAAAGGTACAGTGAAAATAGTTTTATAATCTTATGGAACCACTGTCATATATGTAATCTGTCATTTACTGAAATGTTATCTGGCATATGACTATCCATATATATCTGTACACATATATGTATATTTACATAGACATATGTACTATGTATATGTATCTATTTCCTATTTGCTCTGCTTCTCTGGAGAACCCTGACTAATACACTTTCCAACCAATGTCATCTACTATATGTACAACAAAGAGTCTTGAGGCTTATGGAGCATTTCCCAGGCATGAGCATGGAAGTGCTGAGCGTGTTGAGTGCTTGCCTGGTGCTGGGCACTGTTCAGCTTTGAGAGGAACATAAAGCTGAATGTGGATCCTGCTCCCTGAGGCTGACACCCACACAGGGGACTTCCTCTAATCCTAAGACGACACGTGCACACAACTTCAACAGTCCAACGGCAAGACAAATCACACAGGCTCTGCAGCCAGGACCACCTTGGGATGAACCAGACCACCTGGCTCTGCCACTTACTGATCATTGTCACTTACCTCCTATGAGCCTCCGTTTTCTCCTCTGTTAAATGGAGTTAATAGTCCCCAGCTTAATAACTGAGGTTGTTGAAACTATTAAATGAGATATATTAAGTTCCTGGCAAACAGTGTGTACTTGAAAGATATTATTATTATTATAATAAAAAGCCTTATTATGTACTTGTGAAGAGTTGCCACAAATTGCTGAACCTCTGAAATGTTATTAAGTTTTCCCATCTATAAAATGGCCATAATTATAATCATAGTTATTTATATATAGTTAACTGTTAATTGATTATAATTAATAATTATGTAACTGATATATGTCAGTTATATAGTTATATATCAGTTATATAGTTATATATAGTTAACTATTATTGATTATAGTTATGTAATCAATTATATAACTGATCAGTTTCATAGTTATATATCAGTTATATATAGTCACCTCTTAATTGATTATATAATCAATTATATAATTATGTAATCAATTGTATAATTATATAATCAATTATATAACTTTTTATATTATGGTTGACTCTTAGTTGATTATAATTATATAATTATATAACTTTTATATATATCGTTAACTCTTAATTGATTATATAATTATATAAAACAGTTAACTATATATATATCAGTTATTTTCACTACATTAGATTTCACACCAGTAGAACATATTGCAAAAATACTGTTTTTCTCTGCTATGTATTTTGATGTTCTCTGTCTATGGAAAATGGTGTCTTATAGACAGCACGCACGACAATAAAGATACGTGTTTCTGGTTAATTTATGTCTATGATTCCTCTTGCAATAGTCTCGTCTTCATTATCAATTTAGGTATGTGTATAGTGAGAGGCTGCTCTATGCCAGGATTTGTTTTAGGAGCTCTATGTGTGTGATTGATAGTGTTCTCTGCAGCTCCCAGTTTGTATCATTACCCCAGTTTTAAAGATTAGGAAGTGAGGGCTTAGATTAAAAACAGGGCACCTTGGAATGTGCTCAGAGATGAAGGATACCATCCTTGTCCTTGCAGAGCTCAGTATCTTCCTGAAAATGACATGAGAAAATCCTTGTTTAAAACCAAAGTGGTGGCATTTAGGCCAACTAATGGCGGTGTCCTCTATGTACAGACACTTCTGAGGCTGAGCCTTGATGCGCATGAGCCTTCTCTGGTCCCAGCAGTAAAGGGCTTCCTTTGCTATCCAAGCCTATTCTTTAGGGCCAGATAAGCACTGCCTTGAAGGTAATGGAATTAGCTCATTTACAGCAGCCTTCTTGCCTGAAATAACTATTTAATTGCCCGCTTTTAGAACTGAATCTCCTTGGGGTAGATAATGACTCCACACAGCCTATTGGAATACAGTCACAGTTATCTGTATGCTCCTAAATTAGGATTGTCGTAAATTGTCAACAAAACACTGCCTTGCAAAGCTTTGAGAAGTTCAGTCTTGGTAGATTCACACTCTTTCTGCCTGAGACAGTCTTATTTTTAACAATTTGGCTGTAGGATAAAGCCCTTTCCTAATTCATGAGTCTATAAAATGTCTCTAGCTCAAAAGATATCTGTAGTTCACTCCACCCACCTCATTCCCAATATAATTACAAGTAGAAACAGAAATTGTAAAATGCTTTTAGTGGAAAATTTCACTCCAGAGGGCTTGATTTCTCAATAAGTGGTGCTTGACACTCCCAGAATTGTTCACTGGCGGCTGCTACTTCCCTAAAAGACAGATTGGTCTATCGCAAGCTGAAGCCTAGACACTGGGATTTGTGCACGTTCACAGAGCAGCCCAGCTCATTGCCCAGACTCACTGTCAGTGTTGACAGGGTCATTCACCCCAAGTGAGCATTCACCAACTTTCCTGCACCCCACTCTCTAAGGCAAACACTGTCTTTGCCTTCCCTATTCATTGGCTTTGTTAGAGCCATAAGAGGCAGAACTGCGAAGGGACCCTGGTGATTTGTATCAAACACGGACAAGATTTACCTGCCAGAGAGAAGAAGAGATACACTTGGAAGGAAGGGGAGTGTGGACAGCAAGATGAAGACCATGAAGGCCAGATTCTGGTGGGCAGTTTTCAGTAAGCAGGTGGGAGAGAGGCATGAAGAGAGAAGCTTCAGTGCAGACGTTGGATGTGAGAGAGAATAAGTGTAGAGCAACGGGGAAAGGGAATTTTGGGTGTGGCAGTGGGTTGTAAAACTGTATTTGCTCAGGCTTCCTTCACAAAACACCAGCAAAGCTTAGAATTGAGTTAAATTACCTTTGATTTCTGGCCTCTGTTTACTCAAATGAGAAAGTGTGCAGAGCCTAGATAACTTGGTATATTTGCTGTCTATTGCTATTTATTGTTCAAAACCCAGCTTGGATGTCATCCCAGCAAAGCCTTCCCTGCACTCTCCCTGCGAAGTCAACTATTGCCCACTCAGCAGCATGCCATAGCAGACATGCACTTTTACCCAGGCACACATATGGCATTGTACTGTCTTGTTGGTTTACACGTCTGCCTTTCTCCCAAGACTGTGAAATGCTTGTGTTTTTCATCTTGATATCTCTGGCAACCATCATGACGTCTTGTCAGGGTTATTTGTCTAATAAAAGTTTATTGGCATCAACTTACTGTGCATGCCTTACTGTGTTTTCCCTATAGGGACTTCTACATACAGAGTAATACAGTTATATGGTAGATTTGCTGTCATATGTTGGGTTACATGGGATCCAGTTATCAGTGATGAATGTTACACGGGGGCATCTTTAGTCTGTGGCTTGGATCAAGCCCTGAAGAGAAGCCCAGAGCCTCAAGTCCTGCCTGGCACATTTCAGACTCTTAGTAAACTCTTGTTGAATGAATGAACCGCTCTGGGTCTTAGCTTCCCCCAGAATAAAAAGAAGGATAAGACCAGATTGCATCTGAGCCTTCTTTCTGCTCCCATATTTTATGATCCTGCCTTAATTCCAGTCACAGATCAACTCAGAAGGAATGGTACGACTGCTTATCATCAGAGAGATGGCTCTATTCATAAATGGACATTCTCTGCTGTTTTTTAAAACTTTATTATTATTATCTTTTGCTTACAAATGTAATACATGCCCTGAGGTACCCTTCATAGTTTGATGTATAATCATTCAGATATTTTCCTCTGCACTCACCAATTCACAATTAATACTTGATTTTTTTGTTTGCCATAGATTGTTTTAAAAGAACATCAATACATTGTGGACATCTTTCAAAGACAATTTTTGTTTTTTATGGAAAAAGACAGTGAAACGCTTTGGTGGCTGCTGTCAGTGGCTTCAGTTAAAAATAGAACTAATACTCCCTTCTTTCTGCCATGCCTTTGGCCAGAAAATAGGTCTAGTTCTTGAGGGAGGGAGAGACCCTAACCTGGAATTTTGTTTCAAATACAAATTCTCATCTCACACCCCATGAAATTTCTGACAATCTCTTGGAAGTTCTGTTCATTTTTAGGCCCTGAAATGCCTCCATTAGCATCTTTCAGCTGCTGCCACATGGAACAAAGTAACTTTTGGCACCCACAGGAAATGCCATGAGGGGGCACCAGGGAGGCCGTGTCCTTAAGGCTCACGTGTCCCCCCTTGCATGGGAGACAGAGCTCTCCCAGGGGCAGCCCACCCAAGTAGCCTGAAGCACCCTCCTCTCTGAGCCCCCAAATCTCCCTTCGGGAGCTGCTTGATATGCAGCCAGCATCCACTCAACATAATGTGCCTTACCTGCCAATGTGCTTTGAGGGATATTGTTAGCATTAAATTTGCCATTTACATTTTCATGTTTGACATAATTGAGGAATGAATGCTCTTATGAAAATTAAACTTGTGGTTCTCCTGGGCTGCTGTAACCCTGTTAAAATGTAATGTGATTTTTGATGCTTCTTCTTGAGGTTTTTTATTAAATAGAATATCAGGATGACTAATTCCCCGGGCCTAAATGCAGGCTGGGAAGCAGCATTATTGATAGGGTTGTGTCCAAATGGTTCTCTGTGCTCAGCCTCTAATGGCCTAATAATGCATTAGACTTGAATCAGAAATACTTTGGGTTGTAGTGCTTATTGCCATTAGTGAAAACACCTGGATGCTCCATTCATCAAGGTTACATCCAACGGGACCCATTTGTTTATTAGGCTGTCAGTAAACATCTTTATCTGGTCCCAGTTCAGCCACATTTGGCCACGCCTGAGAGGGCTCAAATCTGGCCTGGGGATCTCTGTGGTTTCTCATTATTAGTTTTCTTGTTTAAAAAAAAAAAACAGCAAGGCAAGCTAATGAAAAGTTAGGGGCGGCTTTATAAAGAACACATTTTACCTCGCATAATCTGTGGTGATGGTCCAAAGATCAGGGAGGCAGGCTCCTGGGCGGGCCCCCGGCAGCTCTTCTTTCAGCAGCTGCCACACGGCCACTCTGCCTCCCCCTCCAGTGCCAACATTGGCCATCAGATCCCTGGGTCCCTCCCCAAGCCATCTGTAGCCTGGCTCTGCAGCCCTCTGGATGTGGAGACATGGCCCACACACCCTGGAAGGGGTAGATCTCCCCTGGACGTTGCCTCCCACAGAGCAAAATCAAATTCCTCTTTCCTTCAGAGAGCTTGCCATTTGCCTTCCACAGACATTTCCTGACATACACACTCCATCTCTTTCAGGAGACCTTGTCTTTTTCTTAAAGCCATGTTTCAAAGAAAATTATGAAATACAAGAAATGTCTCACATTAGGCATAAAACATAAATGTATAGCTTAATAAATTTCGGTTACGTAAAAGAGCGCCTGGGTAACCTCACCCAGGTTGAAATGGAAAATGTGCCAGTACCCGGGGGTCCTTCCCCAAAGCCCCATGGATCCCTTCTGCTGCAGAAGTAGGTGCCTGGCAGCCTCAACTCCCAAATCATATGAATCTCACAGGAGACTTGAATCTGTAAACCACCCTGGACTCACCACGAGATCCGTTCAACTTTTCCTTTCAGAAACATCATTGAGCAGACTCCTAGCCATCACTTTCTGGTCCTGGTTAGAGTGCACTGTGGGGTGGTTGAGGGAGGGGACAGGCAACACCAATGGCACAAGTGGATGCATCCAAAGTCTACCCCGTAGCAAAAGCCCAAGACTGCAGACTGAGAGCTTCCCCAAATTGTTCACATTTATGGCACCCACTGCCCTCCTGGGGCGCTGGTGTTGTGGCCTGCATTCAAGCTCTGGGTTGGTGGGCAATTCTGATCATAATGCAAACGTTTCTACATCCCTAAAATTGTATTATGTATCTCCTGAATCAATGCAGGGAAGCCTGAGTTTGCATCAGTGAAAAATTAGTCAAGGTGTATTCCATAATTGCCACCCCAGAAGTGGTATAAAATCTGCCAGAGGTGGGTCATGTGTGGGCCTTCCAGAGAAGCCTGTGCCCCTGGCTTGGGAAATGTTGATGCCATCTTGTATTGGGCCCTTTGGGGATTGCTCCTGTGGGGTCACAGTTGGCTGAGGGAGGCAGGGGGAGGTGGGGCTCAGCCCGGGCCCTGGACCTGCCTCCTGGGAGAGGACAATCTGCCCAGAGAGAGGAGCAGGTGCCTTATGTTACCTGGCAAGGGACCTCTCCATTAGCAGTGTTTATTTCCCAAGTTTCTGGTGCCAGGAGGGGAGTTGAATAGAAAAAGTCATTCTCTCCGAAAGCAGGACCTGCCTGAACATCTTACTCCTAAGGCCTCAAGCTCTGTGTTTGCACTTCTACCACTAGGGGTAGAGTGAGGCTGAGGCTTCGTCGCCTGCTGCTTTCGACCCCCTTTTTGCTTTGCAGGACGTGAAGGGGCCTTCACGCCAGATCCCATCTCTCAGAGTCCCCATCCCTCATGCACCACAGAGACTTGACCTGACTAAAAATCAGACTTTTTTTGTCCCTCTCCTACCTCACTAGTTTACAGACATTTTGTCTTTATTTCCAGGGAATCTTTTTTCAAAGTTTCGTGGGAAAACATGCGTGCGCAGGATGAATATAGGAATTGGTCCAGGTGAGGTGCTCATCACTAGGTTTGAATCCATCCCCTGCCTTTTACTAGCTTTACAGCCTAAGGCAACTTTCACAGACTCTCTGGGCCTCAGTTTCCTCATCCATACAATAGTGTGAGGATGGCGACAGTGCTCCACCCACAGGCTGGTTATGTGGAATGAATGAGACAATGTGCACAAAGTGCTTAGCATGGACCTAGCATACATACAGTAGGCACTCAATTAATGTCAGCTCCCTCTCTGGCTTGCCTACTCTAAGCAAGATGTTTTCTAGAACCACACTGCCTTAATAGGGACAGTAGTCCTAAGAGGAGGAATTTTGGGCTCTGTGTAAAAAATCAGAAAATTTTGGGCTGCCTGTCAAAGCTGTCCAGTTGGTGGCCCTGTTATGGAGCTGTCCCAGCAGGGTGAGTGCCCTTGGGCCCTCATCCCTTGCTCAAGAAGCTTCAAGTTCTCAGTCAAAGAAACTGTGACTGTGCTAGGCTCAGCACACAGGCAACTGAGCTCATCGTCAGATTTGCACTCACTGAAATAGCATTTGACAGTAACCCCAGAGAGAAGCAGAGTATGGCTGACAAGGTGGCACGTGGAGAAGGTGAGACGTGTTTTCAGAGGAGGAATGGCTTGCTCACAGCCTGTTCCTCATGGCAGTGGTGGCCTGCTTATTTTTAGAGCTAAGCACCATTGCTGGATTACTCACTTCTAAGACATGGTGGGTGTGTTGGATATATGCTCTGGATCAGAGTGTGTGCACGGCTGTGTTTTATTCCCTTATAAACATGCAGTGAAAACAGAGTCTTTGTGAGAGAATGGCCTGGGCTTCAGAAAACATGCACCCTGTGAAATATTTCCTCCGCCAGTCCTAGTTGTAGATGTATTTATTTCTAAATAGGACCAGACACAAGATTGTTTGTCTTGGATGTTGGGCCATGAACTTGGACCCCTAATCCAGGGGGTGATGAGGGAGATAATGGGTGGAGGTCACAGTCACACCTGCAGTTTAGGCAGACCACTCTGGCAGCTACAGGGAGGCAGATAGGAGGGGGATTCGAGGCACAGAGCAGTCACTGGGAGGCCTGCAATGGCCCAGGTGAGAGACCACAGGGGCCTGAACCACCCGAACTCGATGACGGGTGACAGAGGAATGTAAGGTTGGTTGTTGTTGTTATTTGGCTGCAAAGAACAGAGGCCATTCAAGGTCTCTCAGAGAAAGGATTGTTCTGAGGACACTAGAAAGCTATGAAGAACCAGGGTCACAACCCTCTGGCCATTGGAGAATGTCAAATGTGCTATCTTCTTGGAGGCAGAAAAAGGACAAATTGCCAGAGAGACAATCCATCAGTCAGTACAGGCTAGGTGACAAACACCCCAAATCTCAGTGGCCTCATGCAAGAGGAGTTTAGTTCTGCCTTGTGCCACCTGTCCAGTGCAGTTTGCCAGGGGGCTGTGTTTGTCGTGGCTGAGGTTCCATCTCAGTTATGCTCCATGACCGTGGCAGCAGGATAAGGACACATGGCTAATCATGTCTGCTCTTGAAGCTTCTGTGCAGGAGCATGCACACACAGTTGCTGCTCACATTCATTGTGAGTTTGGGAAAGGAAGGGAGGAGAATGAGAGGAAAGACCTACCTGAGGAGATATTAGAAATATTTCAGAGTCCCTTCAGCTGGGACAATGCCTGAAGCAGGAGAGTCACCCAGGAGACCCATGCCGGAGGAGTAAGCAGCCTGCTGGCTTCCCTCTCTACAGGTGCCCAAGGAGCCTCTTGTCCCTCTTGTCCTCTCCTTACCCCAAACTCTGCTCTGATCACTGATTCTGGATTTTGCTCCTATTTAATTTGACCCCTATGGCCCAGAGAGTTAGGCATCCTGATTCCTGCTCTGGCATCCTTTCCACGGACAATCCCTGACCAGGAAAGTCAGGGCCTGACCTGTGCAATGGCTAAGATCACAGTTTTACAACAATATATTACTATTCTAAAAACACACAAACACGCACAAGCAGTAGAGGACACAGATGTTGTTAGGTGGCACAGCATCTTGTTAAGAGCTCAGACTCTGAGTCACAGGAATCCAAAATTAATCCTGGTGCTGCCACTTCCAGCTGCTTAACCCTGGGACACTGCATAGCTTTTCTGAGTCTCAGTTTGCTCATCCTTCAATAGGGGACGAAGATGTTATCTAACTCATAGGTCTAGTGTGATATTAAATGAGACTGTTTTGCACAGTGCCTGGGGCATAGAAAGTGCTCACCAAAAGTAGACTTATTATTACCATTGAACAGGGCAGGGCCCTTAGTCTCACTCTTCACTCTGATTCGAAGAATCCGCAGAGCATTTGGTGCTCAGCAAATGTGTGTTGAATGAATGAAAGTGCCTTTTGCGGGGAGGGTGGCTTGCAGTCTGGCAGGGAAACAGAAGATGCTTGTTGTAAAGCCTTTCCTCACCTTGAACTGATTGGATTGTGCTGCAGTCCACCCTACCCACTCTCCATTCAGCCCAGGCCAGTTGTTTGAGAGAATCAAGGGATCGGCCAGGATCTTCCCTACCTTCCAGCTCTCAGGGTCCCCCTTAGCAGCTGTGATGTCCTGGAGCTCAGGGCAGGGAGAGTGCAGAGGGGCAGGGGCTTTAACAGTGGGTAGACGTGGTTTGACACCCAGCTCTGTTGCCGGCTAGCTGAGACTTTGACAAAGTGACTTGCCTCCTCACACCTTGACTTTTCATTTTAAAATGAAGACAAGTCTTCCAGGGAGGTTGTAAGGCTTCAAAGTGAGCCACTCCACAGATGTGGGTTGCCCTCCTCTGCAAATATAATTTAATCATAGCCTAGGGTAGGGCTTAAAGACACAGGATATTTTCTCCAGAATGTGGGCTTATAGGCTATTAAGCAAAATAATTTCAAGCTGTCATATCGTAGTCATTAAAACATAGATTGCTGCCCCCACCTCTCAGAGTTTCTGATTCAACAGGGCTGAGGTGGGCCCAAGAACCTGCATTTTTAACAAGTTCCCCAATGTTGCCACTGCTGGTCCTGGGACCAAACTTTGAGAACCCTTAATGTAAAGGCTGAGATGCCAGGAAAGTGGGCACCTAGAAAGCCTAAAAGAGAACAACAAAATAAAACAGAACACTTAAGTCTTCAGGAGGCCCATCTCTAAAGCCACATCCGAGAGACAAGAACACGGCAAAATGCTTTATAAAAGAAAATACAAATTTACGATATGGAGAGCTGACAGGACTGATTGGAAGTGAAACCATCCCCAAACCAATCCATTTATTTAGGAAATAAATGAAAGGGAGATCCTGTGAAATGGATTGATTGTGAGAGACTGCAATCCTTCATCCTGTTTCTGGCTTTCGACGGGGTGAGTGAGGACTCTGGGAGACAAGAAGCTACTTTGGCTTAATGGCCCAGCTCCAATGAAGACGGAAAAGACACCATTTTCTGCCTCTTCCTCATCCTGCCCTTGAAAGAACCACCGCTTCTTGTGGTCAGAGCTGTTGAAGGTGAGCTTCCCCACCAGAAATCTGAAGCCCATAGAAGGTCTGTCTTCTGCAGATGGGGTCTTCTTCAGGATTCTCTCTGACCATATGAGTCGCTGTGTCTGAGGGATACTCGGTGTGATGTAATTAGCCCCGCCTCTGTGGTTCTCACCGGCTGCGTACTCTCCTCACCTGGGGAGATGGACTCTGTGGGATGCCTGGACCCTCCCTCTACTCAGAGTCTCTGAGGGTGGAGGTTGGTTTTTCTAAGCTCTTCAGGGGATTCTGATGTGTATCCAGGGCTGAGGACCCCTGTGGGAGGCCCTGGTCAGGACACTCCCTGGAGTTGTCCTGCAGGTCCCTTTGCCTCTAATGCTGCAGGTTTTTCTGCAGGTTCTTTCTCCTGATGTTTCTTTCTGAAGCAGCATCATTCGCCTTGGGTGATATCTGAAGTTCATAGCCTCACGCCAAGGAAATTAAGGATGCAGACACACAAGGAGTGAGTTTAACAGTGGAGGTTTAATAGGCAAGAGAAAGAGAAAAAGCCCTCTCTCCTGCAGAGAGAGAGGGGCACCTGAGTGGGTCTTCTGGTTTCGTGGTGAAATGCACGGGGTTTTATAGACGAGCTTGAGGAGGCAGCCTCTGATTTAAGTAGGGCCCAAAGATTAATTGGACCAGTGTGCCATTTACATAGTACACGAAGAAGCTGGTCGCCCCCCACCCCCAATCTTTTATTATGCCTATTATGCTGACGGGTTCTGTATCTGGTCAGTGCCATGTTGCCTGTTCCTTTACTGTTCACATGGTTGGCAAGGAAAAGGGAAGATGGAACCTCCGTGTTGAACATACTTGGCCCCCAGGTAGCCTTTTTCTATTGGCACAGCTGCCGACATTCACCCGTGTGAGCTTCTAGCTTGCTTTTCTCTGTCTGCAGCTTGATTTTTCAGGCAGCTCTTTGTTAGAAAAGAAATGATTTGGGGACTGCTTTTTATTAAAAGGGAAACCTTGCTGAGGACTCTCTTACCCTCACTAACTGCCTAAATAATTTCTTTCTAGCTCCTGTGTAATTTCCCCTCAGCTGGTGGTTTGCTCAGCAGAGAGGACTCTCTGGCTTGATGGTTTACCCTTTGAATGTAGCAATATCCACACTGTATTCCCAGAAACACTAGAGTCCCCTGAGATGTTAAGAGAAGTTCTAAGAGAGAGAAAGAGAGGAGAAAACTTTTTTTATTTTAAGTTTGTTAGGTACCTTGCAGAATCAGCAGGCAGGCTAGAGATCAGAGCCTGCTCAGAAAATAGGAACCAAGGGGGACAGAGTGGTAGGAACAACAGCAAGGCCACTACCTAGCTAGGAAGCATCACCACGCTGGGCCTGGGACATTTGGTGTCACCACCATGGCAGACAGGATGAAGTTGAAACCATCCCTGAATCTGGTTTTCACTTGCTTAAGAGTCAAAGTCCAGGGTAGGTGCACTGAACCGGCTGAACTTGGGTCACATGTTGGTGCCCCATCTATTGGTAAGAGCTGTGGTGTAGCTCTAAAATTTCCTCTGGTGTCCTTGTTTGTATATTCTTTGTTGTCTTTGGGTTTCCCTAGAGAATTCTCCTTGGATAAGATCTGAGACATGCAGCTCTTTCTGTTGTAGTTCCTCGCTGTGGTGCAGGAGCTCAGGGGATGTGGTGGTGAAATGCGGGGAGGGGAGTGTGCTATAGACAATTAGGTCTCAGTCTTTCAGTGAGCCTGTGCCCTGGGCTGTGACCCTCACAAGTGCTTCTCCCTGCACACCCCCACCGCCCCCGTAGATGATGCAGATGGGCTAGAGGGGGCTGGAGTTGGGTATCTCTCTTCCCCCAGGTCGACTGGGCCTTGGTAAAACCCTAGTCAATTATTCTGTGGTAAGATAGTTTCTCTTACCAGACCTTGTTAAGAAGAACAGAATGATCTGGTAGATTTCAAAATATCTCCTCTTTCCCTCTCCCTGTCGGGAGCATGAGGGGATTTTTTCCCCTAGCTTCACTATCGGAACGTGGTAGGGCTCCCAGAGGTAAAACTAAGTGTGGGAGCCTTCCCGAGGCTGGGCCCCTTGGGGTTTTTAATCTCTCAGGCTTGTCCACCCTGAGCCCCCAGCAATTTATCAACTACAGTTCAGGTTTCCCTACCCTGGCACCAGTTCGTGTAGAGGTTTCTCCCTGTGATCATCTGTATCCCTCTGTCTGTTTCTGCAAATCTGGGGGCAGCAGTTTGCCCTGTGACCTCAGTTCTCTGGTGGGATCTAAGAAGAGTTGTTGATGTTCAGTTTGTTCAGCTTTTTTCCTGTTGTGTGGAAAGGAGTGATGACTTTTAAACTCCTAACATGCTGGAAGTCATGTGGGGATTTTGTAAGACGTTTAGATTCAGGGTATTTTCTGTCATGTAAATCACTTCCTAGGACACTGTATTAAAAATTCTGTCAAGATGGATGGGTGAGATTTGTGTATTTGATCAAGCAGATATTTCCAGGAGGGCTGAAATGGGATATGTTGAGCAAGGTTGGCCTTTCTAGTCTGGTGACCTGTGTGCTGCCTAGAAGGAGAGGTGGTAAAAACCTTTGCCAAATACTTGGAGGCAAGGTTGTCTTGGATAGCGGTGAGAGTGAGGTGGGGCAGGGATAGAGTTTGTGGGGAGCAGATTGATGTCTCCTGGGTTGGAGGCAGGAAGCATCGGTTCTAACTCTTCCCCCTCCTTTTCTCTATCTCTTCCTCTCTTTCTTTCAATTGCCACATTCAGAGATGTTCTGAAAAATAGCTCTGGGGTGGGGTGTGGTAAGTAAGTGTTAGAAATGAGGAATCTTACTGGCTGTCTTGCTTTTAAACCGGGTCTCCTGAGCCAAGGGTGCAGACTCTAAGAGTAGCATGCTTATTGTAGATTATAGCTCTTACATGTTCTGAAAAAGGCCTAAGGAAAAAAAGTTACTTAAAAAATATATATGTTTTACTTTTTTTGAGAAAATAATGTATTCACATTGTTCAAAGTTCAAAAATTCTAAGTACAACACTGAAATTTCTTCTTTCTTTCTCTGAAAGTCTGCTTAGTTCTTGCTCTCTTAAACAAGTTACTACTATATGATTGGCTTGAATCATATATACCTTTATAGTATATATCTTTTAAAGATTACAATATTAGTACATATTCATTGAAAAAAATATAAAATATAAAATCAGTTCTAATCCTATAATCTAGTGATAACCAGCATTAATTTTTTGGTTTATATTCTTCTAGACTTTGTCTTAAGGATGTGTGTATTTTTTTTATAAAAATGAAATCATATGTGACATATTGCTTATAGCTAATTTTAGGAAATATCCTTGTTTATTTCCTTAGAGTAAGTTCTTTGAAGTAAACTTCCTTAATGAGTGGATATGCACTTTGCAAAGGTGTTTAATGCATATTTCCAAGTTGTTCTATGGGAAAGTTGTACCACCAGCAGAAAAAGGGAGGTTCTTTACCCAGGAATCTGCACAAATACTGCCATCTAACAAGAACATAAACAAACTTAAACATTGTCAGTGTAATTGTCCAGTGAATCTCATTTTAACTGGTGTCTTGGTGATTCTCAGGCAACTTTAGCAGTCTGCATATGTTTAGGGTCATTTATGTTTATTCTTTTTTTTTTTTTTGAGACGGAGTCTCGCTCTGTCGCCCAGGCTGGAGGGCAGTGGCGCGATCTCAACTCACTGCAAGCTCTGCCTCCCAGGTTCATGCCATTCTCCTGCCTCCGCCTCCCAAGTAGCTGGGACCACAGGCACTGGCCACCACACCCGGCTAATTTTTTTGTATTTTTAGTAGAGACGGGGTTTCACCATGTTAGCCAGGATGGTCTCGATCTCCTGACCTCATGATCTGCCTCTCTTGGCCTCCCAAAGTGCTGGTATTACAGGCATGAGCCACTGCGCATGGCCCATTTATGTTTATTCTTTTGTGGATTGCTTTTTCATCTTACTTTCCTGTTTTTCTGTTGGGATGTTCTTCTTTCTCTGATTAATTTGAATTGATCAATCAGATTATCAATTAATTTGAATTTATTATGCGATTAATTTTGCTCCCTGGTTAATTCAGGCCCTGCAGACAGATGTTATGTTCTTTCCTCCCATTTTGCTTGCAGGACCCTGGCTGGGAGGGTGGCGAGCAGAGCTAACCTGTGCTCCTTTGGCCAATTCACTTGTATTTGGCTTATTTTCAAGGTTCCTGAGATACCCCATGATCTATTGAAATGAACACTGCATAGGATGGTAGGAATCAGGAATCAGAAAGTGTAAACTCTGTGTTAAGAAATATTTCTTTAGTAAAAAATCAAATTCTCAAAATAAAACTCCTCCCCCTAAAATCTTAATGTTGAGATACAAAAAATGCTTGCTTATTAAATGCTATTACCTCCCTGTAATAGATGCTGTAATTATAATATAACTATGTGACTTCCTGCCACACGCCAGCACAGCTCTGGCATTGCATAGGCTTTTGCTGATGTGGTTCTGGAGAGACAGGCCAGGCTTGGAGTTGTGTCCTACCACTTACCAGTTGTGTGACCTGAAATTAGTTACCTGATCTCTCCAAGCCTCAGTTTCTTCCTCTGGAAAATGGAGATGACCATCGTAGCTAACTCATAACAGTATTTCAGGGATTGAATGAGAAAATGAATTTCAAGGCAAATAGTAAACACTGAATAATTATTTCTACTATCTGTTATTATCATTATATTTTACTATAATCATGATCAGTCTGAGATTTCCTCCAGGAAATAAGTCCTGAGTTACAAACAATTTATTCACAAACCGTCTTTGAGAATACAATTGATTTGTTGGCTTTTCATTCCTCAACATATCGTTGACGTTCTTTTTTTATTATTATTATTTATTTTTTTGATGGGGTCTTGCTCAGTAGCCCAGGCTGGAGTGCAGTGGTGCAACCTTGGCTCACTGCAGCCTCCACCTTCTGGGCTCAAGCGATTCTCCCACCTCAGCCCCCCAAGTAGTAGAGGGGACTACAGGCATGCACCACCATGCCTGGTTAATTTTTGTAATTTTTTTTTGTAGACCTGGGGTTTCACTATGTTGTCCAGGCTGCTCTTGAACTCCTGGGCTCAAGTGATTCTCCTGCTGCAGCCTCCGAAAGTGCTGGGATTACAGGCGTGAGTCACTGTGCCAGCTGATGTTCTTTATATTCCCCAAATTGTATTGAATTCTCTTAAACTCTTAAAACCAAGGACATGAAAAACAATGAACACACCAGATCTTGCACACAGAATACTTAAAAACGCCTGCTGAAAGAGAGAAAGCTAGGATGCAAACACTAACAATATAAAAATTGTCATTCGTTCACTAAATGTATGTTGAGTGAAAGAATGGATGTTGTCCTGTCTTGGATTCTTCCCTCAGAGGGAAGCCTAGGTGACTGAGCAAGACTCCGTCTTGGATAAAAAACAAAAAAAACAAAAAACAAAAAAACCAAAAAGCTAGATATCATCTTGGCATCTCCTCTCTTGTGGCTCATTTAAGCAGCCTCCCTGATCTTACTTTCCAGTGAGGCATTTACGGCCATAGTCATTGGGAAAAGAGGCCCATGGGGATTTCTGCATCACTAATGTGGATCCACAGACCAAGAAAGTGGAGAGCCATGCCACGAAGGGTGGCAGCAGAAGCAGCTGCCATGCTGTTGCTGGCTGAATAAACCAGACTTAAAAGCTGGAACTTGATAGAGCCCCTGTAGTTGAGTGTTATTGAATATTGAATATTCAATTGTTTATTAGATTTACCATTGCCACGCACAGGACCAGTGCCATCCTGGAGATGTCAGAGCCTCCCACGCTTCACAAAGTGAGGGAAAGAGTGGTGCCATGGGTTAGAGTTTCTGTGGGACTCTAGTCTGGTACTGGGTCCCCTGAAAAGAAGGTTCTGGCATCAGGGTTGTTTGAGGAAAAGGCGCCTACCTCAACCCCCTCACGGGGCTCTGAATACACATTAGCTTTGAAAGACAAGAATCCCCACCATCAGGGCCCCTGTGGATGTCTGTTTACTGTGATACCTCCTCACCTTTATCTGCTGATAGAAGCCCACGTTTGATGCACATTTGTTAACATCCCAAGACAGTGCTGTTCCCAGAATACCTTTGGCAAATGATGTTTTTGGCCATTCAGTCTATTCATCTGTGTAGAAAGAATCTTGCTTTCATATTATCAGGCCTGGTTTCAACAAACAGACATTTACTGTATCTCCACCATGTCAGCCACTGAGTTATGTGCAGAGTGTGGGGGATGGGACAGAGGGTGTGAGGGGCTCTGTCTGGTGGGAGCTCCCTGGAGGGAGGTGTTGTAAGTACAGTGTACGGGTGAGGGAGGCGCTATAATGGACAGGCAGGGTATATAGAGTAGTAGCTAGGAGTACAGGCTTTGCCATCAGAAATCCCTGGGTTCAAATCCCAGCCCCACTTCTTCACAGCTGTGAGCAACCAACTCATCCTCCTTGTCTTCCTTTGTGAAATGTGGGTGATCTCCCTTCTACAGTTGCTCTGAGATGAGGGAGAGGACATGGTTAAAGCACTTCCACAAGGTTCAGCTCAGAGCAGGTACCCAGTAAACATGGCTATTGTCGCCATTATTCTTGTGGAATGCCACAGCAACTGTGGGATAGAAGATGAACAAAACCCAACCTGGAATGTTCAACCCTGGCAGGGCTGATGTTGGCCAAATAAGAACATGAACATGTGCCATGAAGGTGCCCAAATAACCTCTAACAGGGTGATCTGGCCCTTTAAGGAGGTCGCGAGGGCTTCCCCAAGGAGACGTGACCAGGCGGACAGAGGAGGGAAGAGCATTTCAGGCTGAGGGCTCAGAGTGTACTAGACTCTTTGTAGGTGAAACCGAGGGTCCGAGCGGAGGTGGGTGGGCTGGAGAGCAGAAGCAAAGCAGCCGTGGAGTGAGGGAGGGGCTGGGAGGCAAGACCAGACTAGGAAGGGCCACGGGGGTGGCTTTGGTTTCTGTCCTCAGAGCAATGAAAGCCATGCGAAGGTTTGAGCAGAAAGCTTTATTTGTTTGAATTTTACTACAAGGTGCTGTGGAAGGAAGGAGAGGTTGGGGGTGGCCACCATGCTGGGCAGGGGCGAGCCAGGGAAGATGTCTTGGAGGAGCTGGCCTTGAAGATTGAGGGCAAATCTAGGGAAAGAGCATTCCAGTCTCTCTAGCCTCAACTGAGAACCACAGCGCAGCAAAAGCTTGTTCCTCTGCCTGGATTCAAGCTGTCTGCTCCCGCGGAGCGAGTATGTGCTGACTGGTTGGAATCGCAGTTCACCTTCCTATGGAAAGGATGGCTGTCAGGCAGTGACTTCTAAGGCAAGTTCTGAGAGCCTAGGCTTGGGTGGATGGTTGCCTGATAGTCCTCTTTGTAGGAGAGGGCCGCATGGCATCAGCAGGGAGCTTCCACCTTCCAGAACACCAGCTCAGCGATGTGTTGGCCCCGTTGGCAACTGGTCATTAGTGATTGCTAAAGGACCAACGTTTGTGGACAATTCACTTGTCTTATAAATTAGCACATATGCAAAGATTCCTGTATGATAATTGCACACATGCACATGTGTTTCCCTTTCATAGTTCCAGAATAAGGGGTAAAAGAGGGTGAAATGAGAACTTCAGGGATGTGCATGATTTGCAGATTGTTAGACTTGCGGAGGCCTCAGGGAGCCATCTTACTGCTGAAACCTTATTTAGTTGTGTCAAGTGCAGTTAGGGCTTGTGATTTCTGATACTGCAGGAAGTTTTATTTTCTTTTCAATTGTAACCTAGGGACACATTTTTCATAAGGTGAAAGGAGAGCACAGCTGGTGGCTGAGGGAGGGAGCGGACCATCTGCCTGCAACTGTGGCTCTTGTCTGGGAAGGTCCTGTCCTTTGCGTTGCAGCCCACACACAGTTGAGAACCAAGGTGCTCCGTAGAGGCCCCAGGACTGGTGATTAAGAGGCTGAGCTCCTGGCCCATTTCTGCCCTATCCTTAGACAAACCACTTCTGCTCTCCAGGGCTCATGTACTCCGCCGAGGTTGTGTGAGGCCGCACTATAGACGCACGGTCGGTAAAAGGGCCATTGCCGCGCTGCCAGCACTAGGTGGCGACAGTGCCTAGATGATCCGCACTGGCGGCGCGTGGGACCGTCCAGCGCTATGGGCTGAGTCCCGATCAGAAAAAGGAGCAGCCCTTGGTGTGAAGGTCAATAGGTGTCTGTCGCGGTGGTCTCAGCCTTCGGTCTGCCCCCTCCCCAGATCCCCCGCGTGCTCCCACTTCCCCTACACCCCGCACCTCTCATACGTTCCAGGCAGGGATGCGGCTCACTTGGCAATGCTCTGCCCGGGGGGTGATCGAGTCCTATCCCCCCGCTCCGCTCCCCCCACCCCCCCCCGCCCCGTCCTGCCCTGCCGCGGGCCCAGAGTCAGCCTGGGCGGTCCTGAAAGCAGCTCCCCAGTCCGCACTTCTTTCTCCTTCGGGGTTTGGGTGTGTCTGTGGGCTTTGTTTTCCAGGTGTGTCTCAGCCCTCCAGTTCAGAAGGCGGTGGCTTGGGGGAAATGACCTTGGCCTTCTGGGGGTTCACTTGACCCAGCGCCCTTCACATATCCTGCAGGTCCCGGGTCATGTGCCCCTTATCGGCGTGACCTGGGCAGGTTAGCCAGCCTCGTTGGGCCTTGTTTGGGGCCAGACTACATCTACTTTGCAGTGAGGATTTACTGAGGCAGCCTGTAAAATGCCCCTTCCCAGTGCCTGGTTCAGAGCAGAGATCAATGGGTATCATTCATTCACTCACTCATTCACTCATGCCAGGATATGAGCGGTTCCCACCCTTACTCCGGGGTGTGCAGGGGAGGTGCCACCCACTAGACTTTCCTTTGGTGGTCTGGGAGGGTCTGACACCTCACGGCAGAGAGCCGCTCTGCTTCCTTCTCCACAGTTTGGGAAGGTGCTGCCGAGGCCTTAGCTGCCACAGCGTCGTGTTTGGCTTGACAGTACGGAGGCTTTCTTGTCCTAGACTTGGCTTCTCTTCTGATTTCAGTCATGAGTTTGAGCCGTGCAGCCACTGGGAGCAGCACCCTGTTGTCTAGAAGGTTGTTCTGTGTCCCATCTCCCACTGGCACACAGGCAGTCACTGCGGCAGGTCAAAGGGCCAGAGCCAGAGTTCCCAGGTTGCTGTGGCCTAACTATGAGAGTGTGCTCAATGCAGGGGATAGCTGACATTTTAGACTGATTGGTTTCAGAACTGCAAATAACAAGAGTGATTCATGACCCTCTAGTGGACCCTGCTATCTGTAACTAGAACGTGGATTTGGGTAGGAGGAGCCCTTGGTTGGTGAAATAGAATCAAGCTCCTGTGTGTCTTGGGGTGGAGGTTGGAGGGGAGCCCCTGGCTGGTGCTGTCAGTCCTTGGTGGGCCTCAGAGCTTGGCCCACCCAGTGGTGTCTCCAAACAGAAATGGAAACCCAGCTTCTTGCCTGGGCTCTTTACCCTTACATTGGAGAGCCCCCTTGGGGGCACAGCGGGGGAGATGGGCACAACCAGACCCACCACTCAAGAACATGGTGTCCCCATATGCTGTGAGGATTAGAAGAGATGGTACTTGGGACGGCTCCCGGCCAGGAGTGTGGTATATAGGAGCTTATCAAGCAGCTCCCGGCTCCCTTCCCCTTCTCCCTTCAGCGCTGCCCTAGTGAGGTGGATGGAGGCCACAGAATCCTTTGTCCCCCTAGAGAGGGCCTGGGGACATCTGCACCTGATGGTCAAAAGTATGTTCTCGCAGGTTTCCTAGAGGAAGCCTTGGTCTGGGAGGTACTGGGCCTTCACCCCACTCCTGGTATGTTTGTTTCCTGGCAAAGTGACTGCAGAGAGGTCACAGGGTCCCTGTGAGCCTGGTTTGGGCTGCCCGCTGCCTTGTGGGTCCCAAATTCCTTGCCAGCTGTAAGAATGCGTGATGAAAGGAAAGGCTGCCCCACGCTGCGTGATAGCATGACTGGGGGTGGCGCCGCACAGCCCAATCTCCCTGTGGGGTAAAGAAAATCACTCTCACCCCTGCTGAGCTTCAGTCCTTACAGGCAGAGTAAGGAGAGAGCCCATCACGAAGGCCACCTGCGTCTCAGCTTGCCAGCTCGGAACACACAGGTGAGAATCAGTGCAGGACACCTGTTGTCAACCCTGGGTGTGCATTAGAATTATCCAGAAAGGTTTTCAAAAAATTTCCGGCTGGGCGTGGTGCTGACACCTGTATTCCCAGCACTTTGGGAGGCCGAGGCAGGTGGATCACCTGAGGTCAGGAGTTCGAGACCAGCCTGCCCAACATTGTGAAAACCCATCTCTACTAAACACACAAAAAATTAGCCGGTCATGGTGGCATGCGCCTGTGATCCCAGCTACTCAGGAGGCTGAGGCAAGAGAATTGCTTGAACCCGGGAGGCAGAGCTTGCAGTGAGCCGAGACAGTGCCACTGCATCCCAGCCTGGGTGACAAGAGTGAAACTCCATCTCAAAACAAACAAACAAAAAACAAGCAAAACAAAACTTTCTATGCCCAGGCACCTGAGACCTGTTAAATCATAATCACTGGAGTGGGCCCATAATTTTTAACCTACCCTGGGGGGTTTTAATGAATAGCCAGTGGCGAGACCCACCTTGGAGCCCCATCTCTGCTTGCAAATACCATGTATTTAATGCCACAGGTCCCCTTGCTTTCCACATCCCCTGGGAAGGGCTCTTCACCCTTTCTCACCACTCAGAGTAGCCTTACCTAGTGTATCTATTATACTCAATGGATCTGATCTGTTGGAGCACACTCACACCTTTTTGTAGTGTAGCACTTTAGGCCTTTTAGAAAATAGTTATTTTTCAAAAAAAATAAAAATTGTGTATATTTATGGTATACCACTTGATATTTTAAAATATGTGTACATTGTCCACTATAGGATACTATACAGCTATAAACAAGAATAAAATCATGTCCTTTGTAGCAACATGGATGCAGCTAGAGGCTATTATCCTAAGTGAACTAATGCAGAAACAGAAAACCAAATACTGCATGTTCTCGCTCATAAGCTAAACATTGGGCACACATGGTGTATTAGTCTGTTCTCACACTGCTACAAAGAATTACTTGAGACTGGGTGATTTATGAAGAAAAGTTTTTTTGTTTGTTTGTTTTTGAGACAGTTTCGCTCTTCTTGCCTAGGCTGGAGTGCAATGGCAAGATCTCAGCTCACTGCAGCCTCCGCCACCTGGGTTCAAGAGATTTTCCTGCCTCAGCTTCCTGAGTAGCTGAGATTACAGGTGTCCATCACCATGCTTAGCTAATTTTTTTTGTATTTTTAGTAGAGACGGGGTTTCACCATGTTGGCCAGGCCAGTCTTGAATTCCTGACCTCAGGTGATCTGCCTGCCTCGCCCTCCCAAAGTGCTGGGATTACAGGCGTGAGAGGTTTAATTGACTCACAGTTCCACAGGCTTAACAGGGAGCCTGACTGGGAGGCCTCAGGAAACTTACAGTCATGGCAGAGGATGAAAGTAAAGCAAGCACATCTTCACGTGGCGGCAGGAGAAAGAGAGGGCAAAGGGGGAAGTGCCGCACACTTTCAAACAACCAGATCTTGTGAAATCTCATTCACTATCATGAGATCAGCAAGGGGAAGTCTGCCACCATGATTCAGTCACATCCCACCAGGCTCGTCTCCTGACACGTGGGGATTACAATTTGAGATGAGATTTGGGTGGGGACACAGAGCCAAACCGTATCACAAGGACATAAAGATGAGAACAACAGACACTGGAGTACAGAACAGGGGAGATGGGGGGCAGGCAAGGGTTGAAAAACAACCCATTGGATACTATGCTCACTACCTGGGTGATGGGATCAATCGTACTCCAAACCTCAGCATCACACAATATACCTTTGTAACAAATCTGCATGTGTACCTCCTGAAGCTAGAATGTAACCTAAAAAATAAAATATGTATACATTGTGAAATGGCTTAATAAAGCTAATTAACATAGGCATTGCCTCACATACTCCTTTCTTAGTGGTGAGAATACTTACGATCTACTCTCTCAGCAATTTTTAAGTATACAATGCATTGTTATTAACCGCAGTCACCATGCTGTGTTTGGCCTTGCTCCTCGCAGTGTGCTGCTGCTGGACTGGGAGCTGGCTATTCTGCGCCCTTTCCCCCATTCAGAATCAGTGTTTTAAAAGATCACCAGATGATTCATAGGCATATTAAAGTCTAAGAAGCACTGGTTTAAAAAACAGATCTTTCTTCTTTCTCTCTCACATTTTTTTTTTTTAGTGAAAAATTTCAAACGTACAGTGGACCTGAAAGGATTTTACAGTGAATATCCCCAAGAAATCCCTTTAGCCCCAGCCCAGCCTTTGTAGTGGGCAGAGTTCTGGAGGAGGCTCACTGAAGGCAGCTGCAGGCAGTGCTTCTCTGCAATGCCTATCTCAGGTCCTGGTTCAGGAATTCTGGGATCTGGGTAACTATGTGTGTATTAGGGCAACTCCCGCTAAATGCATGCTTTTATGATCTATGCAACTCACTTCCATTGCAGAAGGTCGCCTATGCAGGTCTCTTCTTTGCAACTCCAGTAGTCTGATGAGTGTGCTTTCCGTCTTTGAATCTCCAGGTCTCTAACAATGCCTGGCACATAGTAGGTAATCAAAATATATTTCTTGAATTGACTCTCTATCCCCCAGCATGAACAACGTGGCACGAGTAGTTGATTCCAGGAGCAGAGAAGTTAATTAGTTTCCCCAATAACAGTTAATACGAATTTGGTGAACTGGAGAGAAACGGAAGTTGACTAAGTCAAGATAATTTCGTCTTCCTAATGAGCTGTCTGTGCCTTCATTTTCTAAGGGAAGCTGGCAGGTATCGCCCTTCCTGGCAGATTCAATCTTTATCAGAATATCAAAGACAAGTGGAGGCATTGTGCTTGGACTTTGGGTTTGCAGATGAAGAAAACAGCTCCCTTTACCAGAACTGGTCTCATGTTATATTTTACTGGGGCAATATTAGGGAAGGATGGAGAATGAAGAATCCTGTGAAGGACTCTTCTCCACAATCCACCTTCTTTCCATTCCTCCTTCCACCCTGCACAGGGGAGATGAATGGGCTGTGGTTATTCCGAGAATTGCCCTTGGCACAATGGCTGTCCCTCTGCCCCCAGCCATGAAGAGATGTCCTCTGCTTGAAGTCTTTTTCATCCTCTAGAGCCCATAACACTTGTCATTTTCTCCAGAAATCATCCTGCAAATCCCCACTCCCGCCTGCCAGATCCTATTTGTTCCCCTCTCCCTGGGGCTGCAATGATGCCCTCTACTTTCCTCTCACGTCTTCCCAGTCTGTGTGCAATCAGTGCTAGGTGTCTGTGCTCCTTGTTCCAGAGTCAGAGCTGCTGAAGGCAGGGGGGACATCTTTTTTCTCTCCGGGTTTGGAAAAGGGCACATGTGGTCCTACCACCTTCCCACCTTCCGTAAGTGTCCGATGTGCTCCCTCCTCACTTACCTGAATCTCAGGCACCTTGGAACTTGCTGGATTGCCTCCCGCAACCCCCGGCAGCATCTAAGTGCCCATCTTGTTCTTCCTTAAACCCACCATCCATGCTTGGCATTTCCTGGATGGAGCTTTTGCTCATTTCACACAAACTCGTTTACAAAAATTCATAATAATTGTGGCCATTGGAAAGAGATTCTGACAGAGACAAAAGCTTCTGAGATCCGGTTTATGGAAGGGCACCCCCCTTTCACCACGCAGAGCACCCAAGTCGACCACTCACCCTCTTCTCTACATAATAGTCTAGGTGTGGCTGGATAATTGGGGATATATTTCCCAACATAGGTATCAGGCTGTTCTGTTTTGTTTTATTATATACATAATTTCTATAAATTACAGGCGTGTATTCCCCTCCATATCCCACATTAATACACTAAGGGTAGATAAAGACAATTACAAATCTGCCAACTAGATCTGTGCAGGCAGGAAGCGCACTGAGAGGGGGCAGCTGAGATCAGCCCGCGGGCTACTGTGGCTACAAGGGTACAGTGGTAGAGGGAGCTGCGGTACAATGCAGTGAAGGGGGACACTGGCCAGAAACCCTAAGAAGGATGACTTGATTTTCCTTCTTTTAAATTTAAAATTTGTGTGGGTACATACTTGGTGTATATATTTATGGGGTACATGAGATATTTTGATACAGGTAGGTAATGCATAATAATCACATAAGGGAAAACGGGGTGTCCATTCCCTCAGGCATTTATCTTTTCTGTTACAAACAATCCAATTTTACTCTTTTAGTTATTTAAAATGTACAGTTAGATTATTTTTGAGTATCATTATTCCATTGTGTTAGCAAATACCAGGTATTATTCTCTCTAACTACATTTTTGGGCACATTAACCATCCCCACTTCCTTCTCCCCACTCCCCACTACCCTTCCCAGCCTCTGGTCACCATCCTTCTACTGTCTATATCCGTGAGTTCAATTGTGTTAATTTTTTGTTTCCACAAATAAGTGAGAATATGTGCAGAACATTTGTCTTTCTGTGCCTGGCTTATTTCACTTCACATAACGGCCATGACTTGGCCTTCTTGATCCCCCATCTCCTGGCAGGTGAAGCCTCTGGTTTACCCCCTAATTATAATGCAATGCTAGTAGGACCTAGTAAAGAAAATAGCAGAGTGGGATAAGGCGTGATGTGGAGAGGGCAGAGGCTGGGGAGGAGTAAGGAGGAGGAAGCAGGTGGAGGAAAGAGGGAGCCAAACCTCTTCGTTGATGTGAGCAAGGCGCCCCCTCATGTCTCCGAGTCTTGGCCAGAGTGCTGCTGCTTTTCAGGCCCCTATGGAGTCAGGGCTGTCAGAATAAAGTGAAAAGAGTCCCTGCTGCAGGACTCAGCTAGGGAGTGGGGAGTGGGGCTGGGAATGGTCCTGCTGGTAGGGTTGGGTGAGGCCCTGCCTGCTGCTTGGTTTGTGAATCCTGGCCAGAATTTGGGGAAGCAGAGAGCCAACAACATTCAGTTATGTTTTCCTTATCTCCCTGCTTGTTCTCATTTCCCCTCCTCCTAGTCCAACAAGTAGCTGTCTCTGTGTCCATTGTTTCAAGGAGATTCGTGGCAGGGAGGGAAGTGATCAGCAATTCTTTTAGACTTTTGTATTCTAAAAGTCCCTGTCCTTAGGGAACAGCAGAGGGGCTGAAAGATGACGGCGAGGGGTCTTGTGGGAAGCTTCTTGCAGCATTGGTGGTGGCGGTCTGGGGGCAGACCTCCAGGGCGGCTCCCCTGGGCTCTTGTGGAAGCCCCAAGAAGAATGTCTGCCTTCCACGCTTCTTGACCCAAATGCCTACAGGACCCTCGCATCAGTGGGCAGAGAGGCCCGCAGCACCCCTGCTCGCCTGCTGGTTCTTCTCACATGGGTGCTGCAGGTGATGCTGTTATACACCATCCAGATCTCCCTTCCCACTGAAGGATGGACTCCTCAGCTGCTGGGGGTGCTGCCAGATACTGCCGTCGGCTGAAGAAATCTTTCTGGTTCAAGGTCACACTCCTTTCCAGGGACAGCTGCATCAAATGACAGATGGGTACAAGAGTATGAATCCCAGGATCCTTTCACCACAACTAAAGGGCCCTGTAGCTTCCCAGCTCTCCGTGGGTGGGCTGAGGCTGTGGTTAAGTTGCTGAAGTTGTGCATAGTAGCACAGCTTCTCTCTCTGCTCAGTTCTGCACCTTCCTTTCTCCTTTCTCAAGAGTTGACCCAGTGAGCGCTTCCTACTTAACTTCCCGCATGTAATCTCGCTCAAAGTCGGCTTCAGGGGAACCCAATCTATGACAGGTACAGAAACTATTTCTCTCCTATGAGAAAAACAAAAGTGCAGGGCAATGATGCAGGGGTGACCATGGCTGTTGATGTCCATGGGCATCCTAGGAACAGGACGGCCTGGGGAACACAGCCTTTTCTCATGGGGACACCTGATGCTCGGCCCCCACTGACCGGTGCCCTAAGAATATGTGGGTCCAGGGTTGGCACATCCTACAGGTCTTACAAGAAGCTGGACATCTGGGTTTTTTAAAAATGTGAAATATCTTAATAAAAAAAAATCATCATGTGGGCCAAAAAAGAACAAATGCCTCTGCAGGCCTCATCGGAGTTGTGGGTTTTTAGTTTGTGACCCTGAGTCCAGGCAGACATGGCCAAAGGCAGTCTCAGAGGAAATTCCACACCCAAATGCCACATGGACAAGGCACTGCAGACAGTGGTCAAGGACCACACGGGTGACCTGTACCAGTGAGACTCCTGTGGCTCACACTTGGGTGGTGCAGGCTGAACACCCAGAAAGACTGAGTTTAAGTGTCCACCACCCCTGGAGGAATGGGACTGTGAGTCAGAAGTCAAGGGGAGTGATGGGAAACAGAGAAAGCAGTATTCTCGTTCACCCAGTGTGTGACTCAAGATACCCTCTACGTAGATTGATGTTACTGAAAGATTTCCAAAAGCTGAAAGCTGCTCCCATTACAGAAGTCTCCACTCCAGAGGGGCTAAGTCACTATGTATAAAATATCAGGGTCTATGAAATCTTATTCAGTTAGATTTAATTGCATTAATACTACTATTCAATTCTGCCAAAGGTATGTCTGAGATTGTTTTTTCTAATAACACAAAGAGCTCAAGTCTGGATGAGTTTAAAATAATAACCCTTTAAAAAATATGATTGAATGTGGCCCTGCATGACACCAAGATCTGGGACAGGGAAACTCAAAGTTGATATTGATGGCATTAAAGAAATTGAAATAAATGGTTTCTTTCTTCCTCCCCCACAATTTTTTATAGCATCTAGCTATTTTTGTGAATGATCAGAAACCAACTGTTGTCTAACTCTTCGACTTCAGACCTTCACCTCAAACGGCACGTTTGTGTCAGCCTGGAAGGTACACATGGGACCTCACCATCCTGCACTTCTCCATCAAGTGGAACCCGGTGTGAGGTGGTCTGGTCATGAGCCCATCCAAGAGTACGTCAGGTGAATCAGTTAAGAACTCAGGCTTAATTCGTCTTTGCACCCTCAGGCCTAGCACAGCACTTAGTACAGGTAAAGGTCATCATTAACAGAAACCCCTGGGTCACTGAACGTAGGACCCTGGTCTAGGGCTTTTACTGATTTCTTTTTCTCCCTTATCTCTCACATCCATCCATTCTGCTGTGGAGCCCAGTGATGCCACTTAGAACAGGTTTCTTGGGTCTCCCTCCCTAAGCTTCTCTACCTGGACTATCTCAGAAGCACCCACCCTGTTGCAGGGCACTGCCCCGTAACCACCCCCATGGCTGCCAGCAGGATCTTTCTGGATGCTTAAGAATCTTAGAAGGTACTTCATTGCCTTCCAGCTGAAGCATAAACTTCTTAACAAAGGGTCAATGTTTTCTCCACCCAGACTCAGTTCCTTCCCTAACCATCTGCTTCTCTCTGCCCAAGCTCCTCCAGGTCACCTGGAGGCCCAGCTGAAACTGGGAATAGGACTCACCCTCTGAGGAGGCTAAGAGCTGGGCTTTGCAGTCAGAAAGTCCCGGTAGTGTGTCTGCCACTTCCCAGCTGGGCAACTGGGCAAGTTAATGACCTTTCTTAAACCTCCCTGTCTCCTTGCCTGGAAAACCGGGTTGACACTCCTGTCAATGCCCATATCAATACCACTCTTTCTAATAGTACTTGCCACCCAGGTCTGTGGTGAGGATACAGTGAGATTAAAAAGCCTTAGCAGAGTGCCAGGCACGGGGTCAATGATGAATGAATGCAGGCCGAACAGGGAGGTCTGGAAGGGGTAAGCAAGAAAGAGGCTAAGAGTGGTTGTCCCTGGTGGCAGGACTTTGAGGAGTTTTTTTTTTTAAGTGCCTTCATCATATTTTATGCTAGAATATGGTAGGATGTCCTACAACATGCAGGTCTTATCAAGCAAGAGTTGAGAATGTAACCTGGCCAGCACAACAGGTAATCCTTCATTTGCCCTGCCTGCAGTCCGCACTGGGCCGTACCCAGGAACTGTGTTTCTTTGGGTCTCAGTTTGTCCAGGACTTTGCACAGCCCAAGGCATCAAGTGCATGCTCGTTAATTTGACTTGAATTGAAACCTCTCTCACTGCTGTCGGGTTTTGCTTTCCATGGTTTCAGTTACCTATGAATCTCAGTCTGACAATACAAAATGGAAAATTCCCCAAATAAACAATTCATAAGTTTCAAATTTCATGTCATTCTGGATAGTGTGGTGAAGTCCCATACTGTCTTGCTTTATCCTACCTGGGACACAAATCCTCCTTTGTCCAGGGTGTCCATCCACAATGTAGATGCCACCCACCTGGCAGTCATTTAGTAGTAGCTTCTGTCAGGTCAATGTCAAGGTGTTGCAGTGCTGTGTTCAGATAATCCTTATTTCATTTAATAATGCCTCAAAGTGCCAGAATAGCTCTCTTCTCTCCCTCTAAGCCCTCTGGTCCTTTGTGTGTGGCGGGGGAGTTCCAACTGCAAGGAGGGCTTCCCTGATGCTGGCAATTCAGATATGCCAAAAAGAAGTTGCAAAGTGCTTTCTTTGAGTAAAAAGGTGAAAGTTCTCAACTTAATAAGGAAAGGAAGAAATCTTGTGCTGAGATTACTAAGATCTGTGGTAAGAACAAATCTATCCATGAAATTGTGAGGAGGGAAAAAGAAATTTGTGCGAATTTTTCTGTTGCACCTCAAACTGCCAAGGTTATGGGCACAGTGCATGATAAGTGCTTAGTTAAGATGAAAAAGGCATTACATTTGTGGGTGGAAGACTTGAGGAGAAATATGTTGCAATCGATGGCAACAGGTTGCACCAGAAAGCATTGAGCTGATACCAAGACTTGAGCAAGGGATTTGCTGCAACAGGTGACGCCAAGCCATTTACTGCAAGTAAGAGATGATTACACAGATTCAGGAATAGGTTTGGACTGAAAAATATAAAAATTGCTGGAGTTGCTGCATTTGCAGATGAAGAAGATGCTGCTACATTTCTGGCAGAGTTGAAAGTCAATTAAGGAGAAAGGATATCATCTAAAGCAAGTTTTCAACTGCAGTGAAACTGGGCTCTTCTGGGAGAAGATATCCCATAGAACCTACATTCGTAAAAGTGCAACGGAGGCACCAAGACCATAAAACATGGAAGGACAGATTGACTCTGGTATTAGGTGGCAACGCTGAGGGCATATGATAAAGCCAAGTGTAGTGTACAGAACGAAGAATACACACGCTGTCAAAAAACAAAACCAGGCTAGGCATGGTGGCTCGCGCCTGTAATTCCAGCACTTTGGGAGGCCGAGGTGGGTGGATTACCTGAGGTCAGAAGTTCGAGACCAGCCTGGCCAAGATGGTGAAACCCTGTCTCTACTAAAAATACAAAAAGTAGCTGGGTTTGGTGACACGTGCCTGTAGTCCCAGCTACTCGGGAGGCTGAGGCAGGAGAATCGCTTGAACCTGGGAGGAGGAGGTTGCAGTGAGCTGGGATTGTGCCACTGCACTCCAGCCTGGGCAATGGAGTGAGATTCCATCTCAAAACACACACACACACACACACACACACACACACACACACACACAACCAAAAATAATTTGCCCGTGTTCTGGCAACATGATCAGAAAGTGTGGGTGATGACCATCTTGTTTATGAAATGGTTTCACCAATGCTTCATCCCAGAAGTGAAAAAATACTTGGAAGAGGCAGGGTTGAAATTCAAAGTCTTATTAAGAATAGACAATGTGGCCGGGCATGGTGGCTCATGCCTGTAATCCCAGCATTTTGGGAGGCTGAGGGGGGCAGATCATGAGATCAGGAGATCGAGACCATCCTGGCTAACATGATGAAACCCTGTCTCTACTAAAAATACAAAAAATTAGCCGGACGTGGTGGCGGGCACCTGTAGTCCCAGCTACTTGGGAGGCTAAGGCAGGAGAGTGGCATGAACCTGGGAGGCAGAGCTCTCAGTGAGCCAAGATCACGCCACTGCACTCCAGCCTGGGCAACTGAGCGAGACTCTGTCTCAAAAAAAAAAGAAAAAAAAAAGAATAGACAATGCACCTGGCCATCCTGAATCTGATTGCTACGAAAAAGAAAATATTGATGTTGCATTTTACCTCCAAATACAAGCTGATTGCTTCAGCCCCCTGACCAAGGCATCATTCATTTTGTCAAGGTCAAGTACACCTGCCTGGTACAGTCATGTACTATGTGATGACATTTAGATCAACAGTAAAGCAAATACATGATGGTGGTCCCATAAAATTATACTGGAGCTGAAAAGTTCCTATTGCTTGGTGAGGCTGTAGCCTTGGTAACTTCATGGTGCAATGCATTACTCACATTCATCAAAGCTGTAGTGCTGTTGACGCAAACAAACCTACTGTGCTGCCAGTCATAAAAGTCAGGCACAGGCAACTATGCACAGTACATAATACTTGATAATGGTAATAAGTGACCATGTTACTGATTTTTGTCTTTATTATACCTTTTATCATTATTTTAGAGTGTGCCTCTTCTACTTATTCAGAAAAAGTTAAGTGCAAACAGCCTCAGATAGGTCCATTCCAGAAGAATGCATTGTCATCTAGGAGATGACAACTCCATGCATGTTATTGCCCCTGAAGACCACCTAGTTGGACAAGATGTGGAGGTGGAAGACAGCAATGTTGACAGTCCTGACCTTGTGTAGGCCTACCTAGGCTCATGGAGGTGTTTGTATGTTAGTTTTTAACAAAAAAGATTAAAAAGTAAAAAAAAAAAAAGAAAAAATCTTATAAAATAAGAAAATATTTTTGTACAACTGTACAATGTGTGTTTTAAATGTTAATATGAGAGTAAAAAAATTTAGAAAAATTAAAAGTTTATAAAGTCAAAAAGTTATAGTAAGCTAAGGTTAATATATTATTGAAGAAATAAAAGTAATTTTAAAATAAATTTAGTGTGGCATAAGGGCACAGTGTTGATAAAGTCTGCGGTGGTGCACAGTAATGTCCTAGGCTGCACATTCACCCACCACTCATTCACTGACTCACCTGGAGCAAATTCCAGTTCTGCAACCTCCACTCATCATCAGTGCCCTCTCCAGGTGTGCAATTCTTTTTATCTTTTATGCCCTATTTTTACTATACATTTCTATGTTTAGGTGCACACATACTTATCATTGTGTTACAATTGGCTATAGTATTCAGTACATTAATGTGGTACAGGTTTGTAGCCTAGGAGCAATAGGTTATACCATACAGCCTAGGTGTGTAGTAGGCTCTACCATCCAGGTCTCTGTAAATGCACTCTATGATGTTCATTCAATGATGAAATCATCTTATGACACATTTCTCAGAATGTTATCTACAGCATTAATCGGTGCATGACTGTATTTGATCAGCAATTGATGCAGAAGTTAATCTAGACATACTGCAGTGCAACCATTCACTATTGCTAATGGGACAACATTCATCAAAGCTGCAACAGATGAATTAAAGCCAGAAATTGCAAATGCCTGCTGGAAGAACTTATGGAGTGAAGTTACGAATGATTTTAAAGGCTTCTCTGGGATCAATGGAGAAGTTAGGAAAATCATTTGTGCAGCAGAACAAGTTAGTGGAGAAGGGTTGCTGACATGCTTGCTGAAGTGGAAGAAGATATTGAAGGCCATCAAGAAGTGTTAACAGATGAGGAATTGGATGAATTTTGAGTCATCTGCAGAGAAAGATGAAGAAAAAACTGAGGCAGAACCAGCAATGTGGTCATAATTGAAATTTGCTGAAGTGTTTTAAATTACACAGACATTAAAGGACAAAATTATGGAATATGATCCTAGGATGGAATGCAGTGTTAAAATTGCTCATATTCTTAATGAAGGATTGCAACCTCTGCAGCAACACTTCGATGAATTGAAAATAAAGAGAACAACTGATTGTAATGTTCTTCCAGCAGGTTATGGCAAAAAAACAAAAAACAACAAAACCCGTCAACTCTCAAGGATCCCCAAACATCAGCATTGTCTGCTCCTGATGCCCAGCAATCTAAATTGTCATGGCTCAGTGCTCTGGGATCACCCAAAGCAGGTGATCCTTCTTCTGATGTATCATCAGAAGGGCAGTAGTAACCTAATGGTATGTCACAATGCCTATGTCATTCGCCTCACTTCATGTCATCCCATAGGCACTGTATCATCTCACGTCACCACAAGAAGAAGGATGAATGCAGTACAGAAAGACACTGAGAGAGAGAGAGGAAAAGGAGACCACATTCACATGACTTTTATTACAGCATGTTGTCATAATTGTTCTATTTTATTAGTAGTTATGGTTGTTAATCTCATATTGTGCCCAATTTATAAATTAAAGTTTATCTCAGGTAGCATGTATAGTAAAAATACATAGTATATATAGGGTTGGGTACTGCCTGCAGTTTCTGGCATTCACCAGGGGTCTTGGAACTATTCCCTGCAGATAAGGGCATACTACTATGTACAGTTTCAGACACATTTTCTTCCATAAATTCACAGAAAATCAAGATGTTCATTGTTGAAATGCCTTAAGGGCTCACAGGACAGCAGTAAAGAACGGACAGCTGCACATTTTGGTGAGCCTTTGGAGGGGCACTTCTCTCCCTCTAAGTTGGGGGCGAGGGGAAGATTTCCAAGTGCAGCAAGGACTTCCTGGAGTTTCTAAACACAAAGTTCTGATGTAGGGCTGTCAGGGCACCTGCTGCTCCTGTGGCTCCAGCTGCTCCCACTCCTTTCTGAGGAGGGCCCCCAATAGCCCAACTCTCTGCGGCTCCGTGTCCAGCCCGGGGGGCTCATCTGGGAGCAGAGTCTTAGGCTGTCTGTGAGGGATCCTCACTTGGGGTAAGATGTGCTGATTCTTTCCAAGCAGGACACGCTTTGGTTTTAATCCTTAGTCTCAGTGGACACTTTTAAAAAACAGGTATTCATTTTCCTATTTTGGCAAATAGAGTATAGGTAGAATATAATGAATGAAATTTAATGCCTTTAAAAATTCTCTTTGGGTTATCTTATGATTCAATAAGATTCCTGAAATTAAAATCCTACAGAAATATGTATTAACTTAATACATATTAAGGTATAACATAGTAAAGCACGTTTAATTGAATTAAGGTATAACACAGTAAATCTAATTATTATAAATTTAATCAAGATATAACATAGTAAAAGTATGTCAGTTGTGCTAGTCTTAAGTAATGGATTGTAAACTAAGTCATCACTTGTGCAACCACCACTCAGATTGAGACATAGGACAGCTGAGCATTCCAGAAGTTTTTCTCATGCCCCTTTCTGATCTATCACCCCAGCTCCAAGGTGACCACTCTTCTGACTTCCATTTATGAATGGTAAAAGATATTTAGACTTGGAAGTTTTTCTCCAGAAAGTGTCTTGTCCTCTGTAATTGTCTTGTTTTACAGCCAAAGTCATCTTGTGAGTTTTATGGCTTTTGACATTAGGAGCCATGTTGCTTTTCCACAACTACAGGAATAAGTGGTGCTTTGAGGTTTTGGGATTCGAATGTTCTTTCCAGCTTTTATTTGGCTGTATCTGTGTTACCATTGATCTGGTCACATGAGAATGCTGTAATTCAAGATTTTTCTGTAGATTCTTCAGCTAGATGATCCAAGTTAAGATAATACAAGTAAGCCCCTCTTTTGACAATAGGTTTTAATATTAAAACATTTATTTACTTATTCTATAAAGGATTTAAGATAACTTATACAGAAAAATAAAATATGTCCTAGTGGGAACACAAAAAATGTAAAAGAAGAAAGAAAACAAAACAAGGCATAGAACGGGTTAAGAGCCTTCCAAATGATAAGCACCATTTTGAGGTTCTTCATATTTGGATTTCCAGATAATACTACAACCTTTATTAACTTATTTAATTACAAACTATCAATCATCAAGATAATTGAAGTTTGTCTTAAATGCACAAATGGCTTAGAGAAAATGTTCTTATAGAAATAGACTAAATTTCTCTACAAATATTCTCAGATGGGAAGTGTTCAGAAGGCATTGATCCCACCTTCTGCTGAGTTGTTGGAAAAGACAAATGATAACTACTTTGGGCACAACTATCCCTCATAACAGAAGGCAACAGGCCCCTTTGCTTCATTGGAAAATTCAACTTTAAATCGGGAAAGACCTCTGTTACAGATGGAATGTTTCTGCCCTCCAAAACTCATGTTGAAACTCAGTCCCCAGTGGGGCAGTATTGAGAGGTGGGACATTTAAGAGGCAATTGGGTCATGAGTGGATTAATCCATTCATGGGTTAATGAATTAATGGGTTAATGGATTAACGGGTTATCATGGGAGGAGAACTAGTGGCTTTATAACGAGAGGAAGAGAGGCCTGATTTAGCACATTAGCATGCTCTGCCCCCCAGCATGTAATAGCTGGCACCATCCGGGGATTCTTCAGAGAGTCCCCATCAGCAAGAAGACTTGCCAGATGAGGCCCCTCAATCTGAGAATCCTCAGCTTCCACAACTGTAAGAAATACATTTCTTTTCCTTATAAATTCCCCAGTTTCAGGCATTCAGTTATAAGCAACAGAAAATGGACTAAGACAACCTCTTAATCAGAATTCCTCATAAGATGATCTCTGAGATTTTTCATACTTGGAAATGCTGCTCCCACTCTTGTGGGTTGCTGGGAACAGGGGACAGGTTTGTCATCCTCACCACGCATGTATCATAGTGTCTGGTATGTACCAGGCCTCTGGTGAATAGTGTTGGATGTTGGGTGAAGGCAGGCTCCTCATTCCTTGCAACAAGAGGAGCCGGGAGGGATCTGCCCCAGCACATTGCTCATCTCCCTCACCCCTGAGAGCTCTGTGAGAGACTTCTCATCAACATGAACACATCTGTGCACATCTGTTACTGAGCACATTAACGTGCTTCTCATTTTGCTTTTAATCACAAAATGTGGTCCAACAGACAGAGTTCTTATGACATAAATGCTATTGCCCTAACTTTTTTTGGAGAAAGACCTATTGTTCCAATACTACACAAAAAACATATCTGGGAAACCATTGTGAAGTTTTAGTTGCTCTAATAAAGAGCTTCCAAACTTTTTGTGTAGAATGTCCTGTAAACCATTGAGCACCCCAGTTTTCCTCTTAAAAAAAAAAAACCCTACAGCTGAAAAAACTGTTGCTGATAAAGAGACACTGAAAATGGGCTCACGTTTGTGTATTGTTTAATGCCCATTCAAGCCTGCAGAGGAAACACCTACTTTAAATCCCCTCTCTCCCTCACACATGTTATAAATTATGGTCAAGATCATGTCTCTCCACCCGCCCCCACCAAACAAAAATAGAAGGTCTGCTCATGAAAACCCTGCTCTCGTTGCTAAATCTCTATGTTAAATAAAGGGAGCGCAGAGAGATTTCTACTAGGTGCTGTGATGCATCTTTCAGTTCCTTTGCTCACCCGCTCCTCGTAGCTCTTGTTGTGCAGTACCAAACATCGCCTGTAGATGGCTCTACCTCCCTATTATCGCCTTCTCTCCGGAAGCGGCTGCCAAGTCTTTCAGCTCCCGTGGTAGTTCTACTGGAGTTTGAGCCAGGGGCTGCGAAATATAGCTCCAAACCTCACTGGCCTAAATGTTAGTGGATACTGTTCATGCAGAAGGGTAAGCCATGGGACATTTAAATAAGGGGAGGCCGGAAAGGTCCACTTGGTGGGATGTCCTGATGGGTGGCATGGTCTAGCCTCAACAGAGATGCACAGAGGTGAAGTAACTCTGGGTAAAGCTGTAGACTCTATGCTCTCTTTGGAGCATCACAAAACGTTAAAAAGCTCTGAGAAGTTCTGTAGGAAGAACTCTGGTTAACTTTGCTTAACTCGGAATTTTATGAACTCAGGACCTGCTCATACCAAATCAAACGGTATTCTGTGGAATAAAACTCCTGGAGGTGATGTCTACAAGATTTCTGAGGGTGGGGACAAAAAGCTGGGGCTTCTGTCCTTTTCTGGGGTGAAAGAAGGGTGAGGCAGAGGCTGCCCACCTTTGGCAACTCTGCCGAGTGGCCAGGGATCACAAGGGGTGCGTGTGTGTGTGTGTGTGTGTGGCTTGCTCAACACAATTTTGTGGAAATTGCCCAATCCACCCAAAATTTGGAAAAAAGAAAATCCCATTTATTGGGTGCCTTATCTGTGCCAGGCACAGGGCTAGATTCTTTTGTATGTTACTAATATATTCTTTATGTCATCTTCTGCATAGATACAATCTCCACAAGTGAGAAGACTGAGGAGCAAAGTGATAAGGTAACTTGCTTAAGTTTGCAAGATTTAAACCTATCAGCCCATAAGGCCCTTACTTTGTATCTTGCTGTGTTTTCAATACATCCTACTAGAGAATTCTTGAGAGCATTTTAGTAAGGAGGTAATTCACATTTATTTCACTGCAGCAGCCTGTAGAGATGTAGGGAAGAATTGCGGGAGACCCAGGGAAAAATCCCAGCAGTGCCACTTCCTGACTGTGTAGCCTTGGCCAAGTTGTTGAACATTTTTGAGTTCTGATCCCCTCTTCCATAAAATAAGAATTTCTTACGGAGGATTAATTAGAACTAACAGTATGGAGTGAATACACCATCAGTGCTCCAAACCATCTGTGTAGTTGGATGAGCCAGTTCTTGGCATCTCCACCAGCCACAGGCAAGTGTGGCCACTCACATTCTCTGTGGGGCTCTGAAGCATTAGGCGTGGAAGCCAGTCCTGGGGTGACAGAACTCAGGTGGTCTCTTTTCACAACCCCAAAGGGTGTCAGAACCTTGGGTGCTCGCCAGAAGCAGCTCAGAAAATAAACCCAAAGTAGTGTCTCGGTTATCAGAAGTCAGAGCTAAATTTAGGATACAGCTGTGAAAGTGAATGCTTAACAGACTCTGTGGAGTAGGGCTAGCAATTATCTGGCAAATTTGATTAATGTGGACAGGCTATGCAGATAATTTTTTCAGTTCTCAGCCAAATAGCCCCTCTTTCTCCTGAATATTTTTCTTCCCCAAACCGTCATGAACCTCACCTCTGGGATCCTTCTCATATTCATTGTCTTCATTTGCGTGGGTGTTCTTTTGTGGGAATTATTAAATATGTGCTTTGACTGTGCCTTTCGCTGAGAATGAAGCTTATAAATTGGTGACCTTGGGGTGTTGTTTAGCCCTTTGAATATTCCATTTGGCCTGCAGAGGTTAAAAAAAATTGAGCTTTCAGTAGGAAATTCGGAGATTTCACACAAAAATTTAGATTCCTGCTTTCTCTTGAAGAAATAGGAGGATGGAACTATGCAGGGCCACACACAGGTAGCTGCTGCCTCTTCTCAGTGTCCCCGGGTTCTTTCTGTCTCACCATGCCTGCCCCCACGTTCCTGCACTCACACTTCCTGGCTTCTCTCATCTGTGTTCTCCTGTACAGATTGCCACCCCTGACTCCAAATGCATCCACATGAATGAGCCCAGATATATCCTTCTCCATGATCCTGAAACGAAAACCTACATTGAAATAGATCCTTGGCATTTATCCCTTATTTCCACATGTCCGTGGTTAGTGATTCCCCAGTGAATGGAATCTATGGTTTCCGAGTGACTATCACACTGCTGCTGAGATTTTAGCCTTTGGACTCCAGCTGGTACTGACCACCACCCCTTCATGGCCACTCACCTTGGGAAAGAGCTCATCTCATGTACTCATCTACCCAGCTGGATGCAAGAGGGTAATTGGGCCCTTCCCCTTCTGTAGTCTTTGCTCATATCAACCAGGGTGCACCTTTCCTGATGGGGCTTTATTCCAGAAGCATCTGGATAAGGTAGGAATCAGGTTTCCTAAGGGAAGGAACTGGTTCTTGTGGTCTTTATATCCTCACATCTGCACAGGGATGCATTCTGGTGTTCACTGAAAGATGGATGAATTCAACTGGTTTGCTCTTAATCTATCTAATTGCAAATGAGAGTGGGGGAAGATTGCCAAATTTAAGACCAACTCTGCAAGTCTGCCTGGGTTTATGTGGGTAAATTAAAATATAGAATTTGAGGCAGCTTGATATAGAGTAGTGGTTCTCAAAGTGCATTGAGACTTTATTGCAAAGATGATAATTTTTGCAGCATCTAATTATAGTTTGAGGGGCCACATTGAATTTTGAGATAAAAATAAAGCAGGCTGTAGATGTCATTGTAGTTCTGGTCACTAGATGTTTCTTCTAGGCCAGTGGTTCTCAAAATATCCTTCCTGGACCAGCATCATTAGCATCACCTGGCAGCTTGTTAGAAATGCAGATTTGGGGGCCCTACCCCAGACTTAACTGAAACAGAAACTCTAGGGATGGGGCCTAGCAATTTGTGTTTTAACAAGCCCTCCATATGATTCTGATTCACACCCAAGTTTGAGAACCTCTTGAATAGATAGATCTCTAAATGAGAGGCAGCAAACATGGGATTTTGCATTAGTTTTGGCGTTAGATTTTAGACAATCCATGGTCTTATCTATTCAGCCAGACATTTAATACACAGATATATGAAGCACTTACGTGTAACAAACACTGTGCTTGCTGCTGACGTTGTAGAAGTAAATGAGACAAACGCTGTCCCATTCTCACAGAGCATGTAGTCTGGTGAGGGATAGACATGGACCTCAGTTTTGTCACCTGCACCTGGATCAGTGGTTTTGAAGCTGAGTTCTGCAGAGCCCCAGGCAGTGGGGAAGGGTCTTGAGCTCTGCAGGGTTTGGGGGTGGAGAAGGAGGCTAGGGATGGGGCTGTGTCCCCACCTTTGGATTAACTAGAGCACCTCTACTTTTATCTCTTTATAGTTTAGAGTTCCAACTAAGACTGAATTTGGGGGGAAAAAAGGAGTTCTGCTGTTAAAACGCTTTGAATACTACTAGGCTAGACAATCTCTTAAGCACCCTCAGGTCTAAAATGCTAAGAAACAAAATGAGGCACTAGCAAATATTTTTTTCTTTAGGTCATGAAAAGTGGAGAGAAGCATCTTTAAAAACCTATTCAACATTACACTCATTAGATGGCTATTATTAAAAAAAAAAAGCAACAGAAAATTACAAGTGCGATGGTTAATTTTCTGTGTCAACTTGACAGGGCCATGAGGTCCCCAGAGGCAAACTTGATTCTGGGTGTGTCTGAGGTGTTTCTGGATGTGATTAACATTTGGATCAGTAGAGTGAATAAGCAGATTGTCCTTCATAATGTGGCTGGATCTCATCCCATCAACTGAAGATCTGAAGAGAACCAAAAGCTGATAAGAGAGAACTTCTCCTTCTGGATGGCCTGGAGCTGGGGCATTGATCTTTTCTTGCCTTTGGACTTGAATTGAAACATCAGCTCTTCTTGGATCTTAATCCTCCTGGCTTTTGGACGCTGGAACTTAAAAACAAAATGGGGCACCAGCAAATATGTTTTTCTTTTAGGTCCTGAAAAGTGGAGAGGAGCATCTTTAAAAACTATTCGACATCACACCCATTAGATGGCTATTATTTAAAAAAAAAAAAAAGCAATAGAAAATTACGAGTGTGATGGTTAATTTTCTGCGTCAACATGCCTTGGCCATGAGGTCCCCAGATATTTGGGCAAACATTATTCTGGGTGTGTCTGAATAATGACTTCTATTATTATATTTATTACTATAATGGCTTTTATTATATGTCCTGCTGGCTTTTGGACTGGAACTTACAAAATATGGCACATTGCCTTTCCTGGGTTTCCAGCTTGCTGACTATAAATCTTGCTACTTTTCAGCATCCATAACCATGTAAGCCAATTCCCTATAATAAATCTCTTTCTCTGTCTTTATGTATGTATGTATGTATCTATCTATCTACATATATATGCATACAGAAAGATAATATGTATATATATATACTCTTTATATGTATATTGTCTCTATACACATGCAGACACACACACACACACACTCTCTCTCTCTCTCTCTATATATATATATATAATATATATACATATTAATCAGAGCCCTAACTAATACAGATGCATTGCTGGGTGTGAATGTAGAATGGTGTAGCAGCAGCTATGGTTCCTCAAAAAATTAGAGAATTACCATATGATCTAGCAATTCCACTTCTGGGTATATTTAAATCCACAAAAAATTAAAAGCAGGGACTTGAACAAATATTTGTACATCCACATTATAGCAGCACTACTCACAGTAGCCAAAAGGTGGGAACAACCCAAATGTCCATTGACGGATGAATGGCTAAGTGAAATATGACATATATAATAGAATATTACACATTCATAAAAAGGAAGGAAATTCTGACATATACTACAACATGGATGAACCTTGAGGACATTATGCTAAGTGAAATGAGCCAGTCACGAAAGACAAATACTGCCTGATTCCACCCATATTAGGTATCTAAAGTAGTCAAACTCAGAGAAACAAGGTAGAATGCAGTTACCAGGGGCTGGAAAAAGGGGAATGGGAAATTATTGTTTAATGGGTACGGTTTCAATTCTGCAAGCTAAAAAAGTTCTAGAGATGGATGGTGGTAATAGTTACACAATATCGTAAATGTATTTAATGCCACTGAACTGTACCTTAAAGTAGTTAAAATGTTATATATGTTACGTATATTTTACCAAAATAAAATAAAAACCCATCCTACAATTTGCCTAAAAAAGCCGGTTCTTCGTTTCTCCCTCTCCCACCCACTCCCCACTTCACTTTGTCTCCATCCAAGCTTTTTCTTGGAGTTGTTTTTTTCCTGTATTTTTAATAATTTACCAGTGAGAAAGTCAATACAAATGAAATAACCTCAATCACTAGATGGATGTGACAAAATACTTTAGGCAGTGGCTGAGAATGGCAGATCATCTCAGTCAACCAAAAGAGGCCCAGGTCCTTGCCTGAGTTCGTGCTGCTGAACTTGATGAGGAGAGGCTGAGTACGATCTGAAAGACAAAATTCCAAGGAAAACCATTGTAAACATGGCCAGAAGATCCAGACAATTATAATCTTCTAGGGTCTTAGGTATTTTCTCATATAAACCAGAGAGAACTGCTTCATAGTTTGGTAATCTCAGCTACATAGCAGTATGAACAATTTAGCCCAGTGGTCCTCAAACTTTGGTACATGTCAAGCTCTTCTGCAGGGTTTTGTTAAAACGCAAATTGCTGGGCTGCACCCCCAATTTCTGATTCAGTAGAACTCTTGGATGGGGTCTCATAATGTGTATTATTATTATTAGATGATGTTGATGTTGATCTGGGCCCACACTTTGAGAACCACTGCTTTAGGTGGATACATTCATAGCTAAGAAGGAAGTTCCATTTATAGGTGAGGAGGAAAAAGCCAAGAAGGAGGATGATGTATGCACAGTGCAACATGGAGGGTGAGGGTGTGATCGGCCCAACCTGGACTGCCGTGGTTTAGGGATAAGTAACCTAATTTCCTCATCTTTAAAAATGCAGAATTTCTACATTAAAAATGTAGAAATTTCGTGTGTATGTGAGACTCCTGGCACCACGTTCAGTTAATGGTACTCCATGAATGGTGTCTACCATAGTGTTAAGTTACCCTTGGGGGAGCTATGAGGGCAACATATGGGGATGACCTGTGAAGGCCCAAGGGCAGGGGGACCGGGAAGCACAAGGGGAACAGTGGAAGGGGTGGGGAAGGGGAGAAAAAAAATCATATCCACAGTTTTTAAAGGGCCTGGACTTGGTCCAAGCTCCCTAGGTTTTAAAGCCCCAGGAAAGCTGGCAATTGGACTCTTAAAGAGGTCCCTCTAACCACAAATGCATCCCACTAGCTCTAAATCATCTCTAATATTTCAGCTGGCCAGAGCACATCATGAGTCATTCATGAGGGTGCTGACATCCTGAGACTTTCCCAAAGGCCCTAGAGGTACAACCTCTTAGACACAAGGCACTCTTGGATTGCACATGATGGGGGCTAGGTTACTGTGTGTCACTCCTTGCCATGCACCCAACCACTAGCTCCTCAATCCCCACCAGTCAGTATCTCTGTCATGGAGAATTAGCACATCTTATTGGTTGGTATGGATGCATCAAGGGGAACTCCATGGCCCATTCTCAGGTCTGGTTTGCAAAGAAAAGCCAAATGCCAGCCAACATCACCTGTGTTGATGCAGAATCTGGTGAAATGTGTTTTCATCAGAATTATGCAACAGGCTACTGGATGGGATTTGGGGGCCCCCAGGCTGACAGGGCCTTATTCTGCTCTGCTGCCATGGCAGCAAGGGCCATGCTGACGGATCACAACAATGCTGGTGAGTGACGCGGCCAGACACATGTCACCAGCAAGTTCCCAAGGAGAAGAAATGTCCACAGATATCAGATTGTTGTCATTGTACCAAAACTCATTTATTTTGAGCATCTTGTCTAAGAGGAGAAAATGTTGATGGTAACAAGAGCAGTAGTTAAACAACTGTGGAGAATAGGAAGTGATGAAGCCAGGGTCAACTTCATCGGGGGAAGGAAAATAAACAGTTCTGCTGCTGGGAAAGGCCCCAGCCCAGATACCTCCCTTCTGTGTTCCACCTGCAAGACGTGAAAGTACCACATGAAAGTAATTTTAAAAGTTTGAGAACTTTTTCTCTTTAGACCTGTGGTCAGCAAACTCTTATTGTACAGGTTAGGTCAGGGAAGAGAAACAATTCAGGCCCCATTAAAAAAAGAAAAAAAATTAAATCAGCAATCACAACATCCACAACTGTGCTTGCATGTTCTTTCACCGTCCTTCTGCCCGAGACGAGGAGAGGAGGCTTTTATTCTTTTCCATCGGGTCAGTGACTGTTTTGTTCCTTCAGTCTATTTTATTCTGTGGGCCCAGCATTTGAAGTCCTACAAGCCCCTCCCCAGAGGCAGCCTCTGTTCAGAACCCAGCCCTGGGATAGCTACCTAGCCCTAGCAGGAGGCGGCCCAGAAGAGGAGGCAGGGCTGGCCAGTGCTTGGCCAGGGAGGCCACTCTAGGACACCACACCAGCGAGTAAATCAATTTCATTGATTTTAGTTTCTTGTTCCTGAAATTTCATCAGGAAACAGATCACAAAGTCAAGTGGACCACGGGTCACTTATCTCTCTACTAGACTGTAAATTCCTTGAGAGACTTGCCTTGCAGCCTGGTACATGATGTGACACATGATATGTATGTTTTATGCATATCTGAAAACATATTCTCTGATTGTTGACATGGTTTATACATATCTAGCTTGTTCACTGGGATGTCCAAATTTTCTGTGTACTTGCTGATTTTTTGTTCATGTGTTCTATATATTTCTTCAATAACTGTTAAAATCTTTTGCTCTGATAGTGGATTTTGATATTTTTCTTTCTGTAATTCTCTCAGTTTTTGCCTTGTACGAGCCAAGACTACATTATTATGATCATACAGTTCAGGACTGTTGTATCTTCCTGTCAGGACTGTTCCTTTCATCATTATGTAATAGCCACTTTTATCCTTAATGATGATTTTTGCCATAAGTTACCATTAACTCCTTCATTGCCCAGTGCACCTACTTTCTCAGATGCATGGAGAAGATGTATAGGGGAGCATTCAGGCTCAGCAGCACACGGACATGCCGATTTATAAAGCTCCACTCTTGGCCGCTGATACCACATTCTCCTGGTTTTATTTTTTTAAGCTTTTCTATTTTAGAAAAAAAAAACCACGAAAGGCAATAACAAAAATAAATGCTACCATTTAAAAGCCAATCAAATTGTTTCTATTTCCTTTGAAAATCATTTATCTCTGAATAAAATACAAGCCCTCTCACTGTTCTTCATCAACTCACTTCTGCTCATCTTTCAATTCTCAGTGTAGACATCACCTCCTCCAGGAAGCCATCCATGAATACCTTCCCTCATCTCCATCACCACACACACACTAATTGTGCCTGGAATGTGCACACCACTTACTTGCACCACTCTCTCCAGACTGTTTTTATGGACCCTAGTCCCAACCACATCACCTCCTAATATCCTTCCCAGCTGCTTTCACCTCTCCCTGGTGCTGCCTTCCGCCCTATCAGGCTGGTTTTCCTGCCAACCAGAACCTCATTCCCTCCTCTGTGTTTGTTCCTTTACCTGGACTCCCTTGCCATATCTGCCCATCAGGGAGCAAACTAAACTACCTAATGGGCATGGCTCTGACCAATCACAATGGACACCAGCCAGTCAGCATCCTAACAGTGTCAGGATTCACCCTGCTGCCTCCTGGACAAAATCTGCCCAGTCTTCAAGATCCTGTCCAATCTTATCATAATTGGCAACTCCAGCCTTCACTATTCTCTCTCTGTCTCCTGGACCCCTCCTGCAGCCATCATCTGGGTCCCATCCATCAACCCATAATGAGAGAGGGGGCTTTGCTGTTTGCTAGAACATCTGGTGAGTTTTTCCTTATTTCCTCAATTAGACTAAGAGCTCCTTGGGGCAGAGACTACACTTGACATCAGTGGTTCTCGTAAGTGTGGTACCTGAAGCAGCAGCATCAGAATCACCTGGGAGGTTAGAAATGCAAATTCTCCGGTCCCACTTCAGATGTATTGAGCCAGAAGTTCTGGAAGTGGGCCTGGTGATCTGTGATGTAACAATCACCCTCTGGGTGATCGTGATCCATGATCAAGTTTGAGAACCATCATGTTACATAATGGGAAACGAAGGGCAAGTTCTCATGGTAAGATCTCAGTAAAGACTTACCTTGCTGATTGTTTATTCCATTATGCATCCTCCACAGTACATGACATTAATTATGTGTGGCATGAGCACTTGGACTTGGATTCTACATTTAGTAATCACTTGGTATATGACAGATTTGGGGCTAGGAAAATTTGTGTGGGTTTGTGATTTTAGTCTTACAACAGTCTTGTTTGGTAAATATCATTATCCCCATGTAACAGATAAGGAAATTGAAACCCAGGGAGTTTGCAAGCCTGGCTTAAGTTTGCACAGTAGGAAGTGGCAGGGCTGGTATCTGGACCAAGGCTTCCTAATTCCACATTCAGTGCTCTTTATTTCAGTTCTTGCTGGGTGACTTGAGGTAGGTGCCTTGCTGTGGTAATGGTGATAACTTCGTTCCTGTGAATGCGGATGACTAATAACAGCACTTACGGAAAGTGTCATTTGAGCTCTGCTCTGGAGGAGAATTTTAACAAAATACTGTATTTCGGCTGAGCGTGGTGGCTCACACCTGTAATCCCAGCACTTTGGGAAGGCGAGGCGAGTGGATCATGAGGTCAGGAGATCGAGACCATCCTGGCTAACACGGTGAAACCCCGTCTTTACTAAAAATACAAAAAATTAGCCGGGTATGGTGGTGGGCACCTGTAGCCCCAGCTACTCGGGAGGCTGAGGCAGGAGAATGGCGTGAACCAGGGAGGTGGGGTTGCAGTGAGCTGAGATCATACCACTGCACTCCAGCCTGAGCAGCAGAGCGAGACTCCGTCTCAAAAAAATATATATATACTATATTTCATCAACTGATATTTTAATATCCTTAAGATTATGGTGCATTTTGTAATCAATACCACATCATAGTTTAATGCTATGTCTTATAATCGGGAGTGTCTTAGATGCAATGCAATTCAATTAAAAACATATGGTCCTGTCTATTTGGATAAAACTGTGTGTGTGTTTGTATTTCTCTGCATGCATGTGTGTGTCCACTGCCCTCTTGCATTTATTTACTTGTAACAAACATAACTGTTTAACACTGAACTCTGAGTTCACAAGGGCAAAAATGTTGCCCTGCATGCTGGGACTTCAAGATTGTCCTTGGACACATAAGAGGCACTTTTAGAAGAGAAGAAAGAGTAATAATTTACATTCTCCATCACCCAGAGGAATAACACAGATCCAGCCTTCTCAATGCCATTGTCCACTCTCAGAAATGTCAAAATATACAAGGAAAAATGTGAAGCTGAGTCCACCTTTCCAAACAGTGGCCTGAACCACACCATGCTTAGTCAATACTTAGAAAAATAAGAAGTTTATTTGGTTAGGATTTAAAGCAGCCGTGACGATCTGTTATACATTTGCCACTTTGATTGTTGCCCTTTGGAGGTGAGCACATCACTCCGCGCTGTATGTTTGTAAAAGCAGGAAGGAGAAAGGAATGAACTGAAGCTCAGCCACCCCCACTCCACAGCAGGCCCGCACAGAGAAGTGCACGGCTTTCTGAGTGCTAGTCTTGGTTTTGGCAAACATGTTATTAGCCATGCCATGTCCAAGCTTTCTAGTACTTTCTGAGCAATGTTAGAGAAGTTGGTATTAACAAATGGGGTTTATTCTGAAATGGGGATTTGAGTTAAAATGCATAACACCAAACATGTCATTCCACTTGGCAGACTCCATCAATAGTTCCTTTGCTTGCTGACTTACATACAAACTCCAGCATTCAGGACTCTGCGAAGCAAGACCCCACCTTCAGTTTCACTACTGTGTACACCTCCCTTTCCCTGATCTTATTCTTCAACCAAGCTGGACAAGTTGGTATGTCTCAGCTCTGCCCTGCCCTTTCTTGCCTCTAGGGTTTAAAAGAAACTTTCAAGTCTCATGCTATTAAATTCAGTCCACTCTTCGATGTCCTTATCTCAGACATCATCCCTCTCAGGAAGCCTTCCTTGTTTTCTCCAGTCGATCCAATCTGTCTATTCTTTGAACTTCTCTAACTTTTCTGTGCCTAATATTTATTGCTTTCTTATTAATCTTCCCATAATCATATAGTGATTCTTAAGGCCTGGTCAGTGCCACTCAGAATCCCCAGGATCCCATTCTAAACCTGCTGAACCCAGATAGATCCTCAGGACAGGACTCAGGAATCTGTAGTTTTTTTTTTGTTTTTTTTTTTTTTTTGAGACGGAGTCTTGCTCTGTGGCCCAGGCTGGAGTGCAGTGGCGCAATCCCGGCTCACTGCAAGCTCCGCCTTCCAGATTCACGCCATTCTCCTGCCTCAGCCTCTCAGAGTAGCTGGGACTACAGGCGCCCGCCACCGCACCCGGCTAATTTTTTTGTATTTTTAGTAGAGACGGGGTTTCACCGTGGTCTCGATCTCCTGACCTCGTGATCCGCCCGCCTCGGCCTCCCAAAGTGCTGGGATTACAAGCGTGAGCCACCGCGCCTGGCCAGGAATCTGCATGTTTAATATGCTTTCTAGTAATTCTGTGTCCCCTGAAGTTTGAGGATCACTGGTGTGATGGAAGGCACTCCCACCTTATTGATAAATTATAAATCATTTTATGCATATTTCAGAGCAGAGGAGATAAATAATGTATCTTCATGAAGCTGCCACTCAGGCTAACAATGATCAAAATAGGGCTAACATGCTTCACCCACTCTCTGACCCTCATCTTCGGTTATTTTAAGCAAATCCCAGTTAATTTATCATTTCATCTCTAAATATTCCTAATACCCACCCCCCAAAGATGTCCACAGCATATACTCTGAAAACTGTAAATACCTTCTAAGAGGGACTCTGGAGTTGTCATGAAGATTGGGAACCTAAAGACAGGGAGATTATTCTGGGTTATTTGGGCGGGCCCAATCTACGAGCCCCTAAAAGCAGACACCTATCTCCAACTGGAAGAAGAGGAGGAAGGCAGGAGAGAAGTGCAGCACAAGGGGAAGTTGGAGGGACGCTGAGTGTGGGGAAAGTTTACTGAGTCACTGCTGGCTCTGAGATGGAGGGGCCGAGCTCAGAGCCAGAGGAGACCTCGAAGAGCTAAGGGTGCCAGGAAGCAGGCAACTCAGACCGACCAGAAACTGGATTCAGCCAACAACTTGAATGGCTCGAAATGATTCTCCCCTGGAGCTTTCAGAAGCAAACACAACCCTGCTGATGCCTTGTCTGTGGCCTTGTGAAGCTGTAGGCAGAGGCCCTGCCGAGCCATGCTGTGCCTGCACTTCTGACCTATAGCACTGTGAGATAACAAGCGAGTGGCCAGGACTGGTGGCTCACGCCTATAATCCCAGCACTTTGGGAGGCCGAGGAGGGCAGATCATTTGAGGTCAGGAGTTTGAGACCAACCTGACTAACATGGTGAAACCCTGTCTGTACTCAAAATATAAAAATTAGCCAGGCATGGTGGTGCGTGCTTGTAATCCCAGCTACTCAAGAGACTGATGCAGGAGAATCGTTTGAACCCTGGAGACGGAGGTTGCAGTGAGCTGGGACCGTGCCACTGCATTCCAGCCTGGGCAACAGAGTGACACTCCGTCTAAAAAGAACAAAAACAAGTGGGTGCTGTTTTAAGCTGCTAAAATTATGGCCATTTGTTATGATGTCGATGGAAAACTAATACATTTGGTGTCGTCGAATATCCAGCCAGTATGTAAATCCCCCCATTGTCTAAAAATTGCTTTTATCTAGTTGGTTTGTTTGAATTGGCATCTAAACAAGGTCTACACATTTCATTTGGTTGATGTTTCTGAAGCTTCTTTTCATCTATAAGTGGCTCCTTCTGTCTTTTCTCCCTCCTAGCAATTTATTTGTGGAAGGAGCCAGGTCGTTTTGAACTGAAGAATTGCTCATATTTTGGATTTTTCCATTTATCAACTGTGGTGTAGTCTAAGATGTTCTTTTGTCCCCTGTGTTTCCTTATAAGCTGGCAGTAGATTGAGCAGCTTGTTTAGATCCAGGTCTGATTTTCTGATGATTGGTAGTTGTGCACACCTCCCCACTGTATTACAGTGGAAAGCATCCGGTTGTTTCTTCTTTTGTGATATTAGGGTTGATCCATCCAATGTACGGTTCCCCATCAGTTTTTATGCCTAATAGTTTCTTCAGTCATTGATGATAATTGCCTACAACTATTTCTTCATTAGGGGTTGCAGAGTGGTGAAATCCTGATATTCTAAATCTGTCATTTCTTTTTTATGTATTAGCTGGAATCTTCTAAAATGCACCAACTCTTTGGGTATAGTTTATACAGGAAAGTTAGAGTAGCTGCTTGATTCTGCAAAGACGCTGAAGACAGACAGGTCTGGGCTCTGATCCTGCTTCTGCTATGTAGTTGCTGGCTTGCCTTGAGCAGGTTATTGTATAGCTTTGATCCTCAGGTGCCTTATTATAAAATTGAGACAGCATTGCAGGGTGGTTATGAGAATTCTGTAAATAACTTCATGTAAAAGCCTGGTGCCTGCTGCAGAATAAGTGTCCAGCCAATGTTTGCCATGTCAGGAAAGCTCTCCTAGGACGGCCTCAGGATCCAGTGCCCATGGGGATCTTCCAGGGACATGCTCCATCCACCTCGTCCAGGGGAGCCTTGCTCCTGGTGCATTTGCCCCTTGGAGGACCATCCTTCCTTATCGGCCTCTCCAGGTCTTTCCTGGCTCTTCACACCAGCTTCTCAGGGGCAGCCCTGAGGCACTTGTCAGTGTCTCCCTAGAGCTTGCAGTGTGCAGTGGGTTTTATGTTCCACTATGAGCATTTTCAGCAGGGAGCAGCAGAAGTGCAAGTGGCCCGGTAGGAGCCCGTGGCCTGATTGTCCTTCCAATCTGGCTGTTAACTGGCTGTGTGGCAGGTAGCTGCAGCACGGCTAAGGGACGACAGAGGTCCTGAGGCCCCTTCCAGTCCCAGCACCCCCTCCTCATCCATGTCACAAGCTCAGCTAGTGGGCTAGGTGTTTGCCTGCCTCTGTTACTTCCCACAGGCCACCCAGTGGAACATTCTCCACTCTCAGGACTCTCCTACAAGGCTTGTTGTCCCTCTAGCCTGGCCAGGCTGAGTGACCGTCTTTCTAATGGCTGTGACCCTCTCAGACCTGTTCTGCATAATCAGAGTAAATTGGAGGCTAAAATATTTGTCTGGCCAATTCTGATCAAAAATGCCCCTTGCTTTGATCTTTCAGTCAAAACAAGGTCTTCTCCCCGAATTCTGACGATATTGACCTTGAGCCACTTGTTCAGCTCGGAAAGCAGGATTCTCAGGGCTCATTAAGGCCCTTTTTCAGCCACGCAGCCCTGAGAGGCCCCGGGCTTTGTGCTTTTGCTTCTGTAATGTAAATAGTTATTGGCAAGTGTGGAGTTTGGCCTGGAAACCCAGACTTCAGTGGTGCCAAACTGCTACCTTCCTTCTGTCTGCACATTCAGGATTTGGGTTGAGCACCCCACAAAAGGACACCCAGAGCAAGGGGCATCAAGAGGAGGGGTAGGCACCTGAGTGACAACACTCTTTGGAGAGATTATGGGGATCAAGCAATCTTTCTTTCAGTTTTCCTGCAAAGGAAATTAGCTCAGGAGTTTCAGCAGCTGGGCTCAGCTCTGTAAGTGGCTGGTCTCAGTTGACGGTGCTGAGAGACGCCCACCTTACTCCCTGCCCTTTTGCTTGTGCTACATGGGGAATCCTAGAAAACTGTGACTGTAAAATCAGAGGCATGGGTGTATGCTGAATAATCTCTCCTGCTTCTACCAAAGGGCAGTGAAAGACCGTTGAAGATCAATACAATTTTTTTTTTGTCATGAGTGTTATTTTTCAGTTGTCTCAGGACAGCTGGATAGGACATCTATTGTTGTTGCTTTATCATCTGCCAACAATCACTTCAATTGGATTGCATGGTCCTGCAATGCTGATGACCAGGACCATTTCCACTCAACCTTACTCCAGCCATTGGGGTGGGCACGTGACCAGGGTAGGACAAGTGCAGTTATCCCACCCCCTGGACCCAGGGGTGATTGGTTCTGAGATGGGCGCTGGCCTGACCCAGGCCAATCAGAATCATTCAGTGGACTTTCGGGCCTCTCAGTTTCCACTGGGCTGTTGAGGTGGTTTGATGTAAGATTGAGCTACGCCCCTGTTGGGACTCAGAAAACAATACCTCATAATAAAGGCTTCAGCAGCAGCCTCCGAAGCAAGAGTTTTTCTCTGACCATCTCATGCTCTCTTGTCTGTTAGTTTCACTGCTTCTCAAGGACAGTCACAGAAACTAGAATCCTTCCCCAGGGCAGGTAATAGAAACCAGAACTCCTTTGCCCCAAAGCCAGGCACAAAACCTAAAAGTATTACTCTAACTTTCCCCTGCTTTTCTGTGCAGCACTGGCCATAAAGAAATTATCCGATCTACCTTGTTTGAGTGTAGGTCATAAGGCCCCATTCCAGAGAGGGTCCTGCCCCACATTCAGAAGGAGGGAATGTGTGCTCAGAGAGGCCAGGAAGAATCTAGACAGGAGGCCTTGTGGGTTTCCCGGCTCTGTCTATTCACATTAGATCTACCCTTTCTGTCCAATCATATTTCCACACATCTGTCCATACTTTGTTGAACCTAAGCATAAAAATGAACCATTTCCCCTGTATCTTTGAGTCTTCATTCTGAAGGCTCCCATGTTATGTAAAACTAAGACCAAGTAAATCTGTATGCCCTTTCTCCTATTAATTTGCCTCGTTAGTGATTTTCAGGGAATGTTCAGAATGTAAAGGGAGAGGGTTTCCCTTGGCCCCCATAACCCCTTCTCCATTGTCCCCACCACACAAAGGGAGCCATCTGCAGCCGGAGAGGTCAGAGGGAAGCTGAGTCAAAACATGGTGATGTATCACTGGGGCTAGCTTTAACTCCCCCAGTTACAGGAGCTGAGTTTTTTTTGGATCTACATTACTTGCAAACAAGTTAGTTTTGACTCAGATAGGGGTTGGAAATCCAGACCTGGATTCAAATTCCAGTTCTCACCCATTTACTGGGGGCAACTTGTTTGACTTCTTTGAACATGTTTCCTTATCTGTAAATGGGGAAAATAATACCTCACAGGGTTGCTGTACAGAGTGAATAAGATAATATAATAGATAGTAAGTGCTCAGGGCAGCAGCTGGCACACAGTAGGCACTCAAGAAGTATTTGTTGAGTACATAAAGTAACATTTGTTGGATTAATCTGAGGAATGTTTTAATTCAGAGATTAACATTTTCTTCTCCAAGGAGGTCAGGAGTACTATTGGTGCATAGTACATAGGTGGGCTAGGGCCACCAGCAGCCATGAAGTTAATAGCATGCAGCTCTTCTTAGATCATTAATTTTTTTTTTTCCAGATGGGGTCACTCAGAGACACAGACTTCTCACTGTGTCACCCAGGCTAGAGTGCAGCAGCACGATCATAGCTCACCATAATCTCCAATGCCTGGGCTCTAGCGATCCTCCTGTCTCTGCCACAGAGCCTCTGGGACTACAGGCATGCACCACTCTGCCTGGCTAATGTTTAGATTTTTTTTTTTTTTTTTTTTTGTAATGTTGGGAGTCTTGCTATGTCACCCAGGCTGGTCTTGAACTCCCAGCCTCAAGTGATTCTCTCACCTTGGCCTCCCAAAGCACTGGGATTACAGGTGTGAGCCACCATGCCTGACCAATTTAATTGATTTAATACATTTTCTATTAAAAGAAAATAGACATATCCTGGAGTAGAATATAAATACAAGACTCAAAACACTCTTTGCATGGAGAATGACGCTGTCCTTTTCAACCAAGTGTGCTCTGACACAGGGTTTTCCAGGTGCTGGAGAGGAGCCCCGTGACCTAGGAGCTGGAAACAGTGGCTCCAGCCTGCCTCAGTGACTCTGTAAGGTCTCAGGAAGCCATCATAAATTCTCTCATTTTTTACTCCTCATCCAAAAAATGAATTTATTTGTCTTCAAAATTTTCTCTGAGTTCCACCAGTTCTAGCATCCCATCTTACCAGGTGTTAGTGAATTGCTTGTTATCAAGTGTTAAAGAGGGGACTGAATGAATTAATTTATTAGTTATAGGGTTTAACTAGTTTAATTCTAGGTCCAATTCTGTGATTCTGCTCTGAGCTTTCCCCATGTATAATGCAATAATTTATGAATAGGACAGACATTTTCCAGAAGTATAGTATGTCTAAATTTTTATATTAATTATATATGAATTATTTAATTATATATAAATTTTATATTAATAATTGAATTATATTCTTTCAGTATTAATTATTAATACTGTACCATATATAATAATATTGGCAGCAATCACTTTTGCACAATCCTAATACATACATGCCATAATGCTGTATCATTAATACTATATTATATGACAATACAATATTTAATCACTGATTTTAATACAAATTATATGTATTAATTTGACAATGTGTTTAAAGCCAAAAGAAAGTTGGTGAGGCATAAACCTAAGCAGGGCACTTCTCTGGGAATTTATATGGAGAAGATGAGAGTTTTCTTAAACAGGGAAGGTCCGTATAAAGCTTTGCCTGGCAGGGTTGGAAGGAGAGGAGGGCTGTGACAGAGACGTTTATGCTTGCCAAATACCCTCCACACTTCCCAGCCTCCTCTGAGGTTGGGCAAGGCCATGTGTCTAGCTGCAATCATTCAACTGTGAGTGGAAGTGACAGGTGTCACTTCCAAGCTGAGGTCAGAAGAAACTCCTGAGAGATCCCCTGGCTGTCTTCTTCCCCTGCCTTAGGGACGGTAGAAGTATGTTTTGAGATGATGGAGACGCAAGATGTAAACCACCAACATCTTTGAGACACTGCTTACAGGGAACTGCCAGATGCATGGGCCGGACTAACTTTGTTTTTTACATTTTAAATGATAAATATATAAACTTTTAAATCCAAGTCAAATTAACTTTTAATATATGCATGCACATTTTTAAAGTTTTATTTGTGAATGTATTCGATTTTTTTTTTTTTTGAGACGGAGTCTCACTCTGTTGTTCAAGCTGGAGTGCAGTGGTGTGCTCTTGGCTCACTACAACCTCTGCCTCCTGGGTTCAAGCAATTCTCTTGCCTCAGCCTCCTAAGTAGCTGGGATTACAGGCGCCCGCCACTACGCCTGGCTAATTTTTGTATTTTTAGTAGAGATGGGGTTTCACCATGTTGGTCAGGCTGGTCTCAAACTCCTGACCTCGTGATCTGCCTGCCTCAGCCTCCCAAAGTTGCATTAGCAGTCCAAATTGTTGATATATAATGGCAGTAAAAGAGAAAATATTAATTCATTGAATTTAGATCAGACTGATTCAAGTTTTTATTTCAAGACTTACCGTATGTTTTACACCAAATTTTAATATGTAATTATGTATTACAAAACAATAATCATTAAAATATGGTTAGTTGGTTAAATTTCCCTACATAATCATATGCAAATAATTTCAAGGCGTAATCCCATGGAAATCCACTATATAAGCAAGATAACAATTACAATTCCCTAAGAAAATTATATAAAATTTTAAAACATTCTCTAATCCTATGGAGAACAAAGTAGGTATTAAATTCAGGAATCATGAAAAGTGACAGTGAAAGCTCAATCTATGATTCTTTTTCAATAAATTATGTACCTTTGTCCTAATTAATTAAATAAAGCCAATTCTCTCCCAATTTGGCTTTAACAGGAAAATGTTGAGGATGCTTTAATTGTATTTCATGCTGTCTTTCATCACTTGGATCAGCTGTCTTCTAATATGTCTTTTCCTCCTTCACATCTTGATCCTTTTCATCTAGGCATGTCAATAAGGACAAAGTGTCCATAAAAGTGTGATCTTTGAGAAAATAGCAACTTTGACTTAGAAATAATCTAGTGTGTTACATCACTGAGATTTCGGGGTGGTTATTACCACAGCATAATAGAACCTAAGCTAGCTGATGCATGGACTGATGCTTATTGTTACTCGTTCTGGCCACAGATCAAACTGTTGGCTCACTAGCTGCAAACAGCTAGAACCAAGAGACAAGCTGAACTTGTGATTTCTGCCTGACCTTCCCCAGAGTCTACGTAAGACTCTTTTCAGGCTAGAAACGGTGGCTCACACCTGTAATCCCAGCACTTTGGGAGGCCGAGGTGTGCGGATCACCTGAGATCAGGAGTTTGAGACCAGCTTGGCCAACATGATGAAACCTCGTCTCTACTAAAAATACAAAAATTAGCTGGGCGTGGTGGTGGGTGCCTGCAACCACAGCTACTCAGGGGGCTGAGGCATGAGAATTGCTTAAACCCGGGAGGTGGAGGTTGCAGTGAGACAAGACTGCACTCCAGCCTGGGCAACAGAGCAAGACTCTGTCTGAAAAAAAAAAACAAACAAAAAACTCTTCTCTTTGTTCCTTCCTTTTCTTTGCCTTTCTTTGCTTTTCTCTTCCACTTTCCAATCTTACGTATGTTAATTTAGAAACAGGTTTCCATGACTAATTACTTGTTCATTGGTCAGTCTTCCTTACTAGTCTGTGAGCTTCTTAAAAGCACTTTTGTTCCTTGAGTATGGGGCACAGAGCAGGCACTCAGTAAGTGTCTACTGAATGAGTGAGTGAATTAGGGAATGAATGAATGCAGCTTTACAAAGCAGAAGATCAAAAGGTTGTAAAGCTGTGGACTGGGCGCTTAGGCTCTAACTTCTGCTGTGGACTCTAGAGCAAGCCTCAAGCTGATTCTTCTGCAGCTGAGCCAGGCGTAGCCCCATAGTAGACTGAGGGGCCCATGACTCATCATGGGGCAGCTTTTCAGCCACATAGGTTCTCCAGTGGTGACTTTGCTCTGAAGTTCAAAATGTGCCTGCATTGACTTGACCAAGGAGAACAAAGCCCTCAGGCATGAACTCGCCTAATATGTTCTTTTTCCTGCAGATTCACTCCCTTCACCGACTGAAAACTGCCACCTCCTGTTTTTTAAGACTCCCAAACCCAAACTACAGACCCCAGTCTGGCCAACCTCCTTTGAGATCTTCTTCCATCATTTTCTCCCTGTCTGTGGGTGAAATCTGGAATTCATTCTCCTTACCAGCACACATACTTAAATGCCCTCTCCCTAGTAATAGCAGCAAGGGCTGGCGTTTGTCCATCACGTCCTGAGAGACAGGCACTCCCGTGTGTTGTCTCACGTACCCCTTGAAACAACGAAGGAAGCAGGTACTGCACTGCCCTCACTCTATTAATGTGGAATCTTGCTGAGAAAACATAGGTGACTTTCCCAAGGAAACTCACCTAGTCCCTGGCAGCCCAGGGATTGGAATTTAGAAATCTGAAAACACATTTAAAATTTTTTCTTTCTAAACATTTTTGAAATGGACAAATGATCATCGTTCACATTTGTGGAGTACATTGTTATGTTACAGTGCATATAATGTATAGTGATGAAATCAGGGTAATTAGCATATTCATAATCTCAAACATTTATCATTTTTCTGTGCTAACCTATGTACCTATGGCCTTTTACAAATGTCCTTAGCAGGCCCCACCTCCCCTGCAGCTCCCCTTGACTCTCAGCCCTGCTTTGTGGCCCGCAACACCTCACCTCCCACTCCTTTCCATTCTCTCCTGTGTGGCTTCTGATCCACGGCTTCACTGAAACAGCTCTGTCCATGGGCAGTGGTGACCACAAATGGTCCGGGTTGGATCTGGATCCTATTTGGTCTCTGTGATCATCCAGTCCTGCTGGAAACTCCCTATGCGGCTTCTGTGGCAATCAATCCTCTCTCTCAGGGGTTCTCCGACGCCTCCAACCTTGGGTTCCATGGGTGGGTCTTCTTCAGCTTCTCATCTGCCCTAAAACTCCTGACAGTCCACAGAGTCACAGCCCAAGCCTTCCTCTTTTCTTTCTCTAGATCTTCCTGGGCCTGTTAATTCGTGGTTTCCATTGCCCCGCTGAGCAGAAACTCCCCCACACCCAGGAGTCTCCTCAGCCACACCTTCCCACTGACTACCTTGACCTATGGAAACCTCAGACTTGGTATATGCCAGGTGTAGCTCATTGTTCTTTGTATGTGTGTATATTTTATTATTTCTCCTCTGCTAAGTCCTGTGCCACTGCTATATTTCCTCTCTTGGTGTTCATGCTGTCCCCAGCCATTGGGCCAGACTTGACTCCTTCCTCTCCTTTGCCCTGTACTTCGGGGTGCCAAGTTCCATTAAACCCACCTTGGAGACGTCTGTTGAATCCAGCCTTTCCTCCTCATTTTCACTGCTGTGGTTTATTTCAGGCCGCCATTCTTTCCTGTCTGGGGTATGGCTGGAAACTCCACAGCCTTTTTAGAATGAGATGGGTATGTAAATAAATGCACAACAAACAAAGGCTAGTATTTATTTAATTTGTTTGTTTGTTTTTGAGACCTGGTCTTGCTCTGTCACCCAGGCTGGAGTGCAGTGGTATGATCATACATAGCTCACTGTAGCCTCGACCCCCTGGGCTCAAGTGATCCTCCCACCTCAGCCTCCCGAGTAACCAGGGCTACAGGCACGGATGACCATGCCTGGCTAATTTTTAAAAAATTGTTTTAGAGAAGGAAGGTCTCACTATGTTGCCCAGTTTGGCCTTGAACTTCTGGGCTCAAGAAATCTCCTGCCTCAGCCTCCCAAAGTGGTGGCATTACAGGTGTGAGCCACTGCACCCAGCAAATATTTATATAAATAAAATTATTGCTGGCCTTCCTTTGTCCAATCTTTCTACCCATGGAGTTCTCTTTAAAGGAGGCAATGCTGGTCAGAATGCTCCATGAACTCCTAGCAGGGAGTGCATATACTTTCATGTCTGGCTGCCTCTGTCCCTCATATATTTCCCCTCTGCACCACAAACAGGCCACAGCTCAGAGAAGCAGGCCCTTTCCTCGTGTCCCTGGTCTCACCTTCCTGCTGGTCCCTTGGCTCACACTCCTCCTGCCTCTTCTCTACCAGAAGATTCCTGGTCTTCCTTCCAAACTTCCTGCCCCAGGTAGCCTCCTCTCTGAAACTTCCCTGTTCCCTGACTTTTCTGGCTCTCTCCTCTGCTCTTATAGAACACTGGACATTTAATATGGTTTGGCTGTGTCCCCACCCAAATCTCATCTTGAATTGTAGCCCCGTAATTCCCATGTGTCACGGGAGGGACCCGGTGGGAGGTAATTGAATCACATGGGTGGGTCTTTCCTATGCTGCTCTTGTGATAGTGAATAAGTCTCATGAGAACTGATAGTTTTATAAAGGGGAGTTCCCTTACACAAGCTCTCTTGCCTGCCACCATGTAAGACGTGACTTTGCCCCTCGTTCACCTTCAGCCATGATTGTGAGGCCTCCCTAGCCAAGTGAAGCTGTGAGTCAATTAAACCTCTTCCCTTTATTAATTACCCAGTCTCAGGTATGTTTTTATTAGCAGCATGGAAACAGACTAATAAAACATGTATCTCTTATGGCCTTCATTACACTACATTGTAATTTTTGGTTATGTTTCTGTCTCCCAAGTTGGACTATGTCTTAGTCTGCTTGGTCTGCTGTAACAAAATACCTTAGACTGGGTGGCTTATAAACAACAGAAATTTATTTCTCACAGTTCTGGAGATTGGGACATCCAAGATTAAGGTGCTGGTGATTCTGTGTCTGGCGAGGGCCTGCTTTCTTCATAGACAGACGTCTTTTCACTGCAACCTCACAGGGCAGAAGGGGCAAACAGGCTCCCATGAGCCTCTTCCCTAAGGGCACTCATTCCATCATGAGGGGTCTACCCTCATGACCTGACCACCTCCCAAAAGGCTCACCTCCTAATACCATCATTTTGGGGGCCAGGATTTCAGCATATACATTTTGGGGTGACACAAACATTCAGTCCATAGCAGACCACAAGATTTTCGTGGGCAGGGACTGAATCTAATTCTCCTTCCTGTTCCTGCATGTAGCATGCTCCTGGGGAGGGAGTGAGGATATGAGCATTTCCTGTGATACTCTTACTTCCTCAGTTCCTGGTCCTGGCTTTTGTGAGGCTCTCTGCTTCGTCCTCCCTCCATTCTCATGAGCAGAAGAGACACTGAAAGCAGGAGAGAACAGAAAGCACCAGGCTGCAGTGCATCAGGTGGATGGATGGGGAGGGCCAGCCTACTCAAGACCTCCAACCACCCAGGAGCCATGTGGGATGTGCAGTGAGAACAGCTTGGGAAGATGCTCAGTTAGAACAGAAGCTTCACCTTTGTTGTGTCATTTCTGGGGGTTGTGAGACGGACTTAGAAGGAATCCAAGATGATTTTTCAATTAGAAAAATTGTCTTTGGTGACTTGGGAAAAGGTTTAGTCCAGCATCGAACAAGATTTTTCTTTTCTCCTAATTAATTTATTTCCTGCCAAAGAAATTGACTGTGTCCCTTTAAACAGCACCAACCCCAAAGCAAAGTGTCCCCGGAGGGAATCATGGGATCAATTTTCCAGCCAGAGACTATGCAGCCTGACTATACAGGCTTCAGGCTTTTAATTTGCTTATACATAGAGTGGCTTGAGCTCTATACATCACCAAATCAATGCAAATCAGTTTACTTAAAGCTGGTTCAATTTTAAAAGAATTTCATTAACCAGCAATAAAAGGCCCGGGTTAATATAATTACTATAGGATCCCAAGCTCATCAGGAAGGATTCCTTTTCTATAATGATCTTAACATTTATATTATGGCATTTTCTAAGGAAAACAAAAAAGCATACTAGAGGAAGATGCTGAAAATAATGCTTTTTACTTACGGAATTCAGTGTTGGAACTACCATTAAACAAACTTCTTTTCCTAAATGTCAAAGACCTTGGGGAGGAAATGTATTAATTTAAACATCCATATGTGGATGTCTATAGACACACACCCCTAGACACATTTCACTGCATTATCTAATCCACACAGGATTGTAAGCACTCAAAGGCAGAAGAGACCTTAGTGGCATTTAATACAATCGTTTAATTTTACAGAAGAAACGGATGCTCAGAGACTATAACTGGTGATCAGAGGTCAGCCATCTGCTTAAAGGGCATGGAAAGCAGATCTTCACTCCCCTCTCTGTTACTCCCCACTGGTGGCCATGCCTACTTCACAGCAGGTGGTCAGAGGTGCAGTGGAAAATTACCTCCCTGGAAGTGCTTTTAATAAAAAAGAAGGAAATTCTGCAATACACAACAACTTAAATGAACCTGGAGGACATTATGCTAAGTGAAAGAAGCCAGACACAGAGGGGCAAGTGCTGCATGATTCCACTTCTATGAGGTATCTAAAGTGGCCAAACTCATAGATGCAGAAAGTAGGATGGTGGTGGCCAGGGGCTGCGGGCAGGGGGAAATGGGGTGTTTGCTAGTTGATGGACATAAAGTTCTAGTTAAGCAAGATAAATCCATTCTCAAGACCTGCTGCATGACATTGTGCCTATGGTCAATGACACCCTATAAAACACAGATTTGCTAAGGGGGTAGATCTCATGTTAAATGTTCTTACTAGAGTAAGATAAGATTTTAAAAAATTGTAAAGGGCCATTTGGAGGTAAGACATTGTATATTTTCATATGGAGAAGTGGGCCATCTCCTTTGGTGACTTGGAAAAAGGATTAGTCCAGAATTGAACATGGCTTTTCTTTTCTCCTGATGAATTTATTTTCTGCTGGAGAAATTAAATGTGTATCTTTAAACAGCTCAAGCAAGGTGCCTCTGGAGGGAACTGTTCTAAAGGGAACTTTAATTCTGTCTTACCAAGATTTCACCCCAGTGAAACTTCACCCCATACTAACTCCATCTCCTGGAAAAATGTTAACCTGGTTTGTCTCAGACATGAGTTCCTAGTGGGCTCTTATTGACTTTGAGGTGGGGTTGGTGGCTATAAGGGTCAGCGCCCTGCACCATGCTCCCACACTTTCTAGGTCCTGTCCCGTATAGTAATAGTAAGCCCACCGCATTCCCTGGGTGGCCCACCCACATTGTCTTTCTGTGTTTCCTCCTCTGCTGACCATATGACTTGGTGGCCAAGGCAACATGGGGTCACCCTGCAGCCTACTCATCTTCGATCAGAAGACAAGAGAACAGGAACTGAATGAAGGGCCTAAGCCTCAGGGTCAAGCTCTAATTCAGCTTTTACCAAAGAGCTCTGGATTAGGGATATCAAAACCTTGCCCCATAATCACAGAGCAGGTCCTTTGTTTCCATCGCTTGGGAACTTGGAGGGGAAGAGGAGTGAGCAGTGGGGCGAGAGCCAGTCATTCCTAGGTTTTATGATGAAAATCTAAGCAGCAGCCCTTATCCAAAATGCCTGAGGCCAGAAGTGTTAGAGAATTCACAATGGTTCTGCGATCACTAAGCTATAGAGTGGGTCCAAACTGTTGAGTCAAGGTTGAAAATCAGTGCGGCCTGGGTTAGAGAAAATTGAATTTATATGGGGACAATATAGGATTTAACAAGGTGTATAGATTTGCTTCTTTTAGATACGTTTATACAGAGCTAGAGGGCTGGAGTCTGGACCACTGATGGGCAGACAGGGATTTGGGCTGAGTGGCTTGCCAGGGCAGCCTGTGCCGCCTGCTCACATTAGCCTTCCTGTGCTATGGTGTGATGGTGATGAGCCTGTGCTCTGCAGGCATTTGAATAGTTTGAAACCCTACTCGCTTCTTACTCCTTACCAGTAACAAATTATGGGTAACAGCATTTTCTTCCTGTTCCTTCAGAGCTGGGGCTGACCATGGCTTCTGCCATTGCTGGTCCTGAGCTGCCTCATAAGCTGCTTGGGGTCCCTTCGCTCTGCCTACACCTGTTCAATTGAAACTCCCCAAACGGAATTGTTTTTGCTGCAGGGGTTCTGGCTGAGACCCCCAAAAGCAGTTCTTTTAGGAGCTTCAACATGCATCTTTAGCTTATCGGTATCAGTCTGCAGCACACTTTTTAAAAGAGAAAGCAAACACCCGAAGGATAATTTGGGTCCTTCTGATACATCTTGAAATTTCAGTGACGTGTTTGCTGTTCACAGGAAGCAAGTCACGGGCGTCTGCAGCGGGCACAGCGCTACAGTGCGGTGGTAGCAACGCACCCATGTGTACAGATGTAGAAAATGAAGCTTTCCAGCGTGGCCTGTCTCATCCCAGACTGGCTCCCATTCTGTCTGCTGCTTATAGTACAAGTAAAGCCCAATGGGACTTCTTTCCTGGAAAGCCTCGCTGGGCCAGCAAGAGCAGATTTGGGATTTTAGTTGTGGAATGCATTTTTTCTGGAACTCCACTGGACATTTCCTGCCCTGGTAATGTTCTATTTTAGCAAAGGCTTCTTCAATTCTCCAGGTAAGAATGACTTTTTCCTAGGGCCAGCAAGAGCCACAGAAAGGAGTGGCTTTCTCTTTCTTGAACCAGCCCTTTGGAATCGTCTTGGGATGCCAGCAGCGCTCTGGAACAAACAGAGAGTGTTGCTGGGCTCTGAGGTCCGCCCTAAGCAGTGGTAGAAGCCACAGAAGACAGGGTCTGGTGGAGACAGATGTGGGGGCAGGAGGAGACGTCTGTCCTCAGTTCAGCCACCCCTTCTGTTGTGTCTGCTATTTTCTGCCTCAACCCCCACGGCCTGGGCTAGCGCCACTCTATTTTTAGTTCACATTTCACTTTTCTGTCAGTGGGGCTGCTTTTCCTAGCTTAGGAAAACACACTGCAGCGATGGTCTCAAGGGCCAGCCCCCTCACCTCCTCAAGCTCCCACTGACCTGGGTGGAGGAGAGAGGCACACACCAGGGCTGAGCGGAGCGGGCCCTCTTGGGGAGTCTATGGCTTATGAGGCAGGTACTCATGGCTTGTGGATTCTTCAAGGATGCTCAGTGAAATTGTTTGCCAGGAGACCCCAGGACACTGTCCTGACCACAAAGGAAGGCTCGGGGAGAGGGAGCCACTTGATTGGATCAGTGGCCATCCAGACTTTGTGGAGGAAGGTAGGCCTGTGGCTTTCCTGCCGCTAGTGCAAGACTCATTTGAAGACCCCAAAAAGTGCAGCTCACTCACATCGTCTTCATTCTTGATATTCTTGACCAGGATAGAGAAAGAAAAAAAAATCCATATGTTGAATTTCTGTTATTTATTGCTAGTATTGAGAATTTTGAAATATGGAAATGTAGCAGGAAGAAAATGGATTCAACCTGTATGTTGCCACCTAGATATCATTGCTGTTAGCACATCTGTGTACTTATTGCTAATCCTTTTGAGTTACATATTTTTTCACATAGTTATAATTAGATGTTAAATACATTACAAATAATAATTATTAAAAGCTTATTTCTTTTTGATTATAAAGCTAAAGTTACATTGTGCATGTCATTTAGAAAATGTACTGAAAGTAAAAAAAGAAGCAAAAGATTTCCCATCTTTTATCACTGATGGATAATCACTGCTAATTTATTGGCATATGTCTTGACAGCTTTTTTTCTATCCATTTTTAAACATAGTCAAGATTATATTGTGTATTTGATTTTCAAGCACACTTAATGAAGGAAATTCACAATTTCTGGCAGGAAGATTATATGATGAGGATATCCGTTCCTGATCTTTATTAATTAGAAAGCCCAGTGATTCAGTTCATTAAACAAATAACTCTGAAAGATGCAAAATCACTCCAGCTCTTGGACAATAAGCGTTGATCATCTATGCTGCTACACAAAGCTGCATTTATTTGAACGGTTCTCTTGACAAAGTATTCCAACTGTGTAAAACATTTTGTCATTGTTAGAAAATGATGGAATGGAACCCATGGTCATGAAATGCAAGGAGTTTTCCTCTACACGAAGGGAAGAATGTGGAGTTAGAAATACATTTTCTATTATTGGAAAGAAGCAGGAACTTTAACAGGGCCAAGTTAGTGCTATTAGATTGGTGCAGAAGTAATTGCAGTTTTTGCCATTGAAGTAATGATGAAAACCACAATTACTTTTCCATCAACCAAATAGTTTGCAGAATCTACCTGCAACACATAATCCAAATAACTGCCTGAGTCTTGCACCCAATTGAGTGGAGGAAAATACTTTAAGGTTGCTAATTTGATTGCTCTCTTTCTTAGTGTATGCCTTCAATCATTTTGCTCTGTAAGGACACATGGATGCTATATAACTGGAATGTCTTTCCCACATGAAAGACACCTTGTCTGCATTTTCCATCACCCTTTTCCTGCTTGGAAATTTGTAGTGTAATTTTGTATTCTGGTCCTCAGAATTGCACAGTTGCTTGAGGACAGCTTAAGTGTTACTCCTTTGCATTCAATTTAGCTGTATGTGGGACTTCAAAAAAATTTGTTATTGAAATTAAAATATTTTTCCAAAAATATGTAGACATAGGCTTATTTTCATTGATTTTGGACTAGTGAAGACTCTTTCATCCCGAACAGTGGACCATCCTCTTTCCCCCAGGGAATGTCTTTAAAAATTATATCATTAATTAAAATGTCTTAATTTTTTGTACCTCAAAGACACTTATAATGTTTATAGGTGATTATCAATTTCGTGTCCTCCTTACTTCTCATATCTTTTTTCATTTTCATCTGTTTTTCCTGGGCCTCTGCATTCTGGGGTAGTTTCTCTAGTTTACCCTTCATATATTGGTTCTGTTTCTTGCAGGCTCTAATCTACTCCCTGCTGCCCACGAAGAGGATTTTAATTCTTTCATTGTCTTTTTGGGTTTTGTTCTTTCTTCTATTGCCTTTTTCATCTCCCTTTATAGTTATCTTCATGTTGTCTTTTTATCTCAGCCTGTCTTCTCCTTATTTATCTTTCTGTTTCATACACATGGATACTCTTTTCTTACATCCAATTAAGAAGGCCAAGCACTCCCTGAAAAATGCCCTCTTGTTCAGACAGAAGATTCCTTTCAGAGGTTCACTCTTCCTCGTAGTGTTCAATGCAATGTTTCTCTTTTCTTGGTCTCAAATATTTGTTTCATGTTTTTCCATAATGGTCTGTTCTAAAATGCACTCACCCTTCATCATGGAGAAATCTAGCGAGATTCAGTGTTTTTCATCAAACATGTGGAATGTGTTTTCCTCGAATTGAATTTCTGTCCCTTTGGGTGGTATCACATCTACACCCAGTGGGTACTTGGTTTGCACACTTATCAGTCCCAATCCCAGTAACTTTATTCATGGGGGATTGGCCACTGTCAGTCTTAGTTTTTTGCGAGGACTCTCAGTTTTCACCTTCTAGATCCCCAGGTGATTCAGCAGAAATTGAGAGCAACTAGGTAATATGTTCTTGCTACAGAAAATATTGAAGGCAGGAGTACCCATTATGTGCCCACGTCTTTGGTAAGTGGAGTGTGTACACATCTCATGGAGTTCTTTCAAGCTCCATTTGAAGTCAGTATGATCCCTCTCTTAGAGTAAAAGAAACGTGTTTCACTTTAAGAAAAGGATGAGGCAATAGGAAGGAATACCAAACTTTTGGACCTATAGCAAAATTACAAATGAAATGTCTCATGCCCAAAAGATATTTGCCAAAAAAGATACAAATTGATTTTTCAGTGATTAGATAATTTTGTAAGAAAGTGAGAAGATGTTTTCACCAACTGTCTAGAAACACAGAAAAAAGTAGGAAATTAACTAAGGTCTAAGTAACGCAGCTATCACAGATGGTGAAATAAGAATTTTTTAAAATCTAGATTTAACAGAGACTTTTCATCCTTTAAAGAAAATTAAATTTGTTTAATTTAAAAAATATATTAGAGTTCAAAGTCAGAACTGTTGTGGAAATTCCTGGCCTTTCCAATTCACACACATAAAAAACACTTTTTAAAGATGATCATGATGATTAGAATTTAGAGCCAGAGTCCTGAGGAACATGTACGTAATTTATAGTAGAAACTCAGTATGTTTTCTCTCAGCCACATGGCCAAAGCCCAAAGGTACAGTGCCGTCAGCACCAAGGGATGGGCTGCTCATAGTAATTCAAACGCCAGAAGATTCCACGTTAGGCCCTATAACCTGGCCTATGAATGAAAGTCTAGGGACAGCCACACCCACAGGAAGACTCAGCTAAGGGGACTCATAAACTCTCTCCCTGGTGGTAGGCCTACTTTGAAATCCTGCATCCCTCACTGTCAGGAATAGCACCAAACTTACCCTCAAAGGCTTTGCCATGCAAGTAATCTGGAATTGGTACCAGGATGCTGAGGGGCGTGGAAGCATGGTTTTCACACTAGCCCTGCAGGTGTTAGGAGTCTCAACTCCCTAAAATGAAGTGGTGATGCCGTGTGTCAGGAAGGGAGTCTAGAGGTGCCTGTGTAGGTGCTCATGTTTGATCCAAAAGTTGGACCCTAAAAGCTGCTGGCTACCCTTTAGGGAGAAGTTTGAGGTCAAGGTAAGAAAATGCCTACCAGGACTTTAGGGGAATGGCAGAAAAAAGATTTATACAGCACAAATGACTACTGATACAATTTCCAAATCCTTACATTCACTTTGTGGATGTTTTCTTGTCTCCAAGGGGGAGACAAATGCACAGACCCATCTGCAGAGCAAAGAAGATGATCTACGTGGATCTCACCTGATCTCGTCATCTTGCTATTTAATAGGAGAGGTCCCCTTGTCAAATGGACATAGTTTTGGGTTTCCCTCATGGAAGCGTGTCGGCAACATCGGATAGTTCAATGTTGGTAGCTATTGAGGTCTGACAGTCATTTTACTACAGAATTATTGGAGCTTGGCAAGGGACAGACTTTATTTAGCTGTAAGTTATTTATAATTTATCGTAATATGATAAAAGCTGATGTTAATTTACTTCACCTGGTAAATGAACCAATAATTTGTGATGCTGCTAATAAAGATTTAAAACACAGGGTTATATTTGCGACTCATCACAAGATCCTACATCCTGGGATATTGTTATTGAAAATGATTTCATTAAATATGAGACAAAAATGCTTAAGGAAATTGGTGAATGATTGATGCCAAAGCTAAACTAAAGCATTAAAGGATCAAATAAAAATGATTTCACCTCTGCCTCAGGGTTCCTACTTGAGAGAAGATCTGCGGGCTGCCAGGTTTGCAGATTCTATGCCGCTCTCTAGGTTTCCCTTCCCAGGTGTGTTATGCTGTAGAAAACAGCCTTTTGGCGGTGATCTTCTTAGACCTGGTTCAAGTTCATTCACTGAATCCCAGGGGAAACAAGCAGAGGAATAAGCATGGTTGTTTGTAGCAGCTAAGAGCTGAATTCCAACTCCAGTGGCTCTGCTCCTGACTTGCTGTATGGACTCTGTGAATCTCATTTTGCTCTGTTGTAAAGCAGAGGTATTAAATCATGTCCTTGAAGGAGCCTTGTGTGAGCTGGTGTTTGGGCAGGTGGAAAGCAGCACATGAAGACCAGTCAGATGCCTTGAGATGGTCCCTGTGATTAAGCTAGACCCACACCAGGCTTCATCCAGAGTTAGTGGCTTCACTGCCAGTTGCAGGGGGTGGCTGGGCAGGCTTTGGCATTTGCAGGTCAATGCATGAAGATGGTTCTAAAATGCTGAAGACCCAGGCTCTTTGTATTCTATTCTCCTTCTCTCCAAGGAGGGAGCCTAGGCATGGGGAGGGCCCACTGGGCTGCAGAACCAGGAAGGTCTCCCCCATAGTTGCAACACTGGAACAGGTGGTGCATAGTATTGAACTGAAATAGACAGCCAAAAACAGATAATTCATCCAGGGAGGGGGAAAAGGAGCAAGAGCCAAGGACAGAATTAAATGATGCCCAGAACGTCATGGAGCTGAGGCATACTGGCATGAACAGATGCCTGGAGCGGTCCCTAGGAGAAGAGCAGGTGCTTGTAGCACTTTTATTCTTTCCCATAGCTCTTTTTAATGCCAGTCTTATGTTGTATCATGCAGACAATCATGGGGATTGAAACTGACCAGAGATATAATCCAGAGACATGGACACTTTGCCTTATGTTTTCAGCACCCACTTAATATCAAAGTCAGAATTCCCCAGCTTCGAAATGTCCATGTCCTGACTACTCAGGCTTCACGAGCCAGTGAGTATGGAGGTGGCTGCATTAAGCGGGCCCTTGAAGGCTATGAGTTCCAACCAACTGATCTGTAAGCATTTCAGTCTTGGGAAGAATTTCCCTCCCTGAGCTGTATTATCTGGAAAGTCTCAAGGGGTGCATGCACGCGTCTGAGAATCAGTTCTGGTCATTGCTGGCTACCACGGCTGGTGAACAGATGGCCCTGTAGGTATCTCAGAGATGCCCCTCTGAGCCAAACCCTACCCTGCTGCCCACCCATTGCCCAAGGGAGGAAGAGCTGGGCCACTGGAGCTTTCTGAGGTTCAGGGTCAAGGAAACCTGACCAGCAGTTGCAGCTGGTAGGCCATCCCAAGTTTCAGTGCTAGAAAGCTGCAACTCTCCTCAGGTTCTGCACATGGAATCCAAGTTGCTCTCCTGGAAGTGCGAGCACCACCCACTCCCACACCTACCCCCACCTCCCTTGAGGTTAAAGTCAGCTGAGGGCAGAGCAAGACTCTTCAAGCCCCCTCGAGTGACACAACTCTTTTATCCCAGGATATATACCTGACACTTAAGTAGCAGCATATATATGCCAGGGATTTGGGGTCATTTTGTGCCCAGAATCTCACTTACTCCTCGTGTGGGGTCCCAAAGCTAGGCTGGGCTGCAGCATCAGATTCCTTGCCCCTTGTGATAAAGTTTTGCTCAGGGGATTCTGCTGTCTTTCCCACGGTCTGACTTCAATTCAGACCAGGATTCCTACTAGGCCCAAAATGCCACTCTTAGATCATTCATTTTTTTCCACTATCTGAGTGACTTGGACTCACAAAACTCACAAAAACTGCTCCCACAAGGAAACCAGGACACCAAGCACTGGTGAAAAAAAAGCAAATTGTCAAAGGGGCATTTGGAGCATTTGACCTCCTGACTTCATTGGGGCCAACTAGGTCTGTCAGTGTCTATAGACATTTAAGTCACAATTCTGGCAGGATTCAAATTTGTTGTTTTTATTATTTTATTTTTATATATTGCTAGGAAATGCTCAGCACCTGTTTAAGTCATAGGATGTAACTGATCACAGGGTAGGCAATTTTTGTTCTTGTTTTTTTGTTTGTTTGTTTTTGAGACAGAGCCTCGCTCTGTCACCCAGGCTGGAGTACAGTGGTGTGATCTTGGCTCACTGCAACCTCCGCCTCCCAAGTTCAAGCGATTCTCATGCCTCAGCCTCCCAAATAGCTGGGATAACAGGCATGCACCACCATGCCTGGCTAATTTTTGTATTTTTAATAGAGACCCCTGGGTTTTCACCATGTTGGCCAGGCTGGTCTTGAACTCCTGGCCTCAAGCGATCCACTCTCCTAGGCCTCCCCAAGTGCTAGGATTACAGGTGTGAGCTACCGTGTCTGGACAGGTAAGCAGTTTTATCACCAGCCATGAGGCTTGGCCTTGGGGATGTTAATGGAACTAATGTGGGGTGACCAGTACTGGAAGAGGAGACTGGATTGAGTTTGAAAAGATATAATGTAGTGGTGAAGCATCTGGCCTGCCCATGTTCAACTCCCAGCCCTCCCACTCACTGGTTTTGTGATCTTGGGCCAGTCACTTTGCCTTTTGTGCCTTGGTTTCTTCATCTACAAAAGACAGACAATACTAGTGTCTACTTTATGGGGTTATTGTGATGATCAAATGAGTTAATCTTATAAAACGCTGGGCCTGGTATCTTAAACAATAATTAATCTTGCAATTATTATTGAGTTTTAAAGTCATCAAACACATCAAAACTCCCTGAACATTAAATCACCAAGGTTGGGTGGGGCAAGCATCTCAGTTAGTACGCAACAGAAGCCTCCTGGATTCTTCTGTTGTTCCCTGACCTGTGTAGCAAAGCAGATGAGCTGCCCTGACTCACAGCATTCCTCCCGGTGTGGAGTTTGAACCAGGATTCTTACCAGGCTCAAAATGCCACTCTTGGACCATTTTTCCACTACCTGAGTGACTCAGACTCACAAAAACTGCTCCCACAAGGAAACCAAGACGCCAAGCACTGGTGGGAAAAGAGCAAATTGTCAAACGGGCATTTGGAGCATTTGACCTCCTGACTTCTAATTATTTTTCCTGTTATTTATACAGCTGAGTCAGAGGTTTCAGGAGAGTGAGGCAATTCCAGGGGGACTTGGGGGAAGGGAGAGTTAAAGGAATGAGAAAAGAGAAAGAAAGAGAATTGGAGGGAATGTTTTCGCTGGGAGTAATCAATTGATTCAAGCCGGTTTGGCACAGAAATTTCAATTTACTGGACATATCATAGGGACTTTCCAGTACCTTTATAAAAGGATGTCTTGTCTATACCATTTTGGCAGTTTTCACTCTTGGGTTTAGCCAAAATTTAAAAGTTTGAAGACATAGGAAAGTCAATAGTGAGATCACAAAGTGTTGAGGCTATGACTGTAAGCTTTGGATTGAAATTTGTTCCTTCTTTTTATTAACGTCAGTAATAGAAAGACTACTGGAAGCGAAGTGTGTTTATGTAGACTGAAAGCCGGGCTTAGAGGATACAGATTGATGCATTATGCTTGAAAATGTCCAGGAGTCCTCTCAGAGGTTAAAGGGGAACCTCATGTATTTTCTTTTATTTCTTCCCTGACTAAGGTCTCCTGTGTTATTTAAGGATTTTTTTATTACAAAAAATTTATCATGGCAGTTTCAGATCGCCTTCCTTGTTTTAGTACAATATTGATATTATATGGAATTAATGTTGGTGGAATTAATGTCATCTTTGTTGTTTTAACCTAGCAGAGTTTGTGTTTCAAGTGGCTATTAATATCACCAATTATTTTCAACTGCTCTCCGTGCCCCCTTTTAGGAGAACCCGCATTTATTAAGTATCTACTATGTTTCCAGCCTTCTCCTAGGACAATTATGTGAGGGATACTATTGAAAAGAACACTTTATGGTATATTCTGGACCTTCATTTTACTATCTAGGAAATGGAGGCTCAGAGAGATCAGGTCATTTGCTCAAGGCCACACAGCAGGTTGAAGAGGCACCTACACACCTACGTTAGCTATATCCCAGCTCACAACTGATTCCACTCACTCCTTGATGCCCAAATGCCCTTTCAAACAGACTTTCTGTTGTCTTTCCCCATTGTAATTTCCCATTAAATAGGAGGCTCTTTAATTTCATGAGTCCCCTCATCCCTGGCCACTCACTTGGTCCACAGCTCATAGCCTGTGGCCACAGGCACCTCCCGGTACCCACTCTGTCTTCTTCCAGTGTGTCCCCGTGCAGCAGCCAGAGTGAGTGTCTTTTTAACACTTTATTATGAAAATTTTCACACAAAAAAGAACAAATTTTATAAGGAGTATTTATATACCACCTCTAGATTCAACTATGAACATTTTACTGCATTTGTTTTATCATAGATCTCTCCATCTCTTTGTTCCTCTCTCTGTTCCTCAATCCATTTTATTTTTTGATGCATTTCAAAGTAAATTGCAGACATGAGTACTCTTCCCCCTAAATACTTTAGCATGTATACAGAATGGATTTTTTAAAATGAGTGTCAGATTATCTCCTTCCCTTGCTCATAACCTCCAGAGTGCTCTTTACCCTTGTATAAAAGCCCAGTCCTTGTCAGGGAGTATAAAGTCCTGCAGGATCCTGCCTTGCTTCCCTCCAGCCCAGCTACGTATTCCCTTCCCCTCACTCACTTGGTTGCAGCCACAATGACCACCTTTCTGCTCCTCAAACCTAGCCAGAACTTCCCTGCCTTGGAGCCTTTGCACCTGCTGCCCCCTGCCTTGCCTTCTCCTTAGGGAAGCCTTTCCTGATGCCCTCATCTAAAAGACTGTCTCTGTGCCCCACTCCATCCATGTTACTGTGCTCCATGTTTCTTTGTATCACTCATCACTACCCAGTGTGATGTCCCATATTTGTTTATGACATGTCACACACAGTAGAATGCAAGCTCAATAAGGACGTAGATTTTTGCCTTATTCTATGCCCAGGACCTGGAACATTTCTGGGTTATAGCAGGTGCATAATAAATATTTGTTGAAAAAATAAATGGAGAAAGTAAGGAAGAAAAGAAGGAAAGGAGAAGGGAGACAGTGATGGAAGGAAGGAAAGGGAGGAAAGAAGACAAAATGAAGGCGGGAAAGAAGGAAGGAGAAAGGAAGAAAGGGAAGATTGATTTTCTGCATGTTTTTCAGGAGCTGCCCTGTACCATGTGAATGAAAAGAACAGGGTCTTTATCCGTGTGGTTCCTTCCTGAACGGTTTTCCCAGAATCCAGGCCTGAACAGAATGTGCACAGTGTTGTCGTGAGTGTTGGGAGCAAGGCAGGGGCAGTTTTCAGCTGCTTCTGTGCCAAATGCCTTCCCCAGCAAGGACTAGTCTCACTACGGATAAGGGGCTCGCAGGGGCCATGGGGGAGCTTCACAGTGGAGGGGTAATTCCAGTTCAGGGTCTTGAATGTCTACTCCTTTGGTTCATGAGGTAGAAAAATATTGCCTCAGGAAACTCTAGACCATCACAAATTATGTCTAAAATGCCGTAAAGTCCAAGATCTCCCCAGACCATTTCCCTGTGGGTTTTTATCATATTCAATAATTGTAATGGGCCCAAATCTCCCTGGTTGCTTCACTCACTTGCCACACACAGGTCCTCCAGAAACACTCAAAGTCTCATGTAGCTTGTTCTTGGAGTCTCTGGGCAGTGCTCAGTAGATGATCAAGCATGTTTTTAGGGCAACCAATGGTTGCAGGGAAAGAATTTGGTATTGTAATAAAAGCATTTGATAGGTCATCCATGGGAAATGAACCTTGTTAGACTTACTGATTTGTTTGAATTGTTCAGTATTGCTTTTAGCTTGATTTACACAAGAGGTCCGCCTCGTCTCATCTGGTCCTTGCCTAAATGGCTGGTATAGGGCTCAGATGCAGGCCTGTGTGTCCTCACTTTCGCCCCATCCAGGCCTTTCTATGGGAAGCTGCCCCACCTCCACCTGGGCCTCCCCACCCTCATGAGTTCATGTCAGGGGAGACCATTATTTGGCCTGCAGCCTCATAGCTGGGAACTTAACCATTCTCGCGGTGGGACCTCTGATTCCCCATGCTCCTGACTGTGGCATGGGAAACCAGTGTTGTGCATTCTAGGAGTAACTCCCCAGGGCCCAGCCTCCAGCCCACTCCTCCACATGCTTTCATGAGCGTGTAATTCCCTGTCTTCAATCGCTTTCTGCCTAGCGTGGTTTCTGCTTCCTGCTCTGAACCCTGACAGATAGGACATGCCTGTTCCATTTCATTCCTACAATATCTTTGAGGTAGGCATTTATGTCCTGCTTCCAGAGGAGGAATCTGAGCCTTAAATAACATACAGACACAGGCCATCTGTGACAGAATTCAGTTTCCAAAGGGTCAGCTTGTAACTGCCCAATTGCTCTGCTTCACCTGAACAGAAAGAATGAGGGAGGCAAAAAACATCAGGGCAGGAGAAAGAAGCTCTGCAATGCTAGGTAGTCCCTTTACCAAGCAGAGGGGAAAGAAGCTCTGCAATATCTAGTTAGTCCCTTCGTTCTCCCCACAACACCGGGCTTTCTTCTCCCTAAATTCCAGCATGACCAGACTGCCTGAAAGCACGTGCACACCCCCGCTGTCAAGTTCATTCCCTGCTCTAGGAATACAAGAGGGCAAACAGGGACCCTAACATCCCAGAGAGTTCTAGAAAATTGCTTGTGGAACTTCTACATCAACTCTTATGGCTTTATTCATGTGTGTCCTTCACTTACTCACCAGGCTCAGATAGTTTCTCTTTTTTATTTTTATTGTATTATTATTATACTTTAAGTTTTAGGGTACATGTGCACAATGTGCAGGTTTGTTACATATGTATCCATATGCCATGTTGGTGTGCTGCACCCATTAACTCGTCATTTAGCATTAGGTATATCTCCTAATGCTATCCCTCCCCCCACCCCACAACAGTCCCCGGAGTGTGATGTTCCCCTTCTTGTGTCCATGTGTTCTCATTGTTCAATTCCCACCTATGAGTGAGAACATGCGGTGTTTGGTTTTTTGTCCTTGTGATAGTTTACTGAGAATGATGGTTTCCAGTTTCATCCATGTCCCTACAAAGGACATGAACTCATCATTTTTTATGGCTGCATAGTATTCCATGGTGTATATGTGCCACATTTTCTTAATCCAGTCTATCATTGTTGGACATTTGAGTTGGTTCCAAGTCTTTGCTATTGTGAATAGTGCCGCAATAAACATACGTGTGCATGTGCCTTTATAGCAGCATGATTTATAGTCCTTTGGGTATATATCCAGTAATGGGATGGCTGGGTCAAATGGTATTTCTAGTTCTAGATCCCTGAGGAATCACCACACTGACTTCCACAATGGTTGAACTAGTTTAAAGTCCCACCAACAGTGTAAAAGTGTTCCTATTTCTCCACATCCTCTTATCCTCTGAAATCTGATAGTTGTCTAGGTAGTTCATCTGTGGTTTCATTACATTTTCCTTATGGTGTGGTTACTTGCATATGGATCATACCTCTTCTCACAAACTGGAACTACATCTTACCGTTGTGTTTCCTATTCATTTATTAGTGTACATTTAATGAGTATCCACCATGTGCCAGGCACTGTGCTTGGCACTGAGAATTCAGAGATGAACAAGACACGGTCCTCAGAGTCAAGGAGCTCCTGGTCTGGTGGGGACAGGTAGATGCTGTATAATACAACATAAGTGTAGAAATAGAAAGATGCTGAAGGGGCTGGGGCAGGGGCTGGTGATTGCAAGGTGAGGTTTTGAAGTGTGGGTGGGAGTTTTTCAGACAGACAAAGTAGGGGAGGGCATTGCAGGCATAAGGAAAAGCATGTGCTTGGAGGAATTTGGGATGGCCTGAGCCCAGGTTGGGTAGGAGAAGCAAGGAGAGAGGAGGCAAAGGGGAGGTCACAAAGGAGGGAGCCAGAAAGGGCTCAGAAGCCGTTTGGCACGGGTAGGTGCTGGTGATTGCTTTTTGCACGATAAAATGAATTATTTTATTATTATTAATGTGTTACTGCTCCTCTTTTGCAAGGGAAAGAAGCTTTTGCTCTGTGAATTGCCTGAGCTCTGTTGAGGGCAGAGCCTATGTGAGCCATCCATCATGGTGAGAGCATGTCCATGAATGCTGGGGGAGGGAAGGGGTGAATGAATAGAGTCTCGAGAGGGAGAGGGAAGGAAGACTGCCACCCACGAAGGCTCCAGCAGACAGCCAAGTTGCTCTTTAATTGGGGCTCCATTTATCACGCTTTCCATGTATTCAATTTGTGGGTCTTGATTTGGCTCTTATGGAGCTTGCCTCATTCCTAACTTCAAAGTCTGTGTTTTTATTAAAGCCTCTGAAATTGTTTCGGCCCTGCAATTTTGGTTTCTTCCCATTGTCCTTTATCATCCTGGCAAAGAGGCTGAGCTGTGTGTCCTACTTTGGGCTCCGAAATGTGAACCACATGCTGTCCCTTACAGCTTCCCAGGCAGGCGGCAGGGCTCCGTGGCCTTGGTGCATGCCACTGAGATACTGTCTTTCTACCTTTTTTTTTTTTTTTTTGAGACCAGGTTTTACTCTGTCATCCAGGCTGGAGGGCAGTGGCATGATCATAGTCACTGCAGCCTCAAACTCCAGGGCTCAAGTAATCTTCCTGCCTCTGCCTCCTGATTAGCTGGGACCGCAGGTACATGCTACCATGCTCAGCTAATTAAAAAAAATTTATAAGGATGGGGTCTTGCTATGTTGTCCAGGCTGGTCTCAAACTCCTGGCCTCAAGCAATCCTCCTGCCTCGGCTTCCCAAAGCTCAGGACTTACAGGGTGTGAGTCACTGTGCCCGACCTTCTACTTTTTGAGATAGGCATGTATTGCTACAAACTTCCCTGTTAGTATTTACTTTTGCTGTGTCTCATAGATTTTGATATGTTTTATTTCCCTGTTTATTTGTTTGAAGACTTAAAAAATGTCATTCTTAATTTCTTCATTGACCTATTGGTCATTCAAGACCATGCTGTTTAATTTCAATGTGTTTGTGTAGTTTCTGAGGTTCCTCTTGTTATTGATGTCTGTTTTATTATATTGTAATCAGAAAAGATGCTTGATATGATTACTACTTTTCTGAATTTTTTCATCAGAATTTTGTGGCCTAAGATATGATCTATTCTGGAGAATGTTCCATATGCTGATGAAAGGAATGTGTATTCTGCAGCAGGTGGGTGAATTTTCTGTAAATGTCAGTTAGGCCTATTAGGTCTAGTGTGTAGTTTAATTCTGCTGTTTCTTTGTTGATTTTTTCTGTGGATGATCTGTGGATGATCTGCTGTTTCTTTGTTGATTTTCTCTGTGGATTACTGAGAGTGGAGTGTTGAAGTTCCCAACTATTATTGTGACGTAGTCTATCTCTCCCTTTAGATCTATTACTGTTTGCTTTATATAGTGGAGCTCTGGTGTTGGGTGCATAGATATTTATAATTGTTACATCCTCTTGCTGAATCGACCCCTTGATCATTATATAGTGACCTTCTTTGTCTCTTACCCACAGTCTTTCATTTGTAGTCTATTTTATCCGATACAAGTATAGCCACTCCTGCTCATTTTGGTTTCCTGTTGCATGGAATATGTTTTTTCACTCCTTCACTTTCAGGCAGTGTGTTTCTTGTAGGTGAAGTGGGTTTCTTGCAGGTAGAATATAGTTAGTCTTGCTTCTTTTTCCATTCAGCCACCTTATGGCTTTTAATTGGAGAATTGAGTTCATTTATATACAGTGTTATTATTATCATTTTGTTGCTTGTTTTCTGGTTGTTTTGCAACTCCTCTCATCCTTTCTTTATTTCTTCCTATCTTTGTGGTTAAATGATTTTCTCTGGTAGTATGTTTTGATTCATTGCTTCTCATTTTTAGTGAATCTATTATAGGTTTTTGCACTGTGGTTACAATGATGCTTACATAAAACATCTTGTAGGTATAATGAGTTATTTTAAAGCAATGAAAACTTATCTTACATCACAAAGAAAAGAAGAGAAACAAAGAAAAAAACAAAACCAAAAAAGTGCACTTTAACTCCATCCCTCTCTTGCATTTTGACTTTTAATTGTCTCAACTTACATATTTTTATATTACCTGTCTCTTACCAGGTTGCTGTAGCTGTTATTGTTTTTAATATATTTGTCTTTTGGGCTTTATACTAGAGTTATGAATGAATTGTGCACTACATTTATAGTATTATAATATTCTGGGTTTGCATGTGTACTTAATTTTACCAGTGGGTTTTATACATTCAAATGTTTTCTTTTTGCACATTAGTGTTTTTTTCTTCCAAATTGAAGAATTCTCTTTAGAATTTCTTATAAGATGGGCCTGGTGGTAGTGAACTCTCTCAGCTTTTGTTTTTCTGGGAAAAGCTTTATATCTCCTTCATATTTGAAGGAAAGCTTTGCTGCAATCAGCATTCTTAGATGACAGCTGTGTGTTTTGTTTTGTTTTGTTTTGTTTTCCAGAAGTTTGAAAATGTCCTTTCCTCCTTCCTGGCCTATATGATTTCCATTAATAAATTTGTTCCCAAATGAATTAGAGCCCCCTTACATGTTATTTGCTTTTTCTTTTTTTGCTGCTTTTGGATCTTCTCTTTGTCCTTGACCTTTGAGAATTTGACTATTATATGCCTTGGAGTAGTCTTGTTTGGGTCAAATCTGTTTGGTGTTCTCTGACTTTCCTAGACTTGGATATTTATACCTTCCTGAAGTTTAGGAAAGTTTTCTGTGATTATTTCTTTAAATAAATTTTCTACCCCTTGCTCTTGCTTAACTCTCTCTTGAACACTAGTAATTCTTAGATTTGGTCTTTTGAGGTGATTTTCTATATCTTGTAAGTGGTCTTTATATTTTTCATCATGTTTTCTCCTGTGATTGTGTATTTTCTAATAGCCTGTCTTCAGGCGCACTGATTCTTTCCTTTGCTTGATCCATTCTGCTGTTGAGAGCCTCTAATGAATTTTTCAGTTCAACAAATATATTTATCAGTTCCAAGATTTCTGTTTGATTTTAAAAATTATTTCAATCCCCTTGTCAAATTTCTCTGATAAATTTCTGAATTGCTTTTCTGTGTCATCTTTGAGATCACTCAGTTTCCTTAAAACTACTACTTTGATTTCTTTGTCAAAGGGCTCACATTATCACTCTCTCATTAGGGTTAGTCACTGGTTCCTTGCTTTGTTCATTTGGGGAGGTCATAGGTCCCTGTTTGTTGTTGCATCTTTTTATGTCTTTGTCTTTGCATTGAAGGATTATTTATTTATTCCAGGCTTCTCTCTCTGGCTTGTTTTGGTTTTTATTAGATATATTTTCTTAGAGATTCTTTACCACTAGGTCACTGGCTTCTTTTGGCTCTAGGTGGCACCTTAACCCCAGCTTTGTCTTGGCTCTAGTGAACTACAAGAGTGCTACCCAACCCAAAAGGGGGAGATCTGAAATGGAATAACCCAGCACTGTGGGAAGGCTGGGTTCATGCCCCTGGGGCTTTTGGAACACACCTTGCATACCTTTGTTGTTGTTGAATAGCTACTCTGTTTTGGTATCTCCTTTGGCCAAGTTATAGAGGAGAGTTGTCGGAGCTGAGGTTGGTAGTTCCACCTCCCCCCTTTATCTCTGCCTGTCTTCAGGGATATTTCTCTCCTCTGGCACTTACAATGCTTCCTCTGGTACTTGTGATGGGTTAAGGCGGGACTTATGCTGCCTGGACTCATTTTGCTTTCTCTGGCACTTGCTCCTCTGGCGCTTGCAACGGGTTAAGGCAGGGACAGTTGCCTTGCTAGGAACATCCTAAGATGTTGGGAAAAATTAGTTGTCCATCTTGATCTCACTTTTCCCAGCACAGAAACTATGAGTTGGGGGGAAATTTTTCTTGTGCTTGGTTCCACAGAATGGGGGAAGGGTTGTCACAGATGTAGAACTATGATTCTTTTACTATTTACTTGGAGTATTTTCACTTCCCTGTGGTCCTGGAGAATGTGTCTCATTCTCATATATTAGTTTTGTGTCATTGCTGGTGATAATCTCAGGATTGTATATTTGTTTTTTGTTTTCTGGGTGGCAGGCAGAGGGGAGTAAAGCCAACTTGATTTTATGCTATCATTTTGAGACCAGGAGTCACTATTTTCTCTATTTTACTTATTGCTACCTTAATCTTTATTATTTTTTCTTTCTGCCATCTTTTGGGTTAGCTTCTTTCTTGTTTTCTAGGGCTTTTTCTTTTCAGTCTTTTTTTCTCTAGTTCCTTACATTGTAACGTTAGGCTGTTGATTTGAGATCTTTCTTCTTTTTCAGCATAAGTGTTTGTAGATATAAATTTCCCTACTAGCACTGCTTTTGCTACTGTCTAAGTTTTGTGTGTTGCATTTTCATTTTCTTTGGTTTCAAATATTTTCTAATTTCCTCTGTGATTTCTTCTTGGAAATCACAAGGTTTGGTTGTCAAAACTTGTGTTTTTAAACTCCACATATTTGTGAATTTTCTGGTTTTCTTTGTGCTTTTTATTTCTAATTTTATTCCACTGTGATCAGAAAAGCAATTCTGTGTAATTGCTTTGTATAATTTCAATCTTTTAAAAAGTATTAAGATGAGTCTTGTGGTCTGACATATGGCCTATCCTGGAGAATGTTTCATGTGCATTTGAGAAAAATGTGTATTCTGCAGCAGTTTAGTGGAGAGTTCTGCATATATGTCTGTTAGCTCCAACTGCTCTATAGTGTCATTCAGGTCCTCTGTTTCCTTATAATCTTCTGTCTCATTGTTTTATCCATTACTGAAAGTGGAGTACTGAAACTTGCAACTATTAATGTTGAGCTGTCTATTTCTCCTTTCAGTGCTATCATTGGTTGCTCCATATATTTTGGAGCTCTAAAGTTTGGTGTATATATTTTTATAATCATTGTGTCTTCTTGGTGAATTGACTCTGGTAGCAGTTTTCAGCTTAAAATATATCTGATATTAGTTTAGCCACCTTAAGTAGATCATGGGATCTAAAGTTAGCCTCTTGTAAGCAGCATTCATTTGGATTTTTTTTTTCTATTCTGCCAATCTGCAATTTTGATTGGGAACTTGAATCCATTTGCATTTAAAATAATTACTGTTGGGGAAGGACTTGTATTTGTCATTTTGCTATGTGTTTTCTGTATATTTTATAGCTTTTTTGTTCCTTATTTTCTCCCTATCTTCCTCTATATTAAGTTGTTTTTTTTAATAGGGACACATTTTGATAGCCTTCTCATTTTTGTATGTATATTCTACGGATATTTTCTTCATTGTTAACATGGATATTACATAAAATATCTTAAAGTTATAACAACCTATTTTGATTTTATACTTACTTAACTTCAATTGCATTCAAAAATCTCTATTCCTATACAGTTCTGTCCCCTGTCTGCAGTTTATGTCACAAATTACATCTTCATGCATTGTGTACTTGTCAACATAGAATTATAACTTTTGTGCTTTGATTTTTTTAAACCTATAAGAACAAAAAGTAGAGTTACAAACCAAAATTATAATAATACTATTATATTTGCTGATATATTTACCTTTACTGGATATCTTTATATCTTTATATGGAGACGAGTTACTAACATCCTTTTCTTTCATCCTGAAAGGCTCCCTTTAGCATTAATTATAGGACAGACCTAGTAGTAATAAACTCCATCTACTTTTGTTTATTTGAATATGTCTTAATTTATCACTCCTTTTTGGACAGTTTTTCCAGATACAGAGCCGGGCGTGGTGGCTCATGCCTGTAATCCCAGCACTTTGGGAGGCTGAGGTGGGCGGATCACGAGGTCAGGAGATCGAGACCATCCTGGCTAACACGGTGAAACCCCGTCTCTACTAAATATACAAAAAATTAGCCAGGCAAGGTGGCGGGAACCTGTAGTCCCAGCTACGCAGGAGGCTGAGGCAGGAGAATGGTGTGAACCTGAGAGGTGGAGCTTGCGGTGAGCTGAGATAGTGCCACTGCACTCCAGCCTGGGTGACAGCAAGACTACGTCTCAAACAAACAAACAAACAAACAAGCAAAAGAATTATCTGTATCATCCCACTGCCTTCAGGGCTCTAAGGTTTCTGCTGAGAAATTGGCTAATAATCTTATTGATGATTCCTTATGTCTGACATTTCACTTTTCTCCTGCTGCTTTCAAGATTCTCATTCTCTGTCTTTGGCTTTCAAGAGTTTTATTATAATGTGTCTCTGTATATCTTTGGGTTTATGATACTTGGTGTTTATTTGGCTTCTTGGATTTGTAAATTCTTGTCTTTCCTCACATTTGGGTAGTTTTCAGCCATTATTTCTTCAGATAATTTTTATCTTTTTCTATCTTCTTTTTTTGGAATCTCAGAATGTAAATGTTGGCCCATTAATGGTGTCCTCTCAGGCTTTGATCACTTGTCATCTTTTTAATGCTCTTAACTGCTTACACTTGATAATTTCAAATGTCCTGTCTTCAAGTTTGCTGATTTTTATTTTTTATTGCCCGCTCAAATTTTTTTGTTGAATTACTCTAGTGACTTCTTTAGTTCAGTTATTATGTATTTTAGATGCAGGATTTCTTTTTGGTTCTTTTTATAATTTCTATCTCTTTGTTAAAATTCTTATTTTGTTCATGTCTTATTTTTCTGATTTCTTTTAGTTCCTTGTGTTTTCCTTGAGCTCTTTAAACATATTTATGAACAAATTGTTTAAGCCTTTGTCTACAAAGTCTGATGTCTGTGTTTCCTCAGGGATGGCTTCTAGTAGTGTATTTTGTTCCTTTGAATGGGTCGTATTTTTCTATTTCCTTGTATACTTTGTGATTTTTGTTGTTGTTGTTGTTGTTGTTGAAAATTGGGCAGTTAAAAAACAGCCACCTTTAACAGTCTTTGCAGACTGGCTCTGTGCCAGGGCATTCCTCTACTCATTACCTGGGCATGATTTGACCCTTGGAATCAGCCCACAGTGAAGGCTTAGGTCCTCTCAGGTTTTTTCTGAGCATAATGTGTGGCTTTTTCAATCTCCCTGTGTATATGCGTATTTGTCTGTTCTCACACTGCTGATAATGACATACCCAAGACTGGGTAATTTATAAAGAAAAAGAGGTTTAATGGACTCACGGTTCCACATGGTTGGGAAGGCCTCACAATCATGGCAGAAGGTGAAAGGCATGTCTTACATGGCAGCAGACAAGAGACAGAAGTGAGAACAAAGTGAAATGGGTTTCCCCTTATAAAACTATCAGATCTGTGACACTTATTTGCTACCATGAGAACAGTATGGGGGAACCGCCCCCATGATTCAATTATCTCCCACCAGCTCCCTCCAGCAACACGTGGGAATTATGGGAGCTACAATTCAAGATGAGATTTGGGTGGAGACACAGCCAAACAGTATCAACATAGTTGATTTTCACTGTCTTAATTTTCCGAAGAGTATCACCTAGTTTCTCTTAGAGGCCTTATGTGATCTATTGTATGCCTCCATTTGTACTTTCTTGCCCCAGTTACCTGCAAGTCTGTAGTCCCCCTGCAGGTTTTATGAGCTATGCCTGCTACTCTTGGCCACTTTTCCTATCCTCAGATCCAAGCTATGCCACTTTTCCACCTGAGCTCCAAGTTAGGCAACATAGGGTGCAGCCCTGCTGGCAGCAGCCCCCAGACAGGTTAAAACATTCAAGTAACTTCTGCTCTGTTCCCCCTGGTTCCAGAGAGGGAATTGTGAACTGGGTTGCTATCTTCTCCAGACCAAGACTGCACCATGCTGGGGAGAGGAGGGAACTAGGGTGAGTAAAAACATCACACAATTTCCAACTGTTTTTAATGTGGTTTTTTTTTTTTTCTGGATCAGGCATTTGTTCAGTTGCCTTTGACTTTTGGCTATTTTCCAAAGCTCCCACAAAATTTTAGTTGGGTGCTTTTTGTTTTTTTAATGTTTCTGTGGGGAAACGAGACCTGAAGCTTCTTAGTCTTGTCATTTTTTAAACTAATACTTTTAATTTGTCTTCTTGTTGATATCTGTATTTATAATTTTATATAAAGAACAGCAATTTCTTTTATAATGAGAAAAGGTAAAAATTGCTGAGAAAGAGACTATTATGAGAAAGGATCTCTCTTAGAATAGCAACCGAAGGAGTATAAACTGCATAGGAATAGACCTTACAATAGATGCTTATGAACCCAAATAAAACTATATGTTACATGGGAGTTAAATCACAAACTGAGCTCTCACCTGAAATCTTGTACAGTCAACATAAACACAGTATCACATCCAGCACCCTGAGATGCCTACACCATGAGAGATGCTGAGGCTAATCTCTCATTTCACTCCAGGATGTGCTCTGTAAGTGGACCATGGGCAGAGTTCCCCACACTGCTTAAATTCTCTGTCCCTTAAATACATGTAGTTAATTTACATCATTATTTAAATGTATATTTGTTTAGTCTTTAGTCTGTATAAATAGGATTACAAAAGGTTATAAGCAGATATAAAAGATGACTTGAATAAATGGCAAGACATACCATATTTTTAAATAACAGATAATGTATCATGAATATTTTATCCTTTCCCATTCATAGATTGGCAAGATGCAGTTCCAATAAAACATGTACAGGATGTTTTGCAGGCAACATGACAAAACAATTCAAAATCTCACATGACAAAAGAGCTAAATCAGGAAAATGAAAGATGACTCTGAAAAAGGAGAGTATGGAGCAAGCGGCAATGCCTTCCTGATATTAAGTCACACTGGTAAAGCTACAATAATTTAAAATTGTGGCACTGATTCAATGATAGTGATGGCAATAGAATAGAATAGATTGTACAGAAATAAGCTTTTATATTTAAATTGAGTAGTTCATAAAATAGACATTATAATTTAGAAAAAGAACCAAAACTACCTATCAATGTGTTAAATAACAGATTAACATTTTGTAATAAAGTGCTACTTAGACCATTATTTTTATTATAAACCAAAATAAATTCAAATCAAATATTAGGAGAGATTGGAAATTTGAATTAAATATATATCAGAGCTTTTGTGGAGGAAGAATTTATAAATTTAAAAGTAATGAAAGAAGTTCACAGGTAAAAATTGCAATTGATTTTATGCAAACAATCTCAACTGCCATTAAAATGATAGGCAAAATAAAGACAAAAAACACTGGAAAAGATTGTCGGTAAATTTTATTGACAAAAGTTTAGTATCTTTATTATACAAAGTGTTCATCTAATGATGGAAAACGTCAAAAACTCAATCAATTACCAAATAGTAATTTATAATTTATAAAGTAGGAATCACAACTAATTAATAAACATAAAAATATTCAACCTTACAAATGATCCCAGAAATGAAAGATTAGATAAAACTTAGGAACACTACTTCATCCCTTAAATAAGCTAAAATAAATGGTTTTGTTTATTTTAGGAATCATTAATGTCTTATTTAACCCACGTTAAAAATATCCTCCATCATACTATGCAGCCATAAAAAGGAATGAGATCATGTCCTTTACAGGGACATGGATGGAGTTGGAAGCCATTATCCTCAGCAAACTAACACAGGAATAGGAAACAAAAAAACCACATGTTCTCACTTGTAAGTGGGAGATGAACAATGAGAACATATGGACACAGGGAGGGGAACAATGCACACTGGGGCCTATCAGTGGGGTGGGGTAGGGGGAGGGAGAACATCAGGATAAATAGCTACTGTATGCTGGGCTTAATACCTAGGTAATGGGTTGATAGGTGCAGCAAACCACCATGGCACATGCCTACCTATTTAACAAACCTGCACATCCTGCACTTAAAATAAAATAAAATAAAATTTAAAAAATTTTCCCCCTTCGGAATTTTATAAACAATCCAGAATTAGGTATATAAAAGTAGTCACAATACTAGAACTCAGTGCATTTTTTTCCTTAAGTCTGAATCTCTTTAAGTTTAATAATAGCACACCTGATTTTCCTTCTCTATAAGGAAGAGAATGGGTCTTTGGAGTGCTGGATAATGACATTACACAGTGGTAGAAAAGTTATCCTAGCAATATGAATAGCTTTTTCCATAGCTGTATATACCTGTGTATATATGTATGTGTGTGTATATATGTGTGTGTGTGTGTGTGTGTGTAAAGGCATACATTTTGTATTTTATTTTTTCTTTTTTTAAAAAATAAATGTTTTAAATAGTGGTGCCAAATGCTAAGGTACAGTGTAAATGATATTTATACTTACTACTGATGGTATTATAAAGCAATATATATTAATCATGATGAGTTAGGCTATGCTGCTATAACAAGTAACATAAAAATACCAGTGGCATAACAAAGAAGCTTATTTTTCACTCATGCAAAGCCCAATGGATGCTTGCTGTGGCTCTCTTCCATCTGGTGAGTCAGGGGTCCATGCTACTATCTTAATGTATGGCTATTAGTTCTGCTTTGCTAGGTAGAAGGGAGGCATGGAAACACCTCTCTTAAGTGTGTGTTAGATGTGTGTCATTTCCACTCATAGCCCATTGGCCAGAACGAATCACATGGCCCTAAACTAATTACAAGGAGGTTAGAAATGTAAGGGAGTATATTAAGTATTTAGTGAACGCTATTTCTGACACAAGGTACAGCCCTTCTGGAAATCAATTTGCAGCATAAATCAAATGCACTAGTAATTTTACTTCTGAATATGTATCCTTAGGAAATAAAAAAAAGGTAAAATCTACATATATAAAAATGGTCATCACTCCACAGCTTCATTATTACCATCTACAAAATGGTAATCCATTGCCCTATTAGGGCAAGAAATTTGACCCAGGCTGCAAGGTGACTAGAAAGGTACACTTGGAACACACCTTCATGCCAAGATAGGCTCTACCAGAAATAAGTTGCTCTTCACTAAATCTCCTCTCACGACCCCATCACCTATTATGACATGTGCATTTTAAATTCTGAACTTGGCTCCTGATCCTGGAGTTCTTTCCAGTGGGTACAGGGCATCTTCCACTGTGATTTTCAACAATGACCCTGGCTTTGACCCTGACATCACCCTTGCCTCATGTCCTGGATTTGCTGTTTGATTGAGTCACTGGCAGCCTGAGAGTCACTGATGGCCTTTGTGCTTTGTTTGACCTATATGGTGTTTTGAAAATGTTTGAAATTATAGCCAACACTTAAACCTGGGAAATTTCGCATATATATCCAGATTTTATGCTTTTTCTTTTTCATAAAAAAGGAAAGCCTGATAACCTGTACCGTGCAGTGTTTAGGCTGCACAGCTTGTCACGGTGGAGCCCTCTCTATCTTAATCCTTTTCTGCTCTGCTCACTCAGTCGTGGGCCCTGGAGATTGCTACTCCTTGCTCAGAACACTTACTCCACTTTTCCGCCACCATATTGGGTACATTTACTTTCCTGCCATTTCTGTGACCTCTCATTGCCCTCAAGAACACCTTTATTGTGATTAACAGTGGCCCAAATGACCTGCCAGCTTCTTCAGGCTACCCTGCAAAGGCCCCTGGGGACCAGATCTTTGTATCTTTAGGGAAGTCCAAGTCCACAATTTCTTCCTTGGTCCTCTGCAACCTGCACCCAATCTTCTATCTCTGGGGTCACCTCTTCTGTTGGAGCCCCAGCAAATGGCAGCTGATTGGCCTTCTCCTGGCAGGCACAAGTGGGTGCTAATGAATGGAAGAATGTGCTGTCCTTACACCTGATAATGAGGTAATTGACCCCCCACCTCTTCTCTCTCCACCCTCAGTGTTTCTTTTTATGTTTCTTTTTCTTACACTTGACTGAGAGCTCACAAAATGCTTAGATGTTATTCCAAGGTGCAAAGTTCCCACAATGGTGTCACGACCGAAAACATATATTTAAATAACACACTGAGGCATGTGACGCTGGTACTGCCTGACCATAGTAAAACAAAGGGCTTTTTTGACCACCTGTCTACCTGTCCTTCCATCCATCCACCCTGCCAGGCAGCATTTATTTAATGCCTTCTGTCTGCCAGACCCTTTTATGTACTGTTATCCTCACAATGCCAGAAGGATAGCCCCATTTCATTGATGAGAAAACTGAGGCTTGGGGAATTCAAAAAATGTGCTAAGGTCATGTAACTTAGAGATGAAAATTTAACCCTAAAGCCTAAAACCATTACAATGAACATTCTGCCCTGAAGAAGTTCACCATCTGGTAGAGACATATTTTAGGTGTGATGACTATTAATTCATTCTAAATTTCACATTAAAAATTCTTACTGTCACTTCAGTTATTTGGAAGCTTTTGCCAAAAGCCCTTGAGGGATCACATTGTCCCGATAATGACCTGACAGACAGCCTGAGAATGTGGACTGTTCTCGTAGTAATAATATCAAAGCCTTGAAAGTGTGCCTGGCAGTGTGCTTCATGGACATATTCATTTGTGAAGCTCTCCCTGGGCTCGCCCTCTCCCACATTCCAAACGAGTCCTTAGGCCCTCGTATTTCCTTGCCTTGGGGAATTTTTGCAGGCAGCATGTAAACAAAAACTGCTGGAAGTCTATGATTCCTCCTGCGTTCAGTAAATGCTTATGGCAGATTGGGTAGAGGAGGTGGAGAAAAGAGGGATTCTAAGGGTCAAAGAAGGACAAGAGAAAGCTTATCCCCATCCTGGGGAGAGGTCTCTGGTCAGTGAATGGCACAAATAGTGTGAGATCCAATCCCACCCTATGGCAGCCCCTGGGGAGGTGGCCAGACTGTGAGGATATGGCTCTGTGGGGACCCTGGAGGCTTGTCTCTGTGCAAGACTCAAAAAACGTGCAAGGTCCTGGATGGGAGCTGGGAAGAGGGACGTCTCAATGATAGCTGTGAACAAATTTCCTGCCAACCTAGGAGAATAGGGCCTTACTGTCAGAAGGCAGATGATTACAAAAATTGCACACTTTATTGTGCCAGAGTTTCTCCCTAAAATGCTCAGGATGAAGAATTCTTGCTACTTCCCTTTTGCTTCCTGAATCAAAGCCAAATTTCTCAGCGTGCTTTTCGGGTCCTTTCCCTCTCCCAAGCTGATCTTTACTTCTAGTGGAATCCCCGCTGCCATCAGTACTTTGGACTCCATATTCCAGCCACTGGAGCTTGTTGGCAGATTTCCCTGTGTGCTCTCCTGTCTCCGCGCCTTTGCACATCCAGTTCCCTCTGCTCACTGAGCTCTTCTGTTTTTAGAAGTCTCATCTTTCAAGTCCTTGGAGGAGCCTTCCCAGACCTCCCTTCCCAGCACACACACACACACACACATATGCCAATAGCAGAATTAATCATTTCCACCTTTTGCCTGGTGGCATTTTATTATTTGATTAAAGTTAGGAATTTAAGACTCATCTCCCCAAGTGGCTGTGAGCACCTTGAAGTCTGGTGCTGTGTCTGAGTGATCCATGGTTCCCCAGGACCTAGCACAGGGCAAGGCACACAGAAGGTGATTCAGCAAATGTTTACAGGATGACTATGTTGGAGCATCAGCGAAAGGACTGGGGGCTGTGGAGTGGGTGCTCCACACTCAATGCTTGCCATGGATAGGCAGCTCTGAGCGGGGCCCTTCTCTGACCAGGGCAGAGGGATGCTGTATCAAGTAGCACTACTTGGCTGGGGTCCCACTGGCAGGAAAGTATTTTAATGTCTTGGTTTGATGATGATTCTGGTGTTCATTGCATTCTTTTGTTTTATACCTTTTACTGATCTTTTTTTTGTTTCCCCTAAACTTGAGACTTTCATAAACAAAGAAATGGGTATTAACTAGGTGCCTGGTTTGGGTTATTTCACAATGCTAGGATTTAGTATCATCATCCCCATTTTAGGGATGAGTCAAGCCATGCTCAGAGAGGTTAAGTAACTTTCTCACATCCTTACCGTGAATGGGGGCCAGGTGCAAACTCAGACTTGCCTTATCCATCAGGCACCAGTGTTAATGTCTCAATGGAAAGAAGTTCCCTCAATCAGGATAATTTGAGAAGTGTTTATGCACAAAGGCACTAAATACAAGCCGTGGATGGGTAGGGGGGAAGCAGAAGGGGTACTGCAAGGACCTGGGGCTAGCAGCAGCAAAGGACCCAAAAAAGAGAGACTTCGGGGAAGCGCACGAACGTCCCTGCCCCAGTTCCAGCCAGCCTCCAGCAGCCTCTTGCTGTTTCTCCCTCCCATCTACTGGGCTCCCCACCAGCCAGACTTGGAGGGCAGGAGCCCATGGATGAGGCCCTCAGAGGTCTGCCTCTATGGCAGAAAAAAGGTGGAGCAGGAGAAAAATGAATCTAGAAGGACCAGCAGAAGACAGCTGCACACCAGCCCCATCTCACATAGCTAGGCAGAGCAATGTGACATGTTGGGGTCGGGACATCAAACCAGGCCCTCTGGCTACCAGGGTATGTTCTTACAGAATTCTAGTGACTGTGGGCCTTTAACTGCAGGTCACGTTCCCACCCAGCATAGTTGTCACTCTGCTTGGGAGGCCTCAGTGGCTCCTGATGGACCAAGACTGAGTGATGGAGACCAGGGGAGGGGCTGCTGCCCCCTGTTTAAAAGAGACAGGCACCATAGGAGAAGATCCAGAGGCCCTTCTGGGTCCCATGTCTTCCGAGCATGATTTTCCTTTGAGCGAGAAGACTGGCAGGCAGCAGTCCTCACTTTTTTTTCTCTCTCCCCACCCCCAGCTCCTCACATCCATCCCATTTGAGAAGAGAAGGGCAGCAGCGTTGTCTTTCCATCAATTTCTCTGGCGCTTGCTTCCCTCACCTTTTCTCCCTCTTAATCTTCCTGTGGCTCCTAAAAGGATTAATTAGAAAGATGTGAGCAGGGGTTGGAACGTCAGAAAACAATCGTCACTTTCCTATCTGACCTCTCTCACCAGCTGCAGAATTAACAAATTGAATGTTCTCAGCAGACAGGGGTGGCACATGATGCCGAGTTCATGGCGGGCCTGGCCGGGGCCTGTGCGGAGCCCCGTTTAAACAACTCTTGCTGATTAAATTCCTCCCGGGCACTCCCGCCAGATGCTGTTAGAAAATACTCACATCCAAGAGGTTTTTAATTTTTTTTAAACATGTGCCAATTATTTGCCTGCTATCTGCAGGTGCTGGCAAGCGTCACAGGCCGGCCTCGCTGTCTACACTCTTATCCACTCGGCGCCTGCCTGGGGGGCTCACGTCGTCGGGAATGGGATCCTGGGTTCTGCTAGGGGCTGTCAAAAGCTCTCCAGCCACCCTGTGTGGCTGCCTTCCCTGCCCCCGGGCCAGCCCCCAGAGCCTCACCTTCTGAAGCTCACAGCTCTCTAGAATGTTTCAAGGTGACAACACAGACCGGGTGACCTGCTGGAAGTGGGGCCCACAGGGGCAGGCATGCAATCGTGCCTGGGCCCGTGCCAGCTGCCTCTCAGCCAGGCTGTGCTTCAGACCTGAGCCAAAGAGGGACATAAAAACAGCACCTCCACGAGCAGGGGAAGGGTGCTTGGCCCTTGCTCACGGGCCCCTTTAAAATATGTCCCAGAAAGCAGCCCCACTCCTGCTCCCACTTCAGCCATCTTAATTACTTTGTTTATGTCTCACTTGATGCTTAATTAAAACCAAAGTGTTCTTAGCGGTTTTAACAAATGCCAATTAATATCTAAAAGCAAGGGTGTAAAATATAAGCTACAGAATGTTTATCCATGCTCATATATTTTAATGAAGGTAATAGAAACATTTGACCAACAATAAACCTTGTACTGTGTTCTACGGTAACCACTGCCTCCCTGGCCCCTTCAGACCTGGGGGTGGTATCCCAAACCTTCCCCTGGGGTTTCCTTTGACCCTGGCCACACCTTTGGAATTGGCTTTTTATTGGACTCTCCTCTCCTTACCCAATGTGAGTGGCCATCTCATCTCATTGAGGACAGCAGTGCCACTCAGGAATGCTTCCTGTCCATCTCATTTAGGAAGTCCTGTCTTGCCCTTTGATGACACCCAGAGCAAGTTGATGGGTATCTTTTCTGGTGCTTCCACCTTTTGGTGCTGAGGATAACTTCTTCTTACTTCCCATTAAATGAACAAAGAACTCCCATGAGTCTCAAGACACAACTAAGTCATTACAGAGATTTGTAGGAGTAATTGAAGGACCTGAACTTGTTTGTCCCAGAGAAGGGAGAATTTGGGGCAGGGGAGGAGCATAAAACCTCCCGGTGTCTGGTAGGTGCTCACGTGGAAGAGGTAACACACTGAGTCCATATGTGGAGAAACCAGGAGCAATAAGAGGAAAACAAAGGAAAGACACATTTCAGCTCAATACAGGGAAGGACTTTATAACAATCGGAGCCCCACAGAGATGGAATTGACGGCCCTAGGAGGCAGAGAATTCCCCACGCTGAAGGTGTTACAGTGGAGGACAACTGACCACTGGGTGAGAAAGGACAGTGCTGGTGTCTGTATTAGACCTTTTCCGAAAATTTCTTCCCACATGAGATTTTATGATCCCTCTTTCAGAAATAGCAAGAGTCCTGTAGGGTCTTCACATTAAGAGGGCCATAGTGGTTCTAGAGGAAACCTGTAAGACACGATAGGCCTACACACATATTAGGGAAGAGAGAGAAAAGATAAAGAGTTTTGTAAAGAGCAATAGGTTGGGAGAATTTAGTGTAGGGACATTGTCTTTTGTACTTTAATGGCCTAAAAACAATCACTTTGTTAGAGCCCTGTACAATGTTGTATATTTATAATGGCCATTGAGCCAGAAAAGTTAAAATTCAAATTCAATGGAATTTAAAATTTAGAGGAAGGATTTCTGCTTTAAATTGGTAATGGCCATTGAGCCAGAAAAGTTAAAATTCAAATTCAATGGAATTTAAAATTTAGAGGAAGGATTTCTGCTTTAAATTGGTGTTATGATGCCTGATATGTCCCTCTTTTCCCCAGAAATGCTGGTGTAAAACTCATATAAATACAAATAAACTAACAAACAAAAAGCAAGTACCGATATTTTTAAAAATATAAGCAAAGACCATATGTTAAATTCTAGGGAGAACTGTTATTAATTACCACACCAATAGGAAAGGATTGAGAAATAATTTTGGAGCATACTTTCTTTAGTTAAAACTGCCAAATCCAAAAAGAGAGGATATGAAGTAATCTAAATACCTTCCTGCTGATGCCCCTGTCTTCAAGACACAGGGACAAGTACTAGAAAAACAGGCTGTCTCTCTTCCAATATCTTCCAAGCTAGGTAGAGCTGCCAGAGTCCTGTCTTTCCCCAGATATCCCCTGCCATCCCCTCCCCCTCACACCACGCCTTCAGACCAGCTTTATCTTCATCCATCCAGAAGCCATAGTTCCCACACAGCAGAGGGGAATGGAGGAAGCACATTGCATCTTGGTTCACTTAGATACCTAAAGAGAAGCATCAGAAGCAGGGTGGAGTCAGGAAGAGCCCTAGGCACAGTTCTGGATAAGGGGTGTAATCTTTCATGTTCTAAACTGTACACAAAAGGAATAAAACCTGTATCTTATCCAAAGAAACTGATAGTTGGACCAAGGAAAATCTAACTTCAACCCAGCAGCATTACTCACAACAAAGGCCTGCATGTATTGTACATTGAGTTAGTGGTTGATTTTTAACTCCGTACTTTAGAAGGGAAGCTTCCAGGAGCTAAATACGCAACGATGGGGGCTGCTGGAAATTCCAGGCTTAAATAACAATCTTTTCTTTCAAGGATGAAGAAATAGAATCAATAAAGAGCCTACAGAAAGGTACCACAAATTATGGGAAAGTGAGACTTTACCTGATGATTCACAGCTCTAAAGTGTTATTCTATTAGATAAAATAGAGAATTGTGGACTAAAACAAACCTTCCTGCTGTCTGCAATAATGTGTGGTGTGGCTTTTATGAAACAGGAACAGGAAGCTATAAAATTAGAATGGGCTGAGATGAAGGTGGTGTGCAAAAGTGTTGGCTGAAACAAGAAAAAAATGCAAGAAAATTCCAAATGCAGTAGCATAATTAAATCCAATTGAAGACGGCAAGAAAAATAGTAGAGCTTGCAAAACATTACAGCAGTCATATGGAAAAGAAACTTGAGAAAACCCTCCTTAAAAATAATAACAAACAGGTATAAAGGCTTGAGAATGTAGAACAGACCTGAAGTTATACACATCTCAGAGGAACCAAAGCCAAATGTGTAATAGTGCTCACCCTATTGGAGTTTCCACTTCAAAAGGAGAGGTATAAATATCTCTTTAAAGATACTAGCAAGTTGGATTTGACAGAATACACAAAGTTACTTATCTATCATAACAAAAACAAATTTAATTTCAGATATGAAAAAATTTATTATTATAAAACCCACAGTCAGTGGGGCAGTATAGTAATTTAGTAATTAATAGACCAAAAATAAAAACAGTATGATCATTTAAATATACGCCTTAAAATGTTTGATTAAATTCAATACCCTTAGACCCCAAGTCCAGCCAGATTTTTCTGTTGCATATACCCATATTTTCTGCTAAAATTTTTTTATGCTAGTTCCTATGGTGAAATTTAATATTTTCATCATGGCTGGTGTTTCATAAATAGTAATAAGATTTTAAGTCAACCACCTGAGTAAATGTGAAAACTACTCCTTGTCCCTAAGTCCCAACAGTGTCCCCTGCATTTCTCAAGTGCTCCACTGCCCCTCTCCAGGGTCCCTCCTAGACCTTCTGCACTCCAAAGTTGCCATAGACATTGCCCTCCAGATTCATGATTTACCAGGGTGCAGGTTGGGGATATAAGGTGGCACTTATCTAGAACATCCCTCACATTTATGCCTTGATCCCTGAAGCTCCTGTGGAAGGAGATGCAGACTTCCATTTCACAGAGCAATAGCTCTGAGTGGGGGAACATAAGGGCTTAAATCCACATTGAATTGTCAACAGCTAGCCTTGAAGGAGGGCATGGTAGGAGAAGAAGGGGAGTTCCCGAGGACTTGGGGCTGGGGAAGGGAGCAGAAGAGACAGATCAAAGAAGCAATATTAATCATTACTCATATTCTGATCAGAGTTAATTCTGTCACTATCTTCTGTTCTCGTGGGTTGATGGTGGTGGGATGGACACCAGGGATGGGCACAGCAAAAGGTTGTAGTCCTGTCCACATAAACATAGAACTTCTGGACTGCTCTGCAGAGTCGGGTGTCAGCCCCTCACATTTTCCAGTGAATCCTTAGATTTATGAGACATGGATTGAATAGCTGAGAAATGAAATTGGCTCGATCCAACCAACGTATCATAGTTGCATGCTTCTGTGCCTTTGTACATGCTGTTCCTGCTGCCCAGAATCCCCACCCTACCTTGGTCCACCAAAAAAACACCAGCCCAATATCTCACAGGCAGAGGGAAAGGCACCTTCTTCTGTGCATACCCCTTGCAATAGAACGAGCTGTTCCCAGGCCTGTCTCCAAACTACAGAACATGTTTCTCCAGGGCAGAGGTCATGGCTTACCCATTTCTGTATCCCTGGCCTTACATTATGCTTATTACATATTAGGTCTTAGTAAATATCACTGTGATGAATAATAAAGAAATACAGAATGCAGGTCTCCAAAACTCCACGCTGGGGAGGTTCAACTTGAGGAGAAGATAGGGGTTCAAACCTAGTAAGGGAATACTGTTTTGGACATCCTTGGTTCTTAGTGGCTAACTAGGGCTTGGTTTCTCTCTGAACAGGCCAAATCAAGAGTGGGACTCTGGTGAGCATGTTTGAACCCTCCAGAAGCACATATATCATGAGCTTGTGGAAGCTCAGGCTATTGGCACTCCTTGTGAGGTCTTCAAATTTGTTTCTTCCATCAGAACACATTGGAAGATCCTGATGCAAGAAGCAGCTTCAAAGGACTACCTACATCTGATGGCAGAACACCAATAGCTCCCATTAAAAGAGCCATGGATTCTGAGCTAATTAATAGCAAATGACCGCAGCTTTCCCCTGTACAGCTGAGGTCCTAGATCCACAACAGAGAAAATTGTGGAATAGTCTGGGGACAAGAAAGATTATAGATCTGGGAGTCAGGAAACCAGGGGCTTCACTCTGAAAGACTAGTATTATTTAGTCAGTCTCTTAATTTTATGGGGCCCTGGTTTCCTCATGTATTAAATGAAAATACTGGATTAGATAACATCTTAGATCTAAAATTCTACAGTATTTTAAGTAGGTATATTCTATTCAATTCTTTAAGCCAACCAATGATCAAGAGATGGAATAGACTACTTTCTATTTTAATACTTTCCTGGTTAATTGATCTCTTGATTGCAGAGAACAACAAAATCCAAGCTCATCTTCTTATATGTTCCAGTTATATCAATACTCAGTCATTCTCGTCATAGAGGGATATAAGAAGTTCTGAAACTTGCACCTTACATCTTGATGAATATATGAATTAAGATCAAACATTTGTACTTTATTTGTGGTGGATTGTCTGTTCACTATCTTGATTGCCAGAGTTAGAATATGAAAGACTGTTTTATCATATAACAATCAATAGTCAATTGACAGTGATCAACATCTACTGTTAGGCCAACACTGTGCTGGGAACTCAATTTGCACATTTATTTTATATAGCACTTTCTACGCACTTGATCTCATCCGGTCTTCACCTCAGTCCTCCTCCTTCCTAGGAGTGCCCACCCAGGCTAGCACAGACCACTTAGAAGTGTTGTGTTTGGAAAATCATCAGCAGGGCCTTCTTCTTCACAGAGGAATATGTCACTGTGACCAAAGAAGGTGTGACTCTGCAGCTCCCTCCTGACCCAGAGGGCACCCTGAAGGACAGCCACTTCTCCAGAAATCTTGAGTTTACCCAAGACATAGCCTTAAGCCTCACAAGAACAACCTTGTGGGATTTCTTATCCTTCCAACTTTGACTTGGCCAGAAATATCCTGAGACCAGCCTTTTCAGCTAGATTTTAGCACTTCTACTCTGGCTTCAGCAGCAGCACCAAAGGGTAAAGAGATGTGAGACACTAATAGTATTTCACCCATGCACCCTTAAAATAATCTAGGCTTCCTGGGAATGGTCAATGTTAGTTCTGTTTAAGTTTCACATGGAGGTGAAGTGGCGATGGGTCTCCTGAGCTTTCTCCCTTTCTGCCCAGAGGCTATGGAGTCAACTTTTGGCTCCGACAAGAGTGCTAAGCACTTTGGAAATCAGGAAAAGAATCAGGTGATGGGCTTCTCTATTTATCCTTTGAAAACATCTTTTTAAAAACTTCGTTGTGTTAGACACAAATGGCTCCGAGGTGAAGCGAAATAGATGCAGTCTCTGTTCCTTTAAGGGATTCCTAGACTGGACCAGTAAAGTGATAAATTATAATACTGTGGCACGGCAGAAACAGTTAGTTGCCTACATGCTTATGTGATGAGCCATTCTCCCTCCTTTCTTGTGAACAGAACTTCAATTTTCTTCTTGTTTAGCCATCTCTGCCTTGGTGGATCAATCGTGATTGGTCTAAATCAGACACAAATCTAATGCCCTTTTCCAGTTACCAGCCTAGAGGTGGGTATAACACCCATTCTGGCCAGTGAGACTTCAGGGCAAGTCTTCTAGACAACTGAAAGGGAGAAATCCATGTTAAAAGTTACCATAAGGAGGCAACCTTTTGCTTCTTCATCCATTCTTCCTGCTTAAGATGCTGTTGTGTAAGAATTTGATGCTTAAAATTGGAGAAGCCATTTTGTGACTCAGAGGAGGGTCATAGACAGCAATCATGGATGAGAAAGTAGATAAATGGGTGCCTGTGCCCCTGATGGCATCATTGAGCCACAAAGGCAAACCTAAGACCACCTATCATCTAACTTCTTGTTAAGAAAATAAGCATCCATCAGTTTGAGCCATGGTTAGTCAGAATTTTTTTAATTGCAGCCAAAAACATTCCTAAATGTTAAAAATTAGGAGAGAGCTTAAACAATGTATATGCTAGTAAATTCCTGGGGGAGTCATAGAAGGCTGCAAGGTCTTGAAGGATGAGTGGAGGTCACCAGGTGGAGACAACAGGGAAAAGCATTCCAGGCAGAGGCAGGAGCTTGAACAATGGAATAGAGATACAGGGGTGGGGGAGGCGGTAATATTGTTTGGCTGTCCCCACTCAAATCTTATCTTGAATTGTAGATTCCATAATTCCCATTGTTGTGGGAGGGATTTAGTGGGAGATAACTGAATTATGGCAGTGGTTTCCCCCATACTGTTCTCGTGGTAGTGAGTAAGTCTCACCAGATCTGATGGTTTTATAAGGAGAAACCCCTTTCACTTGGCACTCACTCTCTTTGCCTGCTGCCATCTATGTAAGATGTGACTTGCTCCTCCTTGCCTTCTGCCATAATGTGAGGCTTCCCCAGCCACGTGGAACCGTAAGTCCAGTTAAACCTCTTTCTTTTGTAAATTGGCCAGTCTTGGGTATATCTTTATCAGCAGCATGAAAATTGACTAATACAGTAAATTGCTACCAGTAGAGTGAGGTGCTGCTGTAGAAGAAACCCAAAAATGTGAAAGCAGATTTGGAACTGGGTAACAGGCAGTGGTTGGAACAGTTTGGAGGGCTCAGAGGAAGAGAGAAAAATGTGGGAAAGTTTGGAACTTCCTAGAGACTTGTTGAATGGCTTTGAAAAATGCCGATAATGATATAGACAATGAAATCTGGTCTGAGGTGGTTTCAGATGGAGATGAGGCACTTGTTGGGAACTGGAGCAAAGGTGACTCTTGCTATGTTTTAGCAAAGAGACTGGTGGCATTTTTCCCCTGCCATAGAGATTTGTGGGACTTTGAACTTGAGAGAGATGATTTAAAGCATCCAGTGGAAGAAACTTCTAAGCAGCAGAGCATTCAGGAGTTGACCTGGGTGCTGTTAAAGGCATTCAGTTTTATAAGGCAAGCAGAGCATAAAAGTTTGGAAAATTTGCAGCTTGACACTTCGATAGAAAAGAAAATCCCATTTTCTGAGGTGTGCAGCCTAGGGACTTGGTGCCCTGTGTCCCAACTGCTCCAGCGTGGCTGAAAGGGACCAATGTAGAGCTTGGGCTGGTACTTCAGAAGGTGCAAGCCTCAAGTCTTGGCAGCTTCCACATGGTGTTGAGCCTGTGAGTGCACAGAAGTCAAGAACTGGGGTTTGGGAACCTCCACCTAGATTTCAGAGGATATATGGAAATGCCTGGATGTCTAGGCAGAAGTATGCTGTGGGGCAGGGCTCTCATGGAGAACCTCTGCTAGGGCAGTGTGGAAGGGAAATGTGGGGTAACAGCCCCCATGCAGAGTTCCTACTGGGGCACTGCCTAGTGGAGCTGTGAGAAGAGGGCCACCCTCCAGACACCAGAAATGATAGATCCACTGACAGCTTGCACCATGCGCCTGGAAAAGCCACAAACACTCAATGCCAGCCAATGAAAGCAGCTGGGAGGTAGGCTGTATTCTGCAAACCCACAGGAGCAGAGCTGCCCAAGCCATGGGAACCCACCTTTTGCATCAGCATGACCTGGAAGTGAGACATAGAGTCAAAGGGAATCATTTTGGAGCTTTAAGATTTGACTGCCCTACTGGATTTCAGACTTGCATGGGGCCTGTAGCCCCTTTGTTTTAGCCAATTTATCCCATTTGGAACAGCTATATTTACCCAATGCTTGTACCCCCATTGTACCTAGGAAGTAACTAACTTGCTTTTGATTTTACAGGCTCATAGGTGGAAGGGAGTTGCCTTGTCTCAGATGAAACTTTGGATTATGGACTTTTGAGTTAATGCTGAACTGAGTTAAGAATTTGGAGGAGTTAGGAAGGCATGATTGGTTTTGAAATGTGAGGACATGAGATTTGGGAGAGATCGGGGCGGAATGATATAGTTTGGCTGTGTGCCCACCCAAATCTCATCTTGAATTGTAGCTCCCATAATTCCCATTGTTGTGGGAGGAACCTGGTGGGAGATAATTGAATCATGGTGGTGGTTTCCCCCATACTGTTCTCATGGTAGTGAATAAGTCTCCCCAGATCTGATGGTTTTTTAAGGAGAAACCCCTTTCACTTGGCACTCACTGTCTCTTTGCCTGCTGCCATCCATGTAAGATGTGAGTTGCTCCTCCTTGCCTTCTGCCATGATTGTGAGGCTTCCCCAGACACATGTAATTTAAGTCCAATTAAACCTCTTTCTTTTGTAAATTGCCCAGTCTCAGGTATGTCTTTATCAGCAGCATGAAAATGGACTAATACAGGGGGCATGTTATATTTGGACATGATGGGAAGTTCAGTGTGGTTGGAATACAGACCAGGGTGGGAGTGATGAGAGAGGATTTATTCAGAGTTAAAGTTACAGTGCTTTAACAAAAGACAGTGGCTTAAAGGATGTAAAAGCTTACCTCTCTCTCATGGAACAGTTCTAATGTGGGTAACCCATGCTGTCAGGGTAGGACTGCTCTGTGTGGTGGTCCAGGGACTCAGGTTTCTTGCCCATATTATTCCCTCATCTCCTGGGGTATGGCCCTAATCTGCATGATCCGGGGAATCTCCAGTTCCCATCCTTTTCAGGGAAGAGGATAAGAAACTAGAGAAATATGTGTCTGATGTATGAAGGCCTCCCATGAAAGTGGCACCAGCACACTTCGTGTTTGCTGATTTTCAATGAGCAAGAATTTAGTCACTAGCCACAGCTAGTGCAGGGAAGTCTAGGAAATGTAACCACTAGCTGTGTGGGCACCTAGCAAGCTCTCTTCAGGCAGGAAGAAGCTCTGAAGAGCTGAGGGCAGCTTTTAGCTCAATGTATGGATAAAGGCTTCCAAACTTAGAATTGGCCAAAAGCCAACATGTTTAATGATGAAGTCAGCTTCTCTTCATCAGAGATATTCAAGCAGAAGCTGGACAGCAGCCGTGCAGATGCCTTGTAAAGGGGACTGGTAATGAAGCAGTGGACTGGACTAGAGGACCCCTGCCATGCCTAAGGACCTTGGATTTGGCACTTGCTACATCTCTGCCTCTCAACTGTGGTGTGACTTGGCTCGATTGGGCAGCCTGAGCCTAGAGACAAGGAGATCAGTTAAGAGGCTGAGCCAAACTGTGAGGAGGTGTCAGTGAAGACAAAAAGGAAGGAATGGTTGTGAGCAATAATGGAGAGGAAGAGCCACAGTTCTTAGTGTCTGATAGGTTGTCGAGGGCAGGTTTAGGAAATCAGAAGAGTTAATGATGATCCCAAGTTTTCCAGCCTGCGTACCTGCAAGATGTCACCAAGCCTCTAGCAGAGATAGATGAGGCCTATGGCATGTTGATCAGGCAATCAGACAGCTGAAAATGTGAGTAGGGAACAGGTGAAGAGGTCCAGGCTGGGGGATTTAGACTTGGGAATTGTCCAAATACATACGAATTTTTTATTATTTATTATTATTTTTTTTTGTGATGGAGTCTTGCTCTGTTGCCGAGGCTGGAGTGCAATGGTGTGATCTCGGCTCACTGTGACTTCCGCCTCCCGGGTTTAAGCAATTCTCCTGTCTCAGCCTCCCGAGTAGCTGGGATTACAGGTGCCTGCCACCACGCCCGGCTAATTTTTGTATTTTTAGTAGAGACGGGGTTTCACCATGTTGGCCAGGCTAGTCTCGAACTCCTGACCCCAAGCGATCTGCCCGCCTCGGCCTCACAAAGTGCTGGGATTACAGGCGTGAGCCACCGCACCCGGCCCATATGATTTTAAAAACAGGAATTGGTAAGATCACCAAGAAAAAAAAGTAAGGAGCAGAAGTGGTTAACCTGGGATTTACAGGCTCTTGTAGGGTCCATGAATGCCCATTGTGTGCTTGTGTTTGTGTGTGTCTGTGTGTGAGTGTGTTTTCATCAGATTCTCAAAAGGACCTTGGACTTAGAAGAATCACAGCTGTAGGAAAAGAATGTTCCTTCAGGGAGAAGAGAACTTGGGGGAAACTATTATTCATAGGTGCCACAGGGAGCAATCACTCCAGAAAGAGGATGTTTGCAATTTCGGATGTTCCTTCGATGTCCTGTGGCCTATAAGAATCGAGAAATGGCCATTGGATTGGCCAACTGGAGACCTTTAAGAAAGCCACCTCCGTGGGAGAGGGTGCAATTCACATCCCAAACTGAGGTGAAGACTGGGCCCGGAGTGTGGGCCGCCCTCCAAGTAAATCTGCTTATGAGAGGAAGTCCCTACCCCTTGAGCATCTGGTCAAGGGGTAGGGACTAGATTTTGCCTTACGGAGGACAAGTCAGTCCCTGAGGAGAAGTCGCGGAGAGGGACGCAGAAGCGCAGTGCGACGGCGGGTCCTGGGGAAAGTGGTCTTGCGCAGAGATGCCAGGGCACTCCTGGGAGGTGCGGGGAGGCAGCTGGGATTCAGCTAGGAAAAGCGAGAGTGAGCGAAGAAGCTGCACACAAACGGCCTTGACCTCGCCTGCTCAGAGTTGGGGTCAGAGGTGCACTCGGGGGTTGATCCTACCGGCGGTGTTTGAACCGCTGGCGTGCGGAGCGAGACTGGGGTTAAAGCGTAAGAGCCCGCGGGGCCGCGGCCAGGCCTGGGACCCTGGCTACCCCGAGCGCAGGAGCAGCTCCACCTGGAAGCGGGGTCCGCGGGACTGAGCCGTGCGCTGATTGGCCGGCGCAACATCGCGCGCGTCAGTTGCCCGCCGCGGCGTGGCCGAGGAGTAGCTTTGGCCCGAGCGTTCGTGGGGCCGCCACACCAGTTCCTCGGTGCCTCTGCCCGTGATGTGATTAGCCGAGACCTGTGCCTTTAAGGAGTGCCCCCTTCCTCGGCCCTTCCCCCTCCAATTACAGCACTAATTTCAGTAATGGAGCATTAATAGAGTAATGGGCGAGTGAGGCTGGCCTGAAGGAACTGTGGAGCTCAGCACAAATTGAGTAAATAAACCATGTATTAGATTTCTAAACAATACTTTTAGTCTAGTCTCCAGGGAAAGAGAGTCTTCAAGACTTACTTAAGTCATCCCTGCAAAGTGTATGTAAAAGAAGCCTCCTTTCAGAGCTTGGTTGTTTGTAGACGCAGGAAATCTCTCTCTCTCATCCCAGGGATGGGAGAGGTAAGATAGCTGTTGTTCCCACATTTTCCCTTTTCTTGTTATTTTCCAATTTTTTTTCTTACTTTGACAGATGTATGGGAGGCGAGAATCTCCAAGCATGCTTCCCTCCTGGGGACCCTAGTAGGGGTGCTGGAGGCGGATGTCTCCCAGGGAAAGGTAGCTTGCGCAGATCTTGATGATGGATAGGAAGTGGAGGCAGGGGCCAGAAGGGGGAGAAACTTGGGGAGAAAGAGGGAAAATTACTAGCAAATGACCTTATTATGGAGAATGAGGCTGTTGCCTCCACTACTTGGCAATGTGTTATAGGGATGACTTTAAGAAGACTAAAGAATAATAACATGTTACAATAAGAAGGACTGCATCTGTGTTGCTTTAATGGGTAATGGAAAGAAGGAAGGTCTGGATGTCAGAAGATCAAGGAGATGATCTCAGATCTCTTATTTACTAGCTGTAGGACCTTGGACAAACAATCTTACCTTCCTGTGCCTCAGTTTCCTTGTCTGTAAAAAGGGAAGAGTGGTATCTTTCTGCCTGCTTCCCAGGGTTATTAGGAGGGCTAGAGGAGTGTGTGTGTGTTAGTTGCTGGGCAGGTGTGTCCTCTGTGCTTTTGATGTCCGTGCAGCCCAGCTTCCGCCTCTGAGGGCAGAGAGGAGGTGATTCTGGGCTACAAGGCTTGGGCAGAGGTAGGAAGTCCCTGAAATATTAGTTTAGGGTCATGAAACGTTAACACATTCTTCACCTGCTCTGTGTTCATGATGGTGACACTCTGAAGCTGTGAAATAGGATTTGAATATTGTTGCTAAAATCTGTCCTGACTCAGTTTGCTCCTGTTGCCTAAGCAAGCCCTGAATGTGGGCTGAGGGCTGTGACTTGAAGTGCCTGAGAAGGGCTCCCCATCTTCCACAAAGGCCCTGATGACTCCAGAAAGGCTGATTTACATTGTGATATTTGCCGTGGCTGCGAAGACTCTTTAGGTAAGGCATTGATAGCCAACAGCTGCTTCTGCTAAATCTTCTAAACGTTCTGGGTGTCCCACTTGCTAGAGAGCAGCCACTGAAGGAAAGTTCCTCATGAACCTGTGGTCTGCATGGAGTGGGGCAGGGAAGCAAAAGACAATAGGAAGGAAGCAAGTGAGTTCTGGTACCTTCTCCATCTTAGAGGTTAAGAGCTTGGGTTCTGGACACAAAGTTAGGTTTTAATCCCTGCTCTGCCCTGCCCTGCCCTGCCCTGCCCTGCCACTACCTGCCTCTGTGACTGCTATAGCTTGGATATTCGACCATTCAAATCTCATGTTGAAATTTGATCCCCAGTGTTGGAGGTGGGGCCTGATGGGAGATGTTTGGGTTATGGAGGTAGACCTCTTATAAATAGATTAGTGCTCTCTTTTAGTGGTGGGGGATCGTGAGTGAATTCTCAGTCCATTAGTTCCCTTGAGAGCTGGTTGTTAAAAGGAGCCTGGTACCTTCCCACTCTGTTTCTTGCTTCCTCTTTCACCATGTGATCTCTGCACACCCTAGCTCCCTTTCACCTTCTGTCATGAGTGGAAGCAGCCAGAGGCCCTCACCAGAAGCAGATGCTGGTGTCATGCTTCTCATACAGCCTGCAGAGACATGAGCCAAATAAATCTCTTTTCCTTGTAAATCATCCAGCCTCAGGTATTCCTTTGTAGCAATACTAAACAGACAAAGACAGTGACCCTGGGTGAATTTTATCTCACCCTTGGGCAGCAGTTTCCTACGTGTTGGTGTGTGCGATGCCTGTCTTAAAGGGCTATTCAGTGACAAATATAGGACTTAACATATCACACAAGTTACTGTCATTTTATGCCTCTGTCTTTGAGGTTTTAATGGCAGTTATGTTTTTTTCTTCCTTCTAACCCTAGTAGATATACAAATAGAGACTAGAGAAGAAAGAAGGAAGGAGTATCTATCTGATTGATTGGGGAGGAGTCTGGATTTCTAGCAAGTCTCATCACCTTTAATGGCCTAAGAGCCGAGTTCCCACCTGGTGAGGCCCAGTGTTCTTACCTGCATTTTTTAAATTAATTTTGTAATTGATTCATATTTGGTGTACATATTTTCAGGGTATGTGTGATGATTTGATATATTCATATGTAATCAAATCAGGTTAATTGAGGTATCCATCATCTTAAATATTTATCTTTACACCAGGAACATTGAATTATTCTCTACTAGTTATTTTGAAATGGACAATTAATGTTAACTATAGTCACCCTACTAATCTATCAAAAATGTTAGCAAAGTATTCCTTTTATTTATTTTTTTTAGAAATGGAGTCTTGCTATTTTGCCCAGGTTGGCCTCAAACTCTTGGACTCAAGCAATTTTCCCACCTCAGCCTCCTGAGTAGCTGGGATTACAGGCATGAGCCACCACACCTGTTACGTGGATTTGTGAGAGTAGTATTTGGTATAGGGACTGTGGATAAAACAGGATTCTCTCTCTCCCTGAACTCCGTGGCCTCTCTGTATGTCTTTCCAAGATGTTCATTTGAACTCATATTCATCTTGTCAACATTGCTCAACTAGAGTGACAGATTCTTTTTGACCTGGGGCCTGGGTATGGATCAGGGAACCCAAAGTGACATGCAAGCCCAAGATATACTGCACCCTGACAGGGGCCGGGTTGTGACCACTTCCAGGGCATCAGTGTAGGGATGGAGGACCTGGCCTTGTCTGAGAGGCCACACCAGGGAATTCAGCCTCAGGGACTTCAGGACATCTTAAACATACAAGGCACATGGAAGGGGGAAAAGGCCAAAAAAAGAGGGTAAAGGTGAACATAAAACAAAACAAACAAACAAACAAACAAAAAACGGGGAGAAGAGACTGGAGTCTAAACTTTTACTGGCATCTTGACCTTGTTTCTAGTCTTGCCATTACGAACTGACCTTAGAAGAGTCACCTCACCTTTCTTAGTCTCTTTTCTCCCAGCACAGTTAATCATCTGAATCTTTTGCATCAAACAATCCATGCTTTGCATGCATGAAGGTTTGGCTGTAAGCACAAAGGAGAAATAAATTTGAGTCTTGAGTCTGATAAAGACCTAACATGCCTCACAGGTTCTGCCTCTGACCTGGTCCTGGGGACCCCGATCCTTCCTGTAGTTCCTTGTCAGCTGCAAGCATAGACCAAGTTACTAGAGGGTGGATACCAAACCATTTCCCTCTTAGTGGCTGGCTTAGGTGGGCCTCCCAGCATGCTGGTGTCTCAGAGATTCTCAGGCATAAAAATAATCATGACCCTGGGAGAAGATACTTTGCTACATACATTTCTTTAGGAAGATAAAAATCCAAATCTGCATGTGATTTTCATCCTTTCTAAAACAATAAAACCTTAAAGTACTTGCTCTGATTGGGTTCCTACTGAGTAACAAGCCCTAGAAAATAGCAAATGTATGCAATAAATCACAATACATCTCATATAGCAACTCCGGAGTTTTAGTATTTTGCCCAAATTCACCTTACTAGGATGGAAAGGTCTGATTCACCCAACCTGAAAACTGAAAAAGCGTTCTTCTGCAGATACCCTATATTCAGACTCTGTAAAGTATCCGTCCCTTGAGGAGAGAAGGAAAACACATTTCTAGTCATGCCCTCTGGCTGTCAGTCTGAAATCCTAATCAACCTGGCCTTAGAGAAACATTGGTAGACATTTAATAACTGTTGACTTGAGTGTAATCTAAAACTCACTGACAAGCAAGACAAAGGCCTTCTAGGTAATGCTTATATTAATGGGCCAAATGAAGAGAGGACCACTCTTTGGGCCTGTGGCCCATGTGATGATTTGAGGTGGTTGCCCAGGCACTTTGAAACATTGTTTGAAAACCTGTGGCCTGGAAAGTGTCTGAGGCCTCTCCCAATACTAATATGTATCCGGTTCTATGAGAATGGAACTAAATGACCTTGAAAGAGCTGTGTATTCCAGGAGAGTTGTGGTGTAGTGGGCCACTGAGCAGGCCTCCAAAGCTGCCAGGCCAAGACCCCAGAGACACTTGTGGTTCCATTGCCAACTGGCTCAGGGAATCAGCTCAGACTCCTCCCTCAACTCTCTTTCTTGTGGGTCTCTTCTTCCAGCTGATGGCCCCAGTTTTATTCTGTGGCCCCACACCTGGTCCTGCCCAGCCCTTCCAGGAGGCCTCTTAGTTGGATAAGATGCTGGCTGTGTGGCCTCTATGTGGTTCTTGGTCATTGACCCTCAGCTTTCTGTATACTCCTCAATATGCTTCCCAGTCCAATTCCACACATCTCCTCACCCTCATACTCCCAGTCTTCTATGGAGGGCTTGGGAAGTCTCTGCCATAGGACTGTGGACAGAATTTCAAAATTAAAAAAGAGATTGGATTTGATACCTAAAAGCAGTAGGATTTTGTCATATTCTTAAGTGATAGCTAAAACTCAATCTTGGTTGACTCTACACGAAGAGAATGTAGAGTGGAGATTAAAAATCTGTGCCATACACGCAGATGGCCAAGGCTCATTCCCGGGCTCAGCCACTTACTGACTCTGTGGCCCTGAGCAGGCTATTTCTCCTCTCTGAGCTTCAGTTTTTCATCTCAAAACGGTACATACTAATTCCTACCTTAAGGTCTCCCGAGTGTTAGTGAGAGGAAGCAAGCCTATAGAAGAAGGATTTCTTCTACCCTATAGAAGAAATTTCGTTAATGTTCCTTTTCTTCCCTTTGTTAGGCCAACATCAAGAGATGGTCTCCATACTTAGTTTTTGAGGAGCCATCGTTGAGGAAACAGTAATAACTTTCTTCATTCCCATTAAACATATTGAGCATAGGAGGCCTGATGAGTACAGAAGCCAGCAGTTTGAAATAATTGATTAGGTTTATTTTAACTTTGTAGAGGTTTTCAGATTTCAGTGACTTAACTGGCTTAAGGTGTCAAGTGTTGGGCCTCCTCCCTTATGATAAAAGCCCTAGAGCTTTGTCCATGGGACCATGTAATACCACAACAGATGTATTATCATGAGGCTGCACTTAGTACCCTGATTGGCACTGCCTTTAAAACAAAACAAAACAACTTCTTAATAGGAGAAATTTTAAGCATTGACAATAGTTGAGTAATAGTGTGATGAACCCCACATAGCCATCGCGGGGACAGTTTGGTTTTATCCATATTCTTACCCACTTGCCCCCAACACCCAAATATTTTAAAGCAAATCTCAGGCTTCATATTATTACATAAATATTTCCATATTTAGCTGTAAAATAGGACTGTTTTTCAAACATAACCACAATACATTTTCACCTCTAAAATTATTACAATAATTCCTTAATGTCTAGTGAATTCTTCTCCTTTTCCCTCTCCCTCACTTTCTACCTTTCATATATAGTTTGTTCAAGTTGGAAGCCAAGTAAGGTTTATACATTGTATTATAATTGGTTTTTCACATGGGCTGCTTTTTTTGTATTAAAAAAGACTATTTTTTAGAAGAGTTTCAGGGTCACAGCAAAGTGTAGCAGGAAGTACAAAGAGTTTCCGTATTCGCTCCTGCCCCCACATATGCACAGCCTCCCCAACTATCAACATCTCACACTAGAGGGGAACATTCGTTGCAGTCGATGATCCTATATTGGGACATCATTATCATCCAAAGTCCATAGTTTACATTAGAATTCACTCTTGGTGCTGTTCATTCTATGAGTTTGGGCAAACATTTGCTTAACATGTATCTACCATTGTAGTATTGTACAGAGTGGTTTCACTGTCCTAAAAATACGCTGTGCTGTTCCTAGTCATCCTTCTCTCCCCACACATAATACCTGACAGCCACTGATCATTTTACTCTCTCCATAGTTTTACCTTTCCCAAATGTCATAGAGTTGGAATATAGTGTGTCACCTTTTCAGATTGGTGTCTTTCACTTAGTAATGTGAAAGGCTCCTCCATGTCTTTACATGGCTTGATAGCTCATTCCTTTTTAGCAGTGAGTAATATCCCATTGTATGAGTGTACTAGAGTTTAATCATTCACCTATTAAAGGACATCTTGGTTGCTTCCAAGTTTTGGTAATTATAAATAAAGCTTCTATAAACATCCATATGCATGTTTTTGTGTGGACATTATTTTTACAACTCATTTGGGTAAACACCAAGAAATATGATTGCTGGATTGTATGGTAAGAGTATGTTTAGTTTTATAACAACCCACCAAACTGTCTTCCAAAATGCCTGTGCCATTTTATATTTTCACCTGCAGTGAATGAGAGTCCCTGTTGTTCTGTGTCCTCACCGGCATTTCATGTTGTCAGTATGGGTTGCTTTGTAATTTATAGGTTTCTTCTTCATCTTGCTCTTTTTACCTTTCAGTTTATTTGTTGAAGAAACCAATCATTTGTCCTGTAGCATTTCCCAGTCTAGGGTTTACTTATTTTATCCCCATGGTGTCATTTAGCATGTTTTTTCTGTCTTTGGATTGCCTGAAAATCAGCATGTAGATCTAGAGCTTGATCAGATTAAAATGTGATATTTTGGGCAAGACCATTTCATAGATGGTGGTGTGCACTTCCATCAGGAGGCACTAAATGATTGTCTCTATTTTTATGCTATTAGTAGTCATTGATCATTGATGCTTAGATATATTAATTTATGCAGATTATAAAATAGTGATACTATATCATCACTTCTTCATTCCTTAGCTGGAAACTCGATAAAGAGAAACCCCCCCATCAACTATTTGGTTACCCTAAAGTATAGGGTCATACTGAAAAGGTGAGATAAATGTTTTATTCTTTCTTTTTTACTTACCAGTGTTAAAAATAATGAATTAGTTTCCTAGAATACATTTGATATGTTTCAGTCCATTGCAGCAGTTGTCATTCCAATTGATGTTCAGATTGCCCCATCTTTGGCCAGTGGGAACCTCTTCAAGACAGCTCCTGAGTCCTTTTGACATGACCCTAGTAGACTCTGCTAACTTCCTTACTATCTGGTATGTCAAGAAGCTCTAGGTTTATCCTGTATATTTCCTGTCCCAGACCTTGAAGCAGTCTTTTTTCCAAGGTTACTTGTAGTGGGTGACTGCTGCTCTTTGCATCATGTTCTTTAATGTTGATAAAAATGCAAGCTTGGACGATTAGCTAAGCATAGAATTATATTAGTGTTGTGGATGTTTTACATCTGAGGCAGCCTATGGCATCTTGAAACTCTGAGAGGCATTCCCTGTCTTGGCCATGTTCAGGGGCTTCTGTAAAGACTGTTGCTTATTAGCCGGGAACTGTGGCTCATGCCTATAATCCCAGCACTTTGGGAGGCTGAGGTGGGTAGATCACAAGGTCAGGAGATCACGACCATCCTGGCTAACACGGTGAAACCCCGTCTCTACTAAAAATACAAAAAAATTAGCTCGGCGTGGTAGCGGGTGCCTGTAGTCCCAGCTACTCATGAGGCCGAGGCAGGAGAATGGTGTGAATCCAGGAGGCAGAGCTTGCAGTGAGCCGAGATCACACCACTACACTCCAGCCTGGGCAACAGAGTGAGACTCTGTCTCAAAAAAAAAAAAAAAAGACTGCTTATTATTTCTTATGAACTTACAGTCAGCTGGGTCTTCTTTTATCATAATATTACAAGTATAATAATAATAATACTCATCAAATTGTAACTATGTTCCAGGTACTTTACATGCATTTTTTAATCCTCCCAACAACCCCATGAGGTAAGTGTTATCATTAGTCCACCCTCTTGACAGATGAAGAAACTAAGAGATTAAATAGCTTACTCAAGATTACAGAGGGAGAGAATTGGTAGTGCTGGGGTTTAAGCTGAGTAGAAATAATTAGGGCAAAATACTCTCAGCAGCAAAACAGGCTTGGCCTGGAAGATGTGCCTACAGGGAAAGCTTTTTTTCTTTATGGTTAAGGAGATTTCAAATGGGAGATGTGTATTTAAGACATGGTAGCAGTGGAGAGAGAAGGACCATAATTCCAGAAGCTGATAAATTGTTGCAGCATCTTTCTAAATCCTCCATGGAAGGTTGGCCTAGCTAGTTCTTTGGTCCTGGAACCTTCCTGGCCTTGACTCTGAGCTTGTTGCAGGCCTCTAAAGTGGGGGAAAGGCTAGAAAAGGAGAATGTGGGCATGTGGGAAGAGATTGCACCAGGTTTCCTCCAGCAGATGGGTCACGTTCTAATTTATTGATGGCTTCTGTCCCAGTGGAGCCCATTGCACTGTCAGAATGGCATTTGTTGAGCCTGGCAGAGAGACAAACCATGCCTATGTATACCCCTTAGTCTCTGAAGCCAGTACTTTTTTCTTTAACGGCCCTTTGATGTGTTACAAGATCCTAATTAGGGCATTTCAATAAATCAGTCCCTTGGGCATTGACACTTCAACACAGGCCTAGTTTGCTAAGCACTGGTAGACATTAACCAGTTGTTGAAAATTTGCTGTGACATTCCTTAAAGACTCATGTGGGGATCCTAGTCCCATGTGAGGACCTGGATGCCAGATTCTGGCCTTGAGTGTATGTACCCAAAGGTTGATCTCAGATATTCCATGACTAATAATACTGCTCACAGGCCTTCAGTGGATTAAGCTATTGTTTGCCTAACACTCCAGGATAGACAGAGATATGTAAGTGTTAAGTGGCGGCCTCATGGCTCCAAGTTTCCTGTGGTTACTGCCCAGCCTTCAGGATTAATTTGGGGCCTATCTTTTTAGAGAGTCAATAGTCCTGTGCAATCCTTATTCATAACTTCCTGCTACATCTGGCGAGACACCAGGACACTCATTCTTTGTCCGCTAGGCCCAAAAGAGGGAAAAAAAGAGGGTGGAGAATTGTAGAGGAAGGAAGGGAATTAGGGATGTCTTATCTTCAGAGAGTTAGACTAGCCTTCCTCTGCATAGGATAAGAATGGCAAGATTTAGCCTCATTGGCATCCTACATGTCCAGCCTGGGATGGCACAGTGCAAGAAGGATGTGACACATGTAAGGATGAGACATTCCCATCTGATACGAGTGGTGGGTGCACTAGCACCTGGGCAAGTAAAATTATAATACCAAGATTTTTTTTTAGAACTTGTTCTAAAAGGCCCTGCACTCATGACTTTAAATGCAATATTTTATTTAAACTAAAAGGCCCTGCACTCATGACTTTAAATGCAGCATTTTTAAACTTTCTGCAGTCCTACTTGGAGTATAAATTACTATTATTTACATTTTACAAGGGATGAAATTGAGGCCAGAGAGGTGAACCCCCCTGCCCACCATGCAACTAGGAAGAGGCTTAGGTAGGCTAATGCTGAACTCCAAATTATGCAAGTTGAAGGAGCCATTTCTAACCTGTCCCAGGGAGAGCAGCTGTGAGTGTGATGGCTGGATACTGGACCATGCACAAGCCCTGGAGGACCAGTTATGAAACTCACTCATCAAAGTCTGGTGCAATAAAGTGGTTTAGGAATGAAGTTATTCCAGAGGGAAAAGCCTGGATCTGCTCTAATTTATATTTAGAAAGCAGATGATTTTCAAACTTTAATTCCTATGAGCCAGACACTACCTGCATTTCATCTCACTGCTGATCCTGGTATACCTGTGGATCTCTTCATCTTGTCTCATGCATAGGGTGCTTAGCTTCCATCTGTCTTGTTAGACATTACTTTTGTTCCTGACATCCTTTCTTACACACATCTCTGTTTGGTGTTGACATATATGTCAGGCCCTGTTCTGGCTGAGAACAGTACTGAGGGCAACAGGCAGATTTCTGCTATTGATGTGAGCCCAGGCTAGGACTGAGTCCCAGCGTAGTGCTGTGCTTGTGAGCAAGGGCTGGGTCAGATTGTCCAGGTTCAATCCTAGCTCTGCCATGCATCAACCTCTTTGAGTCTTGGTGGTTCTGTCATCTGTAGAATGGGGAAAATAATATGACCTACTTAACTGGGAACAGCAAAGATTAAATGAGATAATTTGTTTGAAAACTTGACCCAGTCTCAAGCATAGAGTAAGCTCAAACAGGTATCAACTGTTAGTGTTTTCTGACTTTCTGGGCTTACCCTCTTTTCATGACAGCCAGGGGTTCCTGGTTTACTGGCCCTGCCTCTTGAATCTGTGTTTGATTGATGATCCTCTAACAACATGGTCTTGGTGTTAAACTTGCCCAGGTTAACAGTACAGGACTTTGCAGGATCTCACATTCCCCAGCTAGTCCACAACTTGGGGCAGCCGACCTTTTGGTACTCCCGCATCCAGATCCTGCTTGCCTGTGGCTCATCCCCTGCCCATCTTTGTCAGGCACCACAGTTATCTCCACCTCAAATAATATATTTTCAGTTTTCTACAGGATTGGCGACATATTTTTACGTTGGCTGGAATCTTCTTGCCATTTCTTTGATTTCCTCTTTTGAAATAGAAAGATCACTTTTTATAACTTGTCTGAGAGCTGGATGAAATGCCTATTTCACATACTCTGTCTCAGGCTCTAATGCTGTTTGGCACTGTGTGAAAAATACAATGTGGGAACATGGGATGACCATGTTCCTCTGTAGAATATTGCTCTCGCTTCTGTGTCCTCACAAGCTGTGCTCACTCTTGCCTCTGTGCCTTTGTTGGCTGCTTTCCTAGCCTGGGCTGCCTTCCTATGTCAGCTGCTTTCTTTCTTCAGTGCGCATCTCAAAGTTTTATTCTAGCTGTGGAGCTTGGCACCTTCCACCCACACTTGACTTCTTTCCTCCCTGTATAAGTGGAGTATTCATTGCAACCCATAATCTGACACTTTTCATGCGCTTGCTTATGTTCAGATTATTCAGCAAACCTAATATTTTCCAAGCCTTGTGCTAAGTATTTTTCACATATATTGCCTCTTTTAATCCTTACAATAACCCTGAGAGTAGATATTATTAATTTACCCACAATGTATATGTGACAATTGCGGTTAGATTCAATAGCTTAAATAACTTATCCATTAAGAAAATGAAGTCCAGGTGTGGTGGTTCAGGCTTATAATCCCAGTGCTTTGGGAGGCCAAGGCAGGAGCATCGCTTGAGACCAGGTGTTTAAGACCAGCCTGGACGACACAGCGAGTCCCTGTCTCTACAAAAATAAAAATAAAAGACAATTAGCTAAGCATGGTGGTGTGTGAATGTAGTTTCAGCTACTTGGGAGGCTGAGGTGAAAGGATCACTTGAGCCTAGGAGTTGGCTGCAGTTAGCTGTGATCATGCCACCGCATTCTAGTCTGGGTGACAGAGACCCCCATCTCTAAAAAGAATTTAAAAAAAAGAGAAAAGATAAACCACCAACCGGAAGAAAATATTTGCAAATCTTCTTTCTAATGTGGAACTTGTATCCTGAAAATATAAACAACCCTTACAACTCAGCAGCAAGAAGACAGATAGTTCAACTTCAAATTGGCCAGATTTGAATAGGCATTTCTCCTAAGAAGATGTGTGCATGGCTAGTCAGAGCATGAAAATATGTTCAATATCATTAGCCATTAGGAAGATGCAAATCAAAACCACAATAAGATACTATTACACCCATTAGAATAGCTATAATTGAAAAGAGAGGCTGGGCATAGTGGCTTATGCGTGTAATCTCAGCACTTTGGGAGGCCAGGCAGGTGGATCACTTGAGGTCAGGAGTTCGAGAACAGCCTGGCCAACATGGTGAAGCCCTGGGAGTCTCTACTAAAAATACAAAAATGAGCTGGGCTTGGTGGCGGGCACCTGTAATCCCAGCTATGCAGGAGGCTGAGGCAGGAGAATAGCTTGAACCTGGGAGGTGGATGTTGCAGTGAGCTGAGATTGTGCCATTGCACTCCAGCCTGGGCAACAAGAGTGAAACTCTGTCTCAAAAAAAAAAAAAGAAAAAGAAAAGAGAGATAATAACAGATTATAAAGATGTGGAAACTAGAACCTTCATGCGTTGCTGATGTGAATGTAAAATGGTAGAATCATTTTGGAAAAGAGTTTGGCAGTTTTTTAAAAAGTTAGATATTTAGCTTACAACTCAACAAGTCTACTCCTAGGGATTTACCCAAGATAAATAACATATATCCATACAATAATTTACATGTGAATGTTCATAGAAGCATTATTCATAATAGGCCAAAACTGAAACAATCTAAATACACATCAGCTGGTGAATGGATAAACAAAATGTGGCATATTCATAAAATAGAATACAATTCAGCAATCAAAAGGAATGAATGTATGCTAATACATGCTACAACAGGGATGGCACTCAAAAATGTTATGCTAAGTGAAAGAAGCCAGACACAAATGACTACATGTTGTATGCCTCCATTTATATGAATTTATAGAAAAGATAAATCTATGGAAACAGAAAGCATTCAGTGGTTGTCCAGAGCTAGGGTGAGAATGAGGATTGCCTACAAGTGGTCATGAGGGAACTTTCATGGGGTAATGGAAATGTTCTAAAACCAGATCGAGGTAATCGTTGCACAATTCTATAAATTTACTATGGATAACTTTACTAAACTGTATACTTCCAATGGGTAGATTTTATGGTATATAAATTATGCTATTTTGTTAAAAAAGAAATAACTTGTAATGATATTTTGAAAATAACTTGTCCAAGATCTCACAGGTGGCAGAGTAGGGATTTGGACAGAACCTTCCTTCAGTGCTCTTCTTGGCTCTTCATTGCTCTTCTTGCCAGCCTCTGCCATTTGCTGCTCGTGTATGGCTTGTCTCCCAACAGAGCGAAAGCCCTTTGAGAACAAGGAGCATGCCTTTACATTTTCGGGACCTTCTCAAGTGTCCTCAACAAATATGTGGAACCGAGTTGATAGCACATCATAATATAATGGGATTATTCTGTACCAGAAGGAACTCCATAGGGCTGCTATTTCTCCAAATGCTGCCTTGAGTGTTGAGACAGGAGGGGTAGATAGTCCATCAAAGGCACGCCGCCTGAAGAACAATGTAGTGACAGGGCTGGCTGACAGCAAGAGACAAAGAGCTGTGCTGTTGAACACTGCCCAGAGCAACCTGTCTCTTCCTGCTCAGCCCAGCAGACTGTAAATGGACCACAAAAGGCTGCTGGAAAGAGGACAAGAGCTTAAGAATTTGCTGAATGTGTTACTCTTGATAGCAAGAGTAAACCCGAGTGACCTTCCTGGGACACACAGTAGAGATCATTAGAATATAGGCCAGACCTGAACCCAGGCAGGGAGGTGGAAATAAATATTTGAAGACATTGGAGTAGGCTCACACATATTTGACCAACTCAAATTTTTCCAACTTTGTTGGAAACCAATATTAAAATCAGTTGTTCATAACTTAAGGTGTTATAAGGAAAATTCGTCTACAACTTGAAAACAGGCAAATGAGACCACTAGGTGTCCTTTCAGTGGCTTGCTGGGCATTGTCTAGCATAACTTTTAAGGAGTGCACTTTTGATTGGCTCTCCATTGATTAAGCTTATTTTACAGCCATAGGGATAGAAGTTAGCTTGTAGAAAATTTGATAATAATGCCAATGATTCTTGTGCACAGCAAAGCAAGTGATTTAGAAAAGCAGCAGACTTAGAAAAGATAGTTCTAAACATTACATCTTATTGCCCTTTCAGATGTTAACCAGTTTTGCATCTATTATTAACTTTAATTCATCATTCCTGACTGCCTTTAGATACCTCTGTTCTTCAAGTTCTCCTTTAACCAGTGTTAACATCTTATGGGTTCTCCCATTAATTAGAGAGTCAAACAAAATCTTTTATATTGGCACAGGAGTCATATTTTTAACTTTCTGAACATTATATTTTAAGAGTGTGCATGTATACAATTCAGGTTCATTGCTATGGAGACCACAATTTCTAAACCAAACGTGGTCGTCTAGCATCTTATCAGACAATTAACGGAGTCCCCACCTTCCTACAATCTGGAAACTCTCCTGTTGCTTTTCTATCAGTCTAACAGTGTTACTTTCTCTACCAAGAATCTTCCTCTAACCTTTAGACTGAGCTAGATGTCTTTGTTCTATGTACTCTCTTTACTTGCTTTTCTCACAGTACTTAGCATAGGCACACCCACCTGAAAAATGGTAAAACTCCAATGAAGGGTAACAGTCAGAACAGTTACTGAGGAAGCAGTGGGCAGGGCAGGCTCTGCGACCAGTTTAGACCATGGTTAAGTGCCAGGGATTGGAAAGTTGTCCAAGATTACACACGTAGCAGAGTAGGGATTTGGACCGGACCTTCCTTCAGTGCTCTTCTTAGATCTAGGAGGTCAAGGCTGTAGTGAGCCATGATCGTGCCACTCCACTCCAGCGTGGGTAACAGAGCAAGACCATATCAAAAAGAAAAAGAAATGATTAATGTGGAAGTGTGGTTGAATAGCCAAGGTTCAAGGAACAGGTGGGCAATCTTGGATTGGGTACCAGGTGGGAGCCCACCTACTGCTTTTTTAGGCAGATTATTTTCTTCTTCAGTCAAACCACTCAATCAAAGTTTCATTGCTCACAGCTGGTCCAAGGAACACAGAAACCAATGGTGATAACTTTTTATGTCAAGATTAATAGTGAAAGGTTGGGTGCAGTGGCTCACACCTGTAATCCCAGCACTTCAGGAGGCTGAGGTGGGAGGATTGCTTGAGCCCAGGAGTTTGAGACCAGTCTGAACAACATGGCAAAAACCCTTCTGTACAGAAAAGTTAAAAAATTATACAGGCGTGGTGGTGCAGGTTTGTAGTCCTGGCTACTCTGGAGGCTGAGGCAGGAGGATTGATTGAGCCCAGGAGGTCAAGGCTGCAGTGAGCTATTATTGAGCCACTGCACTCCAGCCTGGGTGACAGTGAGACCGTCTCAAAAAGAAAAAGAAAAATAAAGAAAAATATTAATAGTGGAAATGTGGTTGAATAGCCAAGGGTATTGTCCTAGACAAACACAACTCGTTAAACTAGTTCAAAACAATTACAAGTATTTAAATAAGCACATTCTAATTCTTACATAGGAACTAGCTCTACAGCACCTGTTTCTCTTCTTTTTTTTTGCATCAAAACTGAGTCTCAGAGAGATTATCTTTTATGTGTTTTGAAAAATAAGTTTATGATTGTCTTTTTCTGTTTTTCATATAAGATTTAGGCGAACTTTAGTAATGGCTCCAGCCCTCTTGTGAAGTATCAACACTTCAGTTGGAATTAGTTGGCCAAAATATTTCTTCAAAGTTTAGTAAGGATGGATAATTTCTACATTTGTGGATAGCCGTGCCTATCTGCAAATTGTAAAATTTATAACAGACTATATTATTAGTTAAAAGAAATGGAAAAGCCTATGCATGCATACTACACATACGTAACAGAAGAACTAACACAATGACAAGGACATTAAATTCACAATACCTAGTCATGATTTAAAAACTCTTATAAAACATAAAAATATTTAGAGATCGCTTGAACCCGGGAGGCGGAGGTTGCAATGAGCTGAGATCGCACCACTGCACTCCAGCCTGGGTGACAGAGCAAGACTCCTTCTCAAAAAAAAAAAAAAAAAATTAGAAATCATTAAAAATAATGTATATTTTGTTTACAAGAGACATACTTAAAGTGATACAGAAAGTTTGAAAATAATTTTTAAAAGGAGATAGACGTGAATATACATACTAATACAGGTAAAAAGAGAATAATGTTGGCAGTATTAATATTGGACAAAGGAAAATTCAAGGAGAAAACTTCAGGGGAGCAAATGTGTTTCATATAACATTTTTAAGAAAATGATTTGCAATGAAAGAGTGCCTCTTACACATCTGATGGGGCAAATGCTATCATCACAGTGTAATTGCCAATTGTGCTTTAGCCAGTCAACATATTTTTAAAGTCATTTTTTTGACATTCTAAATATTGAGAAAACATCAAATCATCTGAGAAGAAACTATTAGAGGTACAAGGGAAAACGAAGGTTTTGATTATAACAAGACTTTCACACACTCAGCTCAATCACAGACACAGCAAATAGACAAAATAAATAAGGATATAGAGGACCAGGATAACATGATTAATGATATTTGCTTAAAAGATCCATGTGTAAAATTACAGGTTACAAATAGAGAAAATATTCTGTTCAGTGTCAATGGGATTTAACAGAAATTAATCATTTATTGACACACTAAAGAAAACTCAATGCTTTCCAAAAAGTAGAAATCATATGGGCTACGTTTTCCATCTATGATGCAATAAAACTAGAAATAAAAACAATATTAAAAATTTAGAACAAAAAATGTCTCAGAACTTAAAAATTTTAAAATGAGTTTCTAAAAATAGGTGAATGAAAAACATAAAAATCACAGTTAAAAAATGACAGTAAGAATATTACCTCTCAAACAAAATATATTACCAAAGTTTTTGGGTAGACTGTGTTCATCTTTCCAGTTATTTGCCATCCTCCCTGTGACAGCAGTATGCCCTTCTCTTTGAATGTGTGACATTGGTTTGACCACTAGAATGTGAATGGGGGCAATGTTTGCCTCGTCCAAGCAGAAGCTCCAAGAGCCTCTGCATGTTTCAACTGCAGGAACAGCATGTCCCAGAGAGGAGGCTGTTTGTTCAGCCTGGATCTCAGAATGAAGACGTTAATCAGAACTGCAGTGAACATGCAAAGGACATGTAATGTAAAAGATAAATAAACCTGGGCTGTTGTAAGCCAGTGAGGTTTTGATGTTATTTGTTCCTTCAGCATTACCTAGCAAAAATTAACTAATACAGCTATATGCAGTAAAGAAAACTATAGTCTCAAGTATGTTTATTATTAAAGAAAGGAAACAACAAAATCATCTGAGCTTTTAACTCCATTCAGAAAGAGAAATATAAGGGAATCAGGAAGAAGATAGCATGAAATTGAAATTAAAATTAATTACAAGAGTGAAGAAATGATAGTAAATCCAAAATCCATTCTTTGAAAAGAGCCAATTATGTTGGCAAACTCCTCACAAATCTAATCAAAACAAAAAAAGAAAGAAAAAAATACAAAATATTCCAATGTAAAATATCAATAATTAGAAGTAGACTTAGGCAAAAATACAAAAGAGATTATGAAAAATTTTGTGAAAATACCATGTATATTTTTATGTGGATAAACTCAAAAATCATGATTAAATCAAAGATTTAAAGAATAAAAATGAAAATGATCAAGTCTTATAAAAGAAGTTGAGAATCTGAATAGAGAAAATAAAACAAAAAGCATAGAAAAGGTAGAAAATTTTGTAAAAGATCTATTGTTAAAGGTACTGGATCCAGAGAAACTTGGAGACAAGTTATTTTAAATCATCAAAGAACACATAATTCCTGCCTTATTAAAAGCCAAAAGGAAGGGAAATGGAAATCTTTACCATTTCTTTTAGAAAACTTAATAACCCTGATACCAAAACTTGACATATTAGAACCCCAAAGAGAGCCAACTATAGATGAAATATAAAATTATAAGTAATAGTCTGTGATGGTTAATACTGAGTGTCAACTTGATTAGATTGAAGGAAGCAAGGTATTGATCCTGGGTTTGTCTGTGAGGGTGTTGCCAAAGGAGATTAACATTTGAGTCAGTGGGCGGGAAAGGCAGACCCACCCTTAATCTGGTGGGCACAATCTAATCAGCTGCCAGCAAATGTAAAGCAGGCAGAAAAACATGAAAAGATGAGACTGGCTTAGCCTCCCAGCCTACATCTTTCTCCCATGCTGGATGCTTCCTGCCCTCAAACATCGGATTCCAAGTTCTTCAGTTTTGAGACTTGAACTGGCTCTCCTTGCTTCTTAAGCTTGCAGACAGCCTATTGTTTGAACTTGTGATCATGTAAGTTAATACTTAATAAACTCTCATATATATAATATACATATGATCAATACTTTGCATCCTAAAAAATACTATGACAAAGTAAGTTTATTCTAGAAATATAAGAATGATATAATTTCAGGAAATTTATTAATGTAATCAATCATATTACTAGAACAAAGAAAATTACTAGTACTTTAGTATCAAAAATATTTGATGAAATTCAACATCCTTTCCTGACTTAAAAAAAAATTCTTAGAGAGAAATGAAGTTTTTTTTAACCTAATTAAGAATACTGGCCGGGTGCAGTGGCTCACACCTGTAATCCCAGCACTTTGGGAGGCCAAGGTGGGCAGATCACCTGAGGTCAGGAATTCGAGACCAGCCTGGGCAACATGGTGAAACCCCATCTCTACTGAAAATACAAAAATTATCTGGGCATGGTGGTGCACGCCTGTAGTCCCAGCTACTCAGGAGGCTGAGGCAGGAGAATCACTTGAACCCAGGAGGTGGAGGTTGCAGTGAGCCGAGACCATGCCATTGCACTCCAGCCCTGTGTGACAGAGCGAGACTCCTAAAAATAAAAATTTAGTATAACCTGAAATTAATAGTATAAAAGTAAAAACATTTCTCTTCAAGTTAAAAACAAGGCAAAGGAAGATACTTACTATAACAATTATTATTAAGTATTGCGTTCAAAGTTTAAAGAATGGCAATAAGGTAAGAAAACAAAATGAGAGGTATAAATATTGATACAGAGGAAAAAATAAAAAAGACTTTACAGAAGACAGTCTATCTGGAAAGATTAATAAACTCATATATAAAGAATATTGAGTAAAGTAGCTTATTAAAAATATGTACAGAATAATAGCTTTTTAATACTAGAGCAATAACCAGTGAGAAAATAAATACAAATGAAAGAAAAAATTCCATTAAAACGGTAATTAAAATATAAAATATCTAGGAATAAATTCAATAGAAAATGTTCAGGACATATGTAAGGAATCTATAACATGCTTTATTAAATTCTGGACACATGATATCCCTGTATAGGGAATTTTTATAATGATCTGTTTTGTCACCAAGTTAATCTATAAATGTTATGCAATATCAATAAAACCTCAATGGGGATTTTTTTTCGAGATTGGCGGTCTCACTCTGTTACCCAGGCTGGTCTTGAACTCTTGGGCTCAAGTGAACCTCCTGCCCTGGACTCCCAAAGTGCTGAGATTATAGGCATGGGCCACCAATACCTGGCCCTCAACGGAGATTTATAAGAAAATGTGAACATACGATTCACATGTGTTCCTGAAATAATAAACATGGGAGAATAAATGATAATTTTTAGAAAAATGTGTAATGAGGAGAGAATTGCCTATCCTGATGTCAAAACAATTTTTAAAGCAGCATGATGCTGGTGCAGAGAGACAAGCCCGATGAAAAAATAGAAAGTTCAGAAAGAGATTCAAATTTAGATAAGGACAAGGCATTTCACATCAGTGACAATGGCAGTTCGATTTGACTGAGAAAGGGCACGTAATTCAACAAATACTTTTGAGACAAGTTGCTCACTATATGGAAAAATGAAACACTCTATTTTGCACTCTAAAAAGAGCAAAATAAGGCCCACATGATTTAAAAACAAAAAGTAAAATAGAAAAAAATGTATACACACACACACACACACACACACACAGTCTTGGTATATATAATATCACTAATCCTGATGCAAGGAGAGAGAAAACATGAAGGAAAACATTAATTTGATTTTTTAAATCTTCTGTGCAGCAGAGAACACAAGTAAAACTGAAGGGCACATGATAAACTAAAAAAGGTAAAACTCATCTAAATGTTAATTCCTTGGATAAAGAAGTCTTACAAGTGTTGGACGTCATCCATCCAGTAAGTACTGAGCACTTATTTTTGCCAGGCACAGTTACAGGTGCCCCAGAGAACTAAATGAACAAACAGACATATGTCCTTCCATCATAGGGCTTACCTCATCAGGCAACTTATTTAAACAAATTTAAATAAAAACGAAAAAAAAGAAAAAGACCCTCATTAGCAATCAAAGGAATGTGAATGAAAATGTTTTAGTTTTTCACTATTTTAATTTGTAGAGATTTTAAAAAGTTGATTATACTCCACGTCCCCAAGGATATGGGAAAAATGTTTTCATATGCTTCTGGGAGAAATATAAATTGGAAGAACTTTCTGGAAGGCTGTTTGGCAATCTTAAGAAGGTTGACTAGCAATTCCCCTTCTAAGAATTTATATCAGGTAAATAAACAGATAATTGTAACAACAATTTAACTACAACAATATTTATTGTTTATAAGACCAAAAAATTTGGAAACAGTCTAAATTTGATGTACACACACAATGAGTAACACGTAAAAATTGTATCATGGAAGAATAATAATACAGAAATATTGTTAAATGAAAATACAGGTTATAGTATATATTGGGTTGATTCCATTTTAAATAGAAAATATACTGCTTAAAACTAGAAAGATAGACAATAAAATGTTAATGTAGATTCTGTCTTAGTGTGCAATTTTGGATGCTTTTAATTTTCTTTTTTGTGTTTTATATGGTACAGGTTTTGTAATTTAAAATAGTGCTGTTTCTTTAAAGTTAATGTACAGATTAAAGATATCACGTGCCTTAGGTATTTTATATTTTATTGGGTCTGATTTAATTATTGCGGATGCAGCTCCTTCAAAACTGCATTAATTCTCTCAGGCTAGAGAAAATGCTGCCAGAAAGAAGGGATCGGCAGGGCCAGAATTAGGTGAAGGGAATGAGGTGAGTTGTGCAAGACAGAGTCAGATACTGCCTTTACTTACAATTATGATATTTTGTTCATTATAGTTTTTTTCATTCATTTTTATTTTTATTTATTTATTTATTTATTTATTTATTTATTTATTTATTTATTTTGAGATGGAGTCTTGCTTTGTCCCCCAGGCTGGAGTGCAGTGGCGCAATCTTGGCTCACTGCAAGCTCCACTTCCTGGGTTCACGCCATTCCCCTGCCTCAGCCTCCCAAGTAGCTGGGACTACAGGTGCCCACCACCATGCCCAGCTAATTTTTTGTATTTTTAGTAGAGTTGGGGTTTCACGATGTTAGCCAGGATGGTCTTAATCTCCTGACCTTATGATCCGCCCGCCTCGGCCTCTCAAAGTGCTGGGATTATAGGTGTGAGCCACCGTGCCCCGCCTCATTTTGATTTTTAAAATATTGCATTAATATTTTTTCTTGAATACTGAGTTTTTTGGCATCCTTTGCACTTTGCACCTGAGGTGTGTACCTCACCCTAGCCTCAGCCCTGCTCACCAGCAGCCCTCTGCACCCTCCATGCTCCCCAAACAGCATCTCTTCATGTCCTACATCTGCCTCCTGTCAAGCAGCTGCAGTGCCTTCCTGACAACACATAACCAAGCCTGGATGGTCTGGGTAGAGGAGGGATGGCAGCAATCCCAGCCATTCATGAAACATTTCCTTTGGCCTGGGCTCTGTGCAAAGCACTTTACCAGCATTATCTTCTTCAGTCCTCATGATAGCTGGAGAGGTTGGGTAGCAGAGAATAACGTGCATCTCCTTGTATCACTGTTTCCTCTCCATAGTAATCTTTCCCAATTGCATCTAGGTATGTGGACATCCAAAATAAAGACTTCATGTCCCCGGCTCTCTTGCAGCCACATGTGGCCATGCGATTAAGCTCCAGTGAAAGAAGATAAATAAGAGTGTTGTGCAGTTTGCAGACATGTCTATAAAGGGAAAGGCCATTCCCTTCTTTCCCATTCTCCTAATTCCTCTGTGTGGAATGTGAGTGTGAAGACTGGAGCTGGAGTTCCATCTGCAACCAGAAGATGAGAGCCACAGACTGAAGATGGTGAAGCAAATAGGTGAAAGAAGACAGAGTCCTTCCTGATATGGAGTTGCCATTCCCAATCTGGACTGCTATGTTTACATGAGAGAGAAATAAACTTCTATTTTGCTAAAACTACTGTTGTCTTAAATTACCTGCCATTTGCAAACCAACCTAGTCCTAATTCATTCGTGTAAATATTACAATTACGTCCATTTTGTAGGTGAGAAAACTGGGACTCAGAGAAGTTAAGTACGCTTCACAAGATTACACAGCTATTAAGTGATAGATCAGAATCTGAAACCAGGATGTCTGACTCCAGTGTCCTACCTCTTAATCCTGTGCTGTTAAACTTCTGTGCCCCAGGAAGATTTCCAAATCTGAGTAAAGGGTTTGCGGGCCTAGAGTTTGGATATTCATCCCTGTATTTTTCTCCAGCCAAATTCCTAAACCCTTCGGTAGCTTCAGGGGTTGGATCACATGCCGTTTTCAGAGCGCTGTTGAAAGACTAGGAATACCTTGGAAATGTCTTAGTTACTACCCATATGTATTTTGCTCAGGCCACTGTGTGGTTCCAGCACTGTTGGTTTGCATCAGGACTTGAGGATCATTCATCACTGTTACCCAGGACAAATGTTACTCTGCTCTTCCTACAATGAGTGGTGAGAGTGGAGTATTGGGGAAGTCTACATCTTTGCAGATGTTCAATCGGAAATTCCACTGCTTTAAAAGTCTCATGGAAAACCCAGTTCCAGCCTTGCAACACTGGGTAGCCCTGTGGCATTTTGACATTGGGTGTCTCTGCATTGTTGAAGTAACTCAGCACATTGCCATGCGTTTATCCTCTTAGGTCAATGCTAGGGGAAGTTCCTCACCTCTGCTTCTTCAGTAACTGATGTCTGGTGCATCAGCTGAATGCATTTCAGGCTTATAAGCAGTTCCCCCGGATCTACAGGCAAAAAAGCTTTTCACCATCCCCACCACCCCCACGAGTGACCAATGTCTCAGCATTAATGCATCTGATGGCACCGAGCCTTAGTGGCCTGAGGGAGGACAGTCGCCAAGCAGAGATTGAAATCACATTTTTATTTACATTATTACTTTTCCACAGCTTGGTTTCTTGCAGGGTTTTGATCTATTAGGCCACACTATTTAGTCTGGACTGAATCCTTGAATTACTTTACTTTGTCTTCCAAGACTCTCAAAGAACTTGATAAACTTGTTCTAATTAATCAACATATTCATCCATAGTGTCCATATACCAGATCTAAAAATGAAACATTGCTTAATGCACACAGCATGAAAGACAATCTGGACATTTTCAAATGTAGACTTTGCTTGTGACTCTTTTGTGAAGAATAATCATTGTTATTTTAGGAAGACCCTAGTTTATCCAACTCTTGTTAGAATTGGGTAAGTGTGAATCTCTACAATAGAATGGAAATGTGAGATACAAGCTTATAAAATAAACTCATATTATCATTTATACATGTCTGGTCATTGTGTTAATAAAATCAGTTTGTCTTGGATGAAACACATGGTTGGCCTTTATAATAGATGTGAAAATGGGATTATAGATCATTGCTCTTTTTATTCTTAACATTATGTTGTATTTATTGCCAAACTCTTTCGACAGCTCCTAGGGAGTAAATTTTAAGTGCATTTTTGTCGTTCTCCAAGAACAAGCTGCAACTTCAGTTTCACCACGTTCCTCTTCCACACACTGGTGAGAGATATGGAGACAGCAGGAACCGAAGTAGAATCAGAGGGATTTGTTAGGACAGACATTCGCATTCATTCATTCTGATACTCACTATGGTCAGACAGTGAGTAAAAGTTCACTGAATTTTTCTTTTGATAAATAAAATGGACAGTTTTCTCAGTGCAATGCCTTAGTTTTAGAAGAACAACCTTAAATGTACTACTGAATAGTAAACTCTAAACTGCTTTCTGTGTATTTTTTTTTTTTTTTTTGAGACGGAGTCTCGCTCTGTCGCCCAGGCTGGAGTGCAGTGGCGCGATCTCGGCTCACTGCAAACTCCGCCTCCCAGGTTCATGCCATTCTCCTGCCTCAGCCTCCCGAGTAGCTGGGACTACAGGCACCTGCCACCACGCCCGGCTATTTTTTTGTATTTTTAGTAGAGACGGGGTTTCACCGTGTTAGCCAGGATGGTCTCGATCTCCTGACCTCGTGATCCACCTGCCTTGGCCTCCCAAAGTGCTGGGATTACAGGCATGAGCCACCACGCCCGGCCTCTGTGTATTTTTAAAAATTTTTCAACTTTTATTTTAGATTGAGGGGTAGATGTGCAGGTTTGTTACAAGGTATATTGTGTGATGCTGAGTTTTGGGGTAGGATTGAACCCATCACTAAGGTAGTGAGCATAGTACCCAATAAGTAGCTTTTCAACCCTTTTCTCCCTCCCTTCCCCTTCTCGTAGTCCCCAGTGTCGACTGTTCTGATCTTTATGTCCATGTGTACCCAATGTTTAGCTCCTACTTATAAGTGAAAACACGTGGTATTTGGTTTTCTGTTCTGCACTCATTTGCTTAGGATAATGGCTTCCAGCTGCATCCATGTTGCTGCTAAGGACATTATTTCATTCTTTTTTATGGCTTTTTTATATATAGTATTCATATACATATATATAGATATATGCCATATTTTCTTTATCCAACCCATAATTGATAGGCACCTAGGTTGATACCACGTATGCTATCGTAAATAGTGTTGTAATGAACACATGAGTGCATGTGTCTTTTAGATAGAATGCTTTATTTTTCTTTGGGAATATACCTAGTTATGAGATTGCTGGATCAAATGGTAGTTCTATTTTTAGTTCTTTAGGAAATCTCCAAACTGCTCTCCATAGTGGCTGAGCTAATTTATTTTCCCACCAACAGTGTATAAATATTCCCTTTTCTCTGCAGCCTTGCCAGCATCTGTTGTTTTTTGACTTTTTAGTAATAGCCATTCCAACTGGTGTGAGATGGTATCTCATCGTGGTTTTGATTTGCATTTCTCTGATGATTAGTGATGAGGAACATTTTTCCATATGTTTGTTGGCTCCTTGTATGTCTTCTTTTGAGAAATGTCTGTTCATGTCCTTTAGCTAGTTTTTAATGGGGTTGTTTTTTGCTTGTTGGTTTATTTAAGTTCCCTATAGATTCTGGATAGTAAACCTTTGTCAGATGTATAGTTCGTGAATATTTTCTCCCATCCTATAGGTTGTCTGTTTACTCTGTTGATAGTTTCTTTTGCTGTGCAGAAGCTCTTTAATTTAACCAGGTCTCACTTGTCAAATTTGGTTTTATTGCAATTGCTTTTGAGGACTTAGCCATAAATTATTTGCCATGAATGATGTCCAGAATGGTATTTCCTAGGTATTCTTCTAGAACTTTTATAGTTTTCAGTCTTATATTTAAGTCTTTTATCTATCTTGAGTTTATTTTTGTATATGGTGATAGCTAGGGGTCCAGTTTCATACTTCTGCATGTGGATATAAGTCAGTTATCCCAGGACCATTTATTAAATAGGAAGTCCTTTCCCCATTTCTTATTTTTGTTAAGTTTGTTGAAGATCAGTTGGTTGTAGATACATGACTTTATTTCTGGGTTCTCTATTCTGTTCCATTGGTTTATGTGTCTGGTTTTGTACCAGTACCATGCTGTTTTGGTTACTCTAGCCTTGTAGTATAGTTAGAAGTCAAGTAGCATGATGGTTCCAACTTTGCTCTTTTTGCTTAGAATTGCTTTAGCTATTTGGGCTCATTTTTGGTTCCATATAAATTTCATAATACTTTTTAAAAATTCTGTGGAAATTGGCATTGGTAAAGTTTGATAGGAATAGCATTAAATCTGTAGATTGCTTTGGCGGTATGGATATTTTAAAAATATTGATCCTTCCAATCAATGAGCAAGGAATGTCTTTCCATTTGTTTGTGTCATCTATTATTTATTTGACAATGTTTTGTAGTTCTCCCTGTAGAGATCTTTCACCACCTTGGTTAGATATATTCCTAGGTTATTTTATTTTATTTTCTTGTGGCTATGGTAAATAGGATTTTGTTATTGACTTGGCTTGAGATCCTGGAATAACTGATTTATATCCATATACAGAAGTATGAAACTGGACCCCTAGCTATCACCAGATACAAAAGTAAACTCAAGATAGATAAAAGACTTAAATGTAAGACCGAAAACTATAAAAGTTCTAGAAGAATACCTAGGAAACACCATTCTGGACATCATTCATGGTGAATAATTTATAACTAAGCCCTCAAAAGCAATTGAATGTCATTGGTGTCTAGAAATGCTACTGATTTTTGTACACTGATTTTGTATCTTGAAACTATAAACTTTCTTCTTAACACTGCTTTTGCTGCTTCCCAGAGGTTTTGGTGTGTTGTGTCTGTTTTCATTTATTTCAAATAATTTTTAAAATTTCTGCCTTAATTTCATTGTTTACCCAAAAGTCATTCAGGAGCAAGTTGTGTAGTTCCCATGTAATTGTGTGGTTTGAGAGATCATCTTGGTATTCGTATTTTTATTTCATTGTGGTCTGAGAATATGTTTGCTATGATTTTGATTTTTTAAAATATATTGAGATTTGTTTTATGACTGAGCATATGGCTGATCTTGTTCCATGGTCTAGTGGAACATGGTCAGCTGAGCATGGTCGAGTATGTTCCATGTGCAGATGAGAATGTATATTCTGTGGTCGTTGGATGGAGAATTCTGTAGATGTGTTTTAGGTCCAGTTGGTCATGTTTTAAGTTTAAGATCAGAATTTCTTTGTTCATTTTCTGCCTTGATCTGTTTTAATGCTGTTAGTAGAGCGTTGAATTTCCCCACTATTGTGTGGCTAAGACGTTTTGTAGGTCTACAAGTACTTGCTCTATGAATCTGGGTGCTCCAGTGTTGGGTGTGCATATATTTAGGATAGTTGAGTCTTCTTGTTGAAATGAGCCCTTTATCATTATGTAATGGCTTTTTTGTTCTTTTTTACCATTGTTAGTTTAAAGTCTGTTTTACCTGATACAAGAATAGCAACCTCTGCTCTTTATTGTTTTCTGTTTGTGTGATAAATCTTTCTCCACTCCTTTACTTTGAGCCTATGGATGTCATTACATGTAAGGTGGGTCTCTTGCAGACAACAGAAGGTTGGGTTTTGGTTTTATATCCAACTTGCCACTGTATGCCTTTTGAATGGAGTGTTTAGACCATTTACATTAAAGATTAATAGTGATATGTGAGATTTGGATCCTGTTTTGGTGTTATTTGCTGGTTGCTTTGTAGTCTCAATTGTGTAGTTGCTTTATGGGGTCTGTGGGTTATGAATTTATGTGTGTTTTTAGGGTGGCAGGTATCGTTCTTTCCTTTCCAGGTTTAGAACTCTCTTGGCTGGGCACGGTGGCTCACGCCTGTAATCCCAGCACTTTGGGAGGCAGAGGAGGGCAGATCACGAGGTCAGGAGATCGAGACCATCCTGGCTAACACGATGAAACCCCGTCTCTACTAAAAGTACAAAAAATTAGCCAGTCATGGTGGTGGGCGCCTACATGTAGTCCCAGCTACTTAGGAAGCTGAGGCAGGAGAATGGCGTGAACCTGGGAGGCGGAGCTTGCTGTGAGCAGAGATTGTGCCACTGCACTCCAGCCTGGGTGACAGAGCAAGACTCTGTCTCAAAAAAAAAAAAAAAAAAGAACTCTCTGAAAGATATCTTGTAAATCTCACCTAGTGGTAACTAATTACCTTAGCAATTGCTTGTTTGGAAAGGATTTTATTTTTCCTTTGCTTATGAAGCTTAGGTTGGCAGAAAATGAAATCCTTCATTGGAATTTCTTTTCTTTAAGGATGCTCAACATAGGCCCCCAATCTCTTCTGGCTTGTATGGTTTCTGTTGAGAAGTCCACTGTTAGCCTGTTAGGGTTCCCTTAGTGATATGATCCTTTTCTCTAGCTGCCTTTAAGATTTTTTTCTTTTACATCAACCTTGGAAAATTTGATGACTATGTGTCTTGGGGATGGTCACCTTATATAGTTTCTTGTAGGGATTCTCTGGATTTCTTGATATTGCATGGTGACCTCTCTATTGTGGTTGGGAAATTTTCATGGATTATTTCCCCAAATATGTTTTCCAAGTTGCTTACTCTCTCTCCTTCTCTCTTAAGAAGGTTATTAAATTGTATGTTTGGTCTCTTTACATAATCCCATATTTGTCGGAGGCTTTGTTCTTTTTTAAAAAAGTCTTTTTTCTTTATTTTTGTCTGACTGGGTTGACTCAAAGAACCAGTCTCTGAGCTTTGAAATTCTTTCTTCAGCTTGATCTAGTCTGTTGTTAAGGCATCCAACTGTATTTTGAAATTCCTGTAGTGGATTTTTCAATTCTAGATGTTCAATTTGATTCTTTCTTAAAATGGCTATGTAATCTTTAAAGTCTTGGATCATTTTCCTGGCTTCCTTGAATTAGATTTTAACTTTCTCTTGAATGTTGTTGAACTACCTTGCCATTCAGATTCTGAATTCTATGTCTGTCCCTTCAGACATTTCAATCTGATTAGGATTCATTGTGGGGGACTAGTGCAGTCCTTTAGCGGTAAGAAAACACTGACTTTTTGAATTGCTGGAGTCCTGGTGCTGACTCTTTCTCATCTGAGGGCTAGTATTTATTTTTCTTTTTGAAATTGCTGTCATTTGGATAAAGCTTTTTGTTTTTACATTTTTTTTCCCTTGAGGGTTTGACTATGGTGTATGTTGTGTATAGAAATTGGCTTCATTTCTCGGTGGTTTCAGAGGACCAAGGCTTTGTAGAGGACCTTTGTGTCAGAGAACCTGAGTTTTGAATGGGTTTCACAGCTGTTGCATGCTGAAGATGTTTTTGTTTGGTGGTGTAATGCAGGCTAAGGTGCAGTAGATGGCGCTTAAGAGTAAGGGCCAGAAGATAGGCCCTTACTGAGCTGCAGGCCTCTTGTATTTCCGTGCATATGCAGCAGTGCTCTGGGGAGGGGAGGAGGAGGTGGCAAGAGATGACTCCATCACCAAGTCTGTTCCTGGGCCTTGGTGGAACCCCCTTCAATTACTGGAGTTGAGCTTGTATTTCCTTAACCTCAAGGGGGCTTTGGCAGGCTGTGTTCCCTCCTCCCATAGGAGCAGTCCCAGTCAAAAGTTAGGTCACCAGGAGACCCACAACTCCCTGGGGACCTGCTGGTCCTCTGGACTTGCCAGAGTCAGATCTGGTTGTGGGGTATGTCTGTGGTTGGGCTGGTGATGCAATGGGTCAGGAGTGGAGGATCCCCAGGCAAGATGGTGGTACTGTGGGTGTGTAACTGGTATGCCACCCATGGCCTGAGGTTTTCAGCCCAGCAGACTGTTGTGGGATCCACCCAACTCACACTCCCCTGATCAGGTCTCTCTCCGGCATCTGCCTCAAGTGCAGACCCAACCAACTAGACTTGTTCCAGCCTTCTGTGCCCAGATCACTGGACTGTTCCAGGTGTTCTAGGCTATGAGGCTTTTTGGGACAGAAGCTGTGGCTGGCTAACAGGCTCCATCTTTCCTAGACTGGGCTTGCAAATGGAGGGATGCCCAGCTTCTACAGTGGCACATGAACCCACGTCACAATCTTCTTAGTGTTCTGAGAGAGGGGGCCTCCTCATCCACTTAAGCTCAGGCCACAGATCTCAGCTCAGTACCCCTGGGTGATGTGCTCAGATCCTCGGGTGGGTGGGACCAGGCCTGCATTTTTTTTTTTTTCCACTGACCCCTCAGGGTTAAGGGCCAGCCATGCTTAGGGGACTGAACTACTCCCAGGCTGCTGGCAAAACACTCTGGTGGGGCAGTGGAGGCTGTGTTGTAGGTAACCTCCTGTGGTCTTGGGAGGGGTCAGTGGACGAAGGGTCCATGCAGATCAGATGCACTCTGGTCATGCAGGAAAGGTAGCCCTTGTCTTTTGCAGCCTGGCAGTAAGCAGGAGCTACAGGCACTCAGAGAAAGATAGAGTGTCTTGGGGGATGAGCACTTATGGTTGCATTTTGCTGCAGCTGCACTGCAGGCTCTGAAACCTTCTGGGCTCCACTCAGGTTTGAGTTCTGCTTCTGTCTGCTCTCTGGGCAGTTTCCTCTGCCAATTCAAATGTCTATGGAGGTCATGGGATCTCTTGCAGCTAGGATATCAGAGGTCTGCAGTGGGAGTGTGGTCCCTTGAAGTTCCTTCTCTCACCCCTTCCTTAGGACCTCTTCAAGACTTGGAGAGAGCCCTGGTGCTCAGTGACTTCATGCAGGCTTCCCAGCTTCCTCCCTCTTCAAACATGGTGTCTATTTTCTCTCAAAAGATCTGTTCAAAGTATGATGGTTTACTTGCTATTTTGGTTTTTCTTGGTTGTAGAGGCGTTTCCTGGCTGCATCTAGTTGGTCATCTTCAGTCACACTCCCCGAACACTGGTGCTGAGCCCAGCCCAGTATTGTCAGTCACCAGACAGGCCCTGGCCAAATCCAAGATGGCCTGTTTTCTATGTACTTCAAGAGTAAAGGATGAGAGAAGGACAAAGGGTCCAGCCAAGCTGTATCCATTGGAATTGAGGAGGGGCCCAAGGAGAGCGGAAGTAAGAGTTGGCATTGTCCCTTTCTGGGCCTTCTGGGATGGCTGGTATTGTACAGAATTTCCCAGAATTTCCTTCCCTGTGTGTTTCCGAGTTAGGGTGGACCCAGGAAACATTATGGCAGTGACACAGCAGCCATTATACTCCAAAGACAGCCCATGAACCTTGTCAGTGATCTGTTGGCTTACCTTGTTAAAGTAGGGCAGCTGCCAAGACTGCAGCTCTTGCTGGATCTCCCCTTCAGGTTCTCTGAGCCTTGAGCTAGGTGCATGTGCAGTGCTGATGCAAAGGGCACTGTCTTCTTATGCAGGTCACCTACATCATAAAGGTTGAAGGTGCTGAGAGGCAGACATGGGTCGTCATCTCTTCTTGTGGTTTCCAGTTTTTCCTCCCTCTCCTCCACTTCAGAGTCAGCTTCTCTTTCCTATTGTTGGCCATGTGCAGACTGTAGATTTCTTCACCAGCCTTGTAATTGGATAAGACCTAATCTTGTGCTGTCCAGTACAGCAGCCACTAGCCATGTGTGACTATTAAAATTAAAATGAATTAGAATTGAATAAAATGCAACATTTTCTCAATTGTACTAGCCACATTTCACATATGTGTCTACTGCCTGTGTTATTGTACAGTGCAGAAGTATAACACTTCCACAATTGCAGAAAGCTCTATGGAATAGTACTGGTGTAATTCCTTTAATAAATTCCTTATTTCATAGCACTCATAGGGATTCCGCTTCCCTAATCACACCCTATCAGATAACCTTGCATTTCATAAAGACTGGCCTAGGCCAGTGATTCTCATTTTTTTGTCCTTCTGAGCCTCTTTCGCTGATAACATTGTGAAAGATGTGTGACACATTTCAATGGTCCTACTCAGATTGCAACAAAATCCCTCAAAAATTTTCCAAGGAGGAAAAGCAAATAGGTGAAATAGATACAGCATTAGTTAACCATTACCCCCGCCCCCCATTTTTTTTTTTACCGCTTTAGAAAATAACCAAAATGTGTATAAGATGACATTTTATTGATTTTAGATGTTTCTTCTTTTTTATTATAGTCATTTATGCCATAGATTTCCCTCTAAACACTGCTTTTATTGCATCCCGTAAGTTTTGGTGTGTAGCATGTTCATTTTGATTAATCTCAAAATATTTTCTAATTTCCCCTGTGATTTCTTTGACTCATTGGTTTTTTAGAAATATATTAAGTGCCACATATCTGTAAATTTCCTTCTGTTATTAATATGTTGTCTTTTTGTTGTTATTATTGTTTGTTTATTTAGTGACTTCTCTGGACTAATTCTGTAAAGTCTGTATTTTTGTCATAGGTGGCTATTGAAGTCTCTACTCAGCTTAGTGGTCATCTGATTATTGGACAATTATTTTTCTTAACTCCCCAGAACCAATAAGCCTCCCAATTTTTGCCAATGATTGACTCCCAATGTTTGCATGTTAGGGCACACATTCAATTCTCAGCAAAGAGGTTGGAAACTCTGCCTTAGCCTTCATTTCCTGCTTGTGTAGAGCCTGCAGGTCAGCCAGAGGTGAGAACTTAGGGCCCTTTCTGGTGTTTCCTGAACTTGTGTACAGCCTAATATGTGCGTGTAGTCTTCCCGATTCCCTTGAACATGTTGGAGTTTTTCAAATCCCCTATGACCATCTAATTTCCCAGTTTTTCCTTTAAAGTTTTTGGTTTGTCTATTGTTTTTTCCAGCTGCTATTCTCTGCCTCAGGCAGCCATGAAGTTAAACAACTGCCTGTAACCAGTGCCGCTTGGAGAAAAGGATTTTTGTTTGTAGGGGATAGGGGTCTGGAGGCTTTTTGCACTGGTTGAGCTCCAAAACAGGTTAAATAAAGACAACTTTGTCAGGGAAGTCTTCCAGGGAACTACCAGACAGGTCAAATTATGGTAATTATTGAGAAAAGATGATTTGAAAGAGCTCCAGCCTCAGTTTGGTGACTGCTAGCCTGCTGATTTTCACAATGATTATGGGTAGTTATTTTTCAAGTCTACTGCAGGGCAGGGAGAGATGAGACTAGGACAAGATAAAATGCTACAAAGCTTGCTGTTCTTACCAAGATTCAGACATTTTCTTCTTGAATATATACCCCACTGCTTGTTGTAAACCTTTATTTAATTTTTAGAGCTCTGAAAAAGTTGATTCTGATCATTTTTGTCTGATTCCTTTAATGGAGGAAAGAATTTTCAGAGGTCCTAACTTCACCATTTTTTTCAGACATCACCCAAGGTTGACATTTTATACAGATAATCACAAATTATACTTTTCCAACAGACAAAACAAGGCCAAGATAGAAAAGAAAATCACTCAATCATCCAACCTAAGTACTCCAGCCTTAGTCCATAGTAAAATAAGAAATATTACATGGATACTACCTGAACATGGAGGAAGGCTAACTACGTGTTTTCTTAATTATTTGAATTTCATGAAGGCTACTTGCCTAGGATCAATGTGGATGGCTATTGAGAAAATATTAAAGACACTGAGATGAGCAAAGAGGGTGAGTCCTCTCTTTGGAAAGAGATGGGAACCTCACATAATTTGCCAGGCCCTCTCCAGTGTTCACTCTTCCTAGCAGGTGCATACTTCCCTGGGATCAGTCAAAGCCTCAGGGGGTGGGGGGAGGCAGCGGAATACTGTTCTTTCCTCCTCCAGTCTCTCCCCTGCTCTGTGTCATCTCCTCCTCACTCTGTCACCCAAGGACCTAATGCCCCACTTCACCCTTCAACTGAACAAACCTAATCTCTAGAAAGGTACTTCTTCTGTATCCCACATTTCAGCCTTAGAAAACCAGCCCCACCTTGTCCTATTGGAATGAAGTTAGCTTTTACAAACCTCAGCAGTTCCTGAGTAATCTACTGTATGTCCCTTGTCCTGACAAAGGATTTCTCAGACATAGCGAGAGGTGTGCCTTCTTTTACTGGCAAGAAGACTTACTTATTTTTTCTCTGATGCTCTTTGATTTATTTCCATTGAACACTTATAAACAATTCACCACCTCAATGCTAAGCACATTTATAGACTAATTCAGTATTTCTGAGGCCTTTTGTAGGCATCTCATATCTGCTCCTTGAGTAACAGAGGCAGCTGGGGCAGATTAAATGTAGTAATTCCTGTGAAATAAATTAGAATTTCTTGGATTCCCTATGAGTACAAATTATTTTGCTCTATCTTGTTATTTTAAAGGAAATAGTAAATGTCCTATTTGTGTGGCACCTGTGGATTTTTTTTCTCAAAGGAGAAGTTGCAGATACACCTGAGTGCTGCCTTCTCTGTTTTACTACTCAAAGCATAAACATTGAAGACTTTTTAAAGACAGTCAATAAAGAACAATAGTTTAGTGTGCTGACATATGGGTTTTGTTTGTTTTGAGACAGGATCTTGCTCTGTCATCCAGACTGGAGTGCAGTGGTAAGATCTCAGCTCACTGCAACCTCCGTCTCCCAGACTCAAGTGATTCTTGTGCCTCCACCACCTAAGTAGCTCAGACTACAGGTGTGCACCACCATGCCTGGCTAATTTTTTTGATGTTTTTTGTTGAGACAGGGTCTTACTATGTGTCCCAGACTGGTCTTGGCTGCCTTGGCCTCCCAGAGGCTGAAATTATAGCTATGAGCATGCCCACCTGTAAACTGACATATGTTATTAGAATCTGCACCATATCCAAATGAACTTTAATTTTCTTCCACTCTTCAAGTCTGGAGGAAGAAACACATCATTTTTATTGCTGGTGTTAATTTTTAAGAAAAAAATTTCACTTTAACAAAACCAGGATTTTAAGATGAAAACAAAGTAGAATCAAACAAAAAGAAACAACAATTGCCCCCCGACCGGCCCCAGCTCCCCGCTCAAGGAGAAACACCCGTGCCGTTGCTCAGACACAGGATCAGGCCAGGCCTCCTGTGGCTACTAGCTGCAGTGGTTGGTTGTGTGCACTGCACTGCCCTCTGCTGGGTGGGCCGGCTCACATCTTAACTTTTTTTTTTTTTTTTTTTAATTGTGGTAAGAATGCTTCACAAGAGATCTACCCTCTTGACAGATTTTTAAGTGCACAATACAGTATTGCTAACTATGGGCACAAAATTGTTCAGCAGATCTCTAGAACAAATTCATCTCATATAACTGAAACTTTATACCAGTTGAACAGCAACTCCCTGTTTCCCCCTTCTCTCACCCCCTGACAACCACCATTCTACTTACTGTCTGTTTCTATTAATCTGACTACTTTAGACACCTAATATGAATGGAGTCATGCAGTTTTTACCCTTCTGTGGCAGGCTTATCTCACTTGGCATAATGTCCTACTGGTTCATCCATGTTGTTGCCTATAGCAGGGTTTCCTTCTTTTTTAAAGCTGAATAATATTTCATTGTATGGATATACCACATTGTCTTTGTCCATTTATCTGTCAATGAACATTTAGGTGGTTTCCACATCTTGGCTATTGTGAACAGTGCTACAATGAACACAAAGGCTCACATCTTAATTCCATCTCCTCTGAGGCTTTTATCTGGAGTGGCCCATTTGATCTCTGCATTTTCTGCTTTAGAGCCTGGGGCTTTGTAGTGGGACTAGGAGCTCCCATATACCCTATATCCATAAAAGTATGCTGCATTGCTTGTCAGGGCAAGGACCCTCCCTCTACCCTCCACCCAAGGATGAGACAGAAAGGGAGAGGACTTCAGCAATATTCATTATTGCTGATGAAGGTCACTGGGGTTGTAAAAGAAGGAGAAAGACTAAGACCAAGAAAATCTGATGAGGATTATGCTGGAGGTATTTGGGAGTGACAGGAAGGGAAGTACAATTTCAGAGGCCTGGCCATAAAGCACTGGAGAAAGGATATTTGGAAAATAACATTGGAAAGGGGCCCTTCATATCAAGCCATGAGAACAGGGCAGTAGATATACCCTGCTACCTCCTTGCTGGGCACGTATGTACCGCAAGTGAATCAGACAAGTCCTTAAGGAATATCTAATCTACAGGGAAAATGAAACATGTGGACAGAAAACTCTATTCCAAGGTAGAAGTTTGTGTTGCCAGGGAGCCATGATTAATGCATTCTCAGAGTTCAGAAGAGGAGAAAGCCCATCTGGCTGGGGGAGGGTAGGAGAGGCCTCGTGGTGAAAGTAGGATTTTAGTGGAGACTTGATGAGCAAGGAAGACTGGATATGAAGACCAGTCTTTAAAAGCTGTTTAGTTCTCATTTTAGTTCCTTAAAAAGCAAACTTTGAAGGGTAGATAGAGGGTGTGGGGAGGGAGAAGTCTAACCTCACTTTCTGAAATGGAATTTTCATGTCATAATCAATAGATCCTTTCACTATAAAGATTTATGTCAAAATAAACATATGTAGTGGTAACTTTTGAAATTAGCTTCTCCAAATCAGTCTTAGATTTAAATAATTTAGAGGAACACAGATGTTATGGGGTGATGTGTGTCACTTGCCCCAAATTCCTGTGTTGAAGTCCTAACCCCCAGTACCTCAGAATATGGCTGTATTTGGAGATACAGTCTTTAAAGAGGTGATTAAGGTAGAATGAGGTTTTATGGGTGGGCTCTAATCCAATATGACAAGTGTCCTCATAAGAACAGGAGATTAGGACACAGACTGAGGGTCAATGATGTTAGGATGGCAAGCTGGAAAGAGAATCCGCAGAAGCTATCAACCCTGCCAGCACCTCAGTTTTGGACTTCCAGCTTCCAGAACCATGAGAAAATATATTTCTGTTATTGAAGCCACCCAGTCAGTGGTACTTTGTTATGGCGGCCCTGGCAAACCAATACAATAGGCATTATGAATTCATAAAACACGAAAACTTACTCCTGCGTTAAAGCTGGGAAACAATAGGCTCAGCCCTAGGAACAATCACTTGGATATTCCAAATGAGTATTTTCTTAAATAACAGGGCAGTCTGGATTGTCTTCCAAGCTGTTTGATTAAACATAGTAATATGTCCAACCAGAAAACCCCTAGCCATATTACAACAAACTAGTTGCTAGGATTTCTGTGTGATTGAAACTGTTTGACTTTTCAAACCATTGTTACTGCACGTGGAGACATATTCAGTGTTCACCCTGGACTGCCAGATAATGTACTCTGTCTGAGTGTCAAGACTATTTTTACTATTGAATGTCACCTTTTGTGGCAGTCCATGTTTCTAGTTGCAAAGCAACCAAAATCCACTCTGACTAGTTTAAGCAGGAAAATAATTTATTAATGAATATGGAGGAACTCACAGAATTGGGAGAAGGGCTAGAGAGAGGGACCTGAAGCTCAGCTCCTAGGAGCAACGCCCAAACTCTGAAGAGAAAATGGCCTGGCAAGAAAATCACTGGCTCTGACACTGCCAAATACCTAGCACCAGAGATTCAGCTTTACTGCACCAGCTTTTCCATCCCTTTTGAGGACATTTCTGCAATAGGATCTTCCATGTGGAAGTCTTTCCCAGGTACAACTGACTGATGAATACACAGGTCAAATGTTGTGTCCTGGGTTTGAAGGAGGCAAGTAACTTCATTTCCAACTTCTATATTGGGAGACATGGATATTTCAGCTAATAAAGAGAAGTTATTTTAAAGATGATGGACACTAGAACTACCATTTGATCCCGCAATCCAACTACTGGGTATCTACCAAAAGGAAAAAATTATTACTAAAAGATACCTGCACTTCATTGCAGCACTTCTCACAATAGCAAAGATACAGAGTCAACCTAAGTGTCCCTCGACAGATGAATGGAAAAAGAAAATGTGGTATATATACCACATTTAACTATTAAGCCATTGAAAAGAATGAAATCATGTATTTTGCAGCAACATGGATGGGACTGCAGGCCATTATCCTAAGTAAAATAACAGACACAGAAAACCAAATACTGCATGCTCCCACTTATAAGTGGGATCTAACTAATGTTTACACATGGACATAGAATGTGGAATGATAGAGAATGGAGACTGGAAAGGGTAGGTACTGGGGCGGGTTATGATAAGAAATTACTTAATGAGTACAATGTACCTTATTCAGGTGATGATTATCCTAAAAGCCCAGACTTCACCAGTACTCAATTACAAGTGTAACAAAATTACACATGTACCCCATCAATATATACAAATAAAAATAAATAAAAGTTGATGGGCAGGCAAGACTATAACAACTGCCCACTTCAGGTTTAGGGTTCTTCGTTATTACTACGATGCTTTGCTTTTTTTGATGTTTAAGCCTTGAAAATAACAAAATTCATGTTGAGCAAATTGAGTGAGGATCCAGGCTGACAAGTCAAATATTGTCAATCAAATCCTCATCAAAATTTTATACAGAATTTCCTGCAGTTGATACATGTTCAGTATTCTCGGAAAATTCAGAAAGTGTTTGCTGAGGAGTGAATAAATATTATGTAAAGTGTTCCTTCCGTTAATGAGAACACCAAAAACTATTAGACCCCCAAATGGTTGGGCTGCAGTTCAAGCTCCTTATTCTCATGCCCCCTAATGGTGTCTAATTTCTTACCCAAGAATATAGCTTCTCTTTTGCAATGGTGGTCTTGTTTCCCAATAGGACAGTTGGGACGCATGATTCTGATAAAGAATCTTAGTAATTGGTTTTGGGCACAAGAAGCTGCTAGCTGGAAGCTCAAATGTTAAAATGGTCATCTTGATGGTTGATGGGGACAAGGGAACAGAATGTTTAAAGTTGGGATTATTCCAGAAAAGTATGATAGAGTCATGGTGCAGACCCATGGTATAATGGGTATAAGATTTGCTTTCAAGAGATGTTTTACAGGCATTTGTTGATTCATTCATGCATTCATTTTTTATTTTAACAAATATATACTGAGCACCTACTGTGTGCCAGACACTGAACTAAGCCCTTATAGCATGTTCCACAAAGATTTTGCAGTCCGATAGCATCAGGCAGACAGCTAAGCAAAACAATGCAACAAAAGTAGCTCCAGGAAGTAAATCTACGAGTCTGATTAATCACACACTGTGTTATAATTTAACAACAAAAAGTGAATTATAATTCTTTCTTAATTTGATACGGAATGTAACTACAAAAAGTCATGTATCAGTATCTCAGTCCCAGTGCATACTAGAGCTCCATTAACAGTGTTTGGAAGTCCACTGCCTCTGCTCTTCCGTTTGAAGACTTTGTTAGTTTCACTTTGCAAGCAGTAAAATGTCAATGCATATCTAGAGCCCTGGATAGAAGATTCCACATAAATACAAAAGAAAGTAGCATGATTTCATTAGCTTGTATACAGAACAGACTTTTAATGAGAATTTCTCTTAGCTCAGTCCTTTCCCCCTTCTCTCTCAGGCATCTAATCATTTTCAAGGACTTTTTCAAAACAAAACAACTCATACCTTAAAACCTCTATGAAATCTTTAAGAAAGATCCCTTTCCAGTATTCCTACTGCATTTTGTTCATCTCTCTATGGGAGCAGGCATCATCTTATTTGATGAGTATAGTATTTATTTTATTTTTGCCTGTCTCCCACTGTACACCATGCATTCTTTTTCTATCCTTGGCACATAGAACCTGTAAGGTGAGCAATCTTTTTAGTATGAATGAGAAGATAATGGAATAAATGAATGAACCCCTTATCAACAAGCAGAAGAATGAAGAACAGTGTTCTAGTTAGGACTACAAGTTTAGGAGCAACCTTGGGTTTATTAATTTGGGGACCTCGGGCAAATAATATAATCTCTCTGGATCTCAGTGGTTTAATCTGTAGCATGGGAACAATGAGTAGAGCATGTCTCACAGGCTTGCCTGTGAAGATGAAGAGGGCTGATGTGTATAAGGTTTGGAAGGCAATGCTGCTGCACTGTGCCAAACCTGGGGCAGATCTTTTCAAAGAGTGTCAATAGTTATCATGGTTGTTACACAATGACTGAAGAAGAGCTTTATTGCAGCAAGCACCTAAGATGCAGGGGCACTGATTTTCTGGGTAGAACAGTTGTACATCTGGCCCTTAGCTGCTATGTCCTTTGCCTCACACCCCTTCCCAAGGTGGAAGCAACACCTCTGCTTGTCCCGAATCTCAGTGCATTTTCGACCCCTTGGGAAGGTGGCGTTTTTTTCTTACTGCTACAGCTCAAATTTTTCTTTCTCTGCCTCCCACTTCCCTGGAAGGGTATTTGATAGGAAAATGTCCCCAGCCTCATTGGAAAGCCCAACCTACTAATTCATCATAAAACATAGAAACCTAATAGGCTGGCTTCATTAAACTGGGAGCCCAACATCGCTGCACCACAAAGCTTAGGGAGTGGAGGACATTGGCAGAATATCCCCTTCTCCCTGCCCCCAAACAAAAACACACACACTGTCTTAAAAATAGCCAGAATTCTTTTTTTCTGTTTCTCTTCAACAGGAGGCTCATTCTGAAATTGAACCAAGTGGAAAAACACAAAGCCCTTCAGATGTGTCCAGCTTTGTAGGATTAAATTGGGATGGAGCATCTGACAGGGGTGGGGGTGGTTTCATAATATAGTGAGTGGAACCTTTTAGCTTCAGTAAGTGAGTCTGACTCAGGAATGCAGGCGATTGTATCTCCAAAAAAATCAATATTAAGATGCACAATTATTCCCCTGGTATCGAAAGAATTAGTTGATCTACATGCTAAATGACAAGCCTCTTGATAACAGGGATTATGTGACCTGCCTTTCCAGCCAGGGCTGCTAGAGATGGTCCTTTAGGTCCCTAAGGCAGAGATAATCTAATTAGAACAACAAAGACCAGGTCCATTTGAGGAGAAGGCAACCGTGGGGGTGGGTGGGGGTCGGGAGGTGATGGTGGGTGTGGAGGGAGCCCTGCGGGGCCTGTGATGGCTGGGAGGGGCTTGTACAGAGCAACAGCAAGTAGGTGGGGAGTTGCTGGGGGGGTGAGGCCGGAGGGGAAGGGACGCCTGCAGAAAGGGGTGGACAGAGGTCACCTCTAAAACATGACTTAATCTCCACTTTGGCTCCACAAACACTGCCCTGCTGGCTCCCAGACTGCGGCCAGACTTGACAGGATGAGTGAGCAGGGCTCCAGACATTCAGACACGCAGAGGTCTTCTAGCCCGCCACCGCCACCACCACCGCCACCACTGCCACCACCACCACTGCCACCAGAGAGAAACAAGAGGCCTGGGAGACACAAGTGGGCCACTCCAACCCCCATCTTCTCACTCCTCTGGGAATTCCCCACCATCTAAAGACCAAAAGACCAGAGTCTGATGGAATTTCCACCTGTCCATAGCAAGACAAGAAAAATACAGCCATGGGCTACATTTTCACAAAGCTCGATGACTTTTATTACAAGATCTGTCCTCTTTTCTCATATTATGTCCTTCTCGTGTTTTTGGTGGTAAATATTCCCTTTTAAAAGATGGATAATGGGATTTTTCTTCTGATTGTTTTGGTGTTTTTTTTGTTTGTTTGTTTTGTTTTTGTAGTGTTCTTTCCTGGTACAATAAAAAGCTTCTGTTGATTCCAAAAACATTTGTTTCTAAAACTTTGTCTGACTTTAAAAAAAAAAATCTATGAAATTGTCTTGTTAGACTTCTTAGCAAATGTTTTTAAATTTGATACTCGTGTTTTTCTTCTTCTTAGGGAAAAAAAATCAGACCAAATAAGCTTTGCTTTTAGTTCCTGTATCCTCCGCAACTTTTCATTCCCAGGGTATTTTGAGCAAATGCTTTTTGAAAAAGCTGTTTTCGGCACCATGGAATTCTGAGGCAATGAGGCATTTATTAAGTAAGTCGTTTTTCCATTTTTTAAAAGCAAAGGGGCTTTGTCATGCAGTCATTTCACTAAAACCTCACTGTGTACACAGTGTGATCTAAAGCAGAGAGGCTCTGACTTTGGGAAGGCATTGAGGGGAGCTCAGAGCCCTGCCCTGGTCACCTCAGGAGAGCCTGGGTCCTTCAAACATAGCCTGAAAATGACTGCCAGAGATGGTCCTCCATGTTTTCCTAAACTGTGGGTGGTGGGTGTGCTAGAGACCAGTTCCCCATCAGCCTGCCCAGCCCTGGCTGGGTAGGAGACCACCCCCTTGCCTCTCTAGCTTTTCATGGTGTTGAGAGACTGGACCCTGAAAAACCAAGTGGGCATGAGGAAAACCTTCCCAAACTCAGGGCAGTGGAGATGACTTGTTTGAGAGGCCTCCCTACTTGTCTATGAACGCATAGGTGCTAACCGTGGAAAAAACTCAAAAATTCTGGTAATATTGGCACTCAAAGTGGGAAATGAAGGAACTTTGTTGGGACAGGGGGTGGATGATGGAGAGGACAGGGTTTCAGTTATCCACCAGGCTGGTCCTGTTGGCAAACACATACTAATAATCCTATCTATGTATAAAAAGCAATTGGAAAAATATGTGAGGAGGCCTTAATGATAGTAAAAGATCCTGAATTTTTATTCTTCCTTCCCTCACCCACTAATACAAATTCTCAGCTTTCTTAGAGACAGCCTCTGGGTAAATAATTCATTACTTTGGCATTATTTTTACTCATAATAATGTCAGTGATAATAATTATATTTTCTTTTTTTGTAAGAAAAGACTTGCAGGTTTTTGCTGAGGGAAGAAATTGTAAAAATTTTTGTGTGATTGTTTTTTCTATTTAAAGAACTGAATGAAATCTTTAAGGATGTTATCTGTATTTGACTTCCTTCCTAAGTTCTGAGACCAAATCCTAGAATAAATGACAGTTAACATCTGCTTAGCTTAAGATGACACTTGGAAGGCTCAACAATCTCTCTTAACTTATTGAGGTGCCAATAATTTATATTAAATTGATTTGTCTAGGCTTGTACTTGAGTTTGATTTTTAGAAAATGCTGCCTTCATGTCAATCTCACTGTGATTGATTTTGAAAGGCGGTCATGGTTCAACGAATGAGAAGGTAGACGGTAAGAGGGAGGAAATCTCTAAGCCCTCCTTCTCTTCTAACTGCAACAAAATATACATGTATATTTAAAAAAATTAATTTTAAATTCACTGTTCACATTGACTCTAATGTCAACTCTTGAAAACTTATTGTGTCCTTACTATTCTTGAAGATATCAAAAAAAATTCTTCACTGGGGAGAAAAGACTAACAAGAATGAACTCACCCAGTCCCTGAGCAAGGTTGTGCCATTAGACGGCATATTGTTCAGTACAGTCACAGCTCAGTGGACATCCATGTGGGCTGAAGGTTGGGTGGAGACACAGGCCTTGAGGCTTGACTTGAGAGATGGAGAGAGTCATGCACAGCAGCCCAGGCAGGAAGACACACAGAAGAAGAAAATGCAGAAGCAGAAGAAAGACACCCTTGTGGCTCACTGGGAAGGCTGAGTCAGGTTCAGACTCCAATACAGGACCCCTATTTGGGAGACAGAAAATGAAGCGAGGTGCGTCAGATGAGGCTGGGTTATGGTAGTGTTCACATCCAAGCCTGGAATGGCTGTTGCATGTCACCATTCCTTTGTCCACAAAGACATCCACAATGGATCATGACACTCCATGTCCTCTGTAGCTCTTCAGGTAGCCACTGCCAGCCAATTGAGCAGATTTGGCCTTCAAGATGAAATCTGTTCTCTAATCCCATCCCAAGCCAACATATTTAGGAAATGGAGAGACATCGAGTGAAGAATAGATGAATGAAGAAGACATGGGTCCCTAAACTTCCCACTTACTGTTGATTTCAACCTTTCCTAACACAATTACGTTTTGAGTGGGAGCTGGACATGATGGAAGATCACTGGACTGGAGATCCTAGGGCTTACATTAAAGCTCCATTTCTGCCACTAACTTCCCCCATTCTGTGCCTCATTTTCGTTATCTGTAAAATGAAAAGATAGAAATAGATGATGGATAAGATGTGTCCTGACATTGCCTTTTGAGAGTCCTACAAATGCCAACAGAAAAGAAGCCAGGCTGAGCTTTGCAGGGGTCTCCTCCAGGAAGAGGTGGAGGCTAGTACAAGCACAGCCAAGCCATGGAGGGGAAGAGGAAGCCAAGGTTCTGGCTGACCCACACCCTAAGTTAACAGCTCCTGGATAACTGAGAGCGAGCAGCATTAGTCACTGTTTGTGTTGGATGATCCGTATGGCACGGAACATGTGGTTTAGGTGCCTCGAGGTCTCTCGGTAGGAAGTCGATGAAAGGCCTCATCTGGAAACAGCTTCTCTAAGGATCAAGGCAAGTGGGAAAAGTTTGTGTATCCTTGTTTGCCTCCCTCTGGATTGCCCTGGCCCTGTCCTCAGCTTCACGTGGCCAGTTTGGCAGATGTCCCCACCCGAAGGCACTTCACAACAAAGCAGCCTTTCTCACCGATGACGTCTCCTACCTCCAGCTTGCCTGCTTCATTGGTCTCTAAGGGATGCATTTCTGGAGACATCAGATGAGGCAGGATGAGGTCATGGCTCCATGCAAAAGGACAGGAAGACCGTGCCTTCCTTCATGCACGGAGCTGCACACCCTTATCCATGGAGGTTATTACCCCATTTGCCGACAGCAAAAGATCAGCTCTGGCAGCCAGCTTGCCAGTGGCTCTGTTGAAACTTCAAGAATGCAGATAAGGCTGAGCAGCTTGGAGCCATGGTATTTGAATGTCTAGCTAGGCATTTTGCAGGCCTGGCTTGGCTTAACTTATTAATTTATTTGTATTCCCACCAGGACATCACAAGACTCTGTGCTTCCCTCTTGAAATGTGCCTTTTCTCAAGCTCCCTGCACGTCCATTCAGGGGCTGAGTATGCAAGGTCCCAGATGAAGAGGTCTACATGGCAGGAATAATGTCTGTCTTTCAATTTGTTGCTTTTTAGAAAGCTCTTTGCGTGGATGCTAAACAAAATACTTGTCTACTGTCACTTTTAAAGTACTTCTTGGAAACACATGGCTAGAGACAATGAAGGGGAAAACTAAGTATTCTTTACCAATATTTTGCATCTCTTAGTTCTAGGATACACAGAAGTCTATGACTAGAAATGAGAAGCTGGGACTCAAATGAGCTGAACTTGTTTCTGTCCCTCTCTTGAGTTGGGCTTTGTCACATCCATGCACCCATTAATTGATTCTTCCATCCTTCTCTCCATCTGTCTGTTTAGCCATGCATCTGTCCATCCATCACTTTCTCATTCAGCTGTCTAATACTTAGTGCCTCTTCTGTGCCCAGCACTGAGGTTGCCATGGTGAATGAGACAACCTTCACCTTCACAAGCCCACGGCTGGAGGGGGCAGGTGTTTATGGGGAACTCTGTTGCTGGAGATTCTCTGGAGTTGTTGAGCTGCAGGTACAGCTGGTTTTCTGCAGGCGGGACGGACTCTGCCTGCGTGTGCACTGCTTGCTGCTCAGAGCTTCTGATCTTTTAACAAATGAAGAAATATTTCTTGTGGCCATGGAGCTTTCTATTCTACCTTCAGGATTTTTATATCTAATTTGGGAAAGAGACAAAAAGAGTAGGGAACATAGCTGAAGTCTTACTGACCCCTCTGTCTCTCACTATGGTGGAGAGAGGCATTGGTTTGGAGCTGTCCAGCTGGGCACTTGCCCTGATTTCTGAGCCTTAGTTTCTCTTTCCCTAAACACCAAGTGATAACGTTCATTCTTCTGTGTCATTGTTGTGAGGACTGCATGAGATGAAGTGCACTGAGTCCTTAGCATAAGGCCTGCAATGTTATAAGCCTTCAGCAGATGGGAGTGCATATTCTTATTAAACCTGAGAGTGGGTTAGAACAGAGTTCTCTCACTTTCACAAGGGCTGTTAGTGGCCCTCAGTAACTAAGATTTGGACTTTGTTTTACATTTCTTCACAAAATTGAGGTCCTCACCATGCTGTCACACAATAACAAGCAATCAGGCAGGGTTTCAAGCAAAGTAATGATTACCTTTTCCCTAATAACTTTCAGATAGGACCTCAATTACTCTGTAATGAACATTAGTGTTCTTTGTCCCTGTCTGTGTGTCTCTGTGTAGGTATGTTTGTGTGTGTGTGTGTGTGTGTGTGTGTGTGTGTGTGTGTAGGTGGATATTTATTTGCAGGACATAGATATGGCTAGGCTCCCCCTAAAATTTTACCTAAAATAGTACTGAATTGTATGTGAACTGTTGAAAGTAGCACCATTCCTGAGTACAAAGAAGGAAAAAAGGAGGGAAAGAATAGAAAGGCTTTCTTTACTAGTAGACACATGAAAGAGAACGGGAGGAGGTCCTGGGACCAGATGAGATGAGGCAAAGATGTAAGCATGGGCTGCCATGGGCAGAACAATGTCTGCTGCTTCAGGGCACTAGTTTTCCTCTCTGCAGCGAAAAAGCATTTCCCTTTAAGGGGCAGACACTCCACCCTACAGGGCAGATACCAGCACAGGTGGCCCCCTTTCCATCTGCACAATTTTTAGGGAGCTTATGAGATGGTCTTTCATTCTGTGACAAGCCCCAAGGCACCCCCAAGAGAAAGTGTGTGGAAAGTGAGTGTATATGGCTTCCTTTGGGCTGGGAGCTTGGCTGCATGTGGAGCCAGACTTCATGCATTGTGGAAGCTCTGCTGCTTTTTTTCTTCCTTTTCTCCTACTCCTCGAAACCCCTGAGGATAGTTGTAGTTTTCCTCTGGATGCATCTCATCAGATGATTGTATTAGTTTCCTATTGCTGCTTTAACAAGTTGCCACAGACTTAGTGGCTTAAAACAAAACAGATTTATTATCTCATAGTTTCGATAGGTCTGAGGATGGCTTTCTTGGGCCTTCTGCCTGGAGTCTCACAAAGGTGCAGTCAAGGAGTCCACTAGGTTGCATTCTCATCTGGAGGCTCAGTGGGAGAAGAATCCACTTCCAAGCTCATTCAGATTGTTGGCAGAGTTCATTTCCTTGCAGCTGCAGGACTGAGGGTCTGGCTTTTGCTGGCTGTCAGCTGGAGGCCACCTTCAGCTCTGGAGGCCACCTTCAGCTCTGGAGGCTGTCTGCAATGCCCCCACACTGGGGCATCCTCATCACAGTGCTTACCTCATCAATCCAGCAAGGAGAGTCTCTAGCGTAGGTCCACAGGCAAGATGGAGTCTTTAAAGTATAACGTAATTATGGGAGTGACATCCTTTTATCTTTGCTATATTCTGTTGGTTGGAAGCAAGTCACAGACCAGGCCTACCGACAGGTGCTCCTCAAGGGGAGGAGGTTACACAGGTATGAACACCAGGGGTGGAGGTCCTGGGGCCACCTTACATCCTGTCCACCACTGTGACCTACATATTTCAAATTTTCCAACAGGTATTCTAGTGGCAAAGAACAGTCAGAAGCTCCCATCTCAGAGCGTCTGCTGCAAAGCTAGCCCCTTCGACTTGGAGTCCTCATCTGTTCTCAGCCCTTTTCTCCCAGATCTGAACCCTGGTCTCACCGCTCATGTCTCAACTTCTGTGGACGGTAGTTGCAGATACCTTTTTGGCACCATCTACGTAGTCACCAGGCAGGCACACAAGACTTCTGACATCACCCTCGAGTCTTCCTTTCTTCCTGACTCATGCAAGCATTTTCCAACTCCCATCAATTTTACTCCTAATCGTCCTTCAAATCTGTTCTTGCTTCTCATCAGCACAGAGAACAGCTTAGTCTAACATTTCCTTATCTTTTGCTTAATCTACAGTAGTCCCCAACCAACTTCTCTGCTTCCAAGTTTTACCTCCTCAAATCCATTCCCATGTCTCATCTCTCCCGGCACCATTCCCTTTCCCACTCTCTCCTCCAGCAAACCCAAACCGTTCATTGTCTTCCTTTGGCACCATGCTATTTCAGACCTCTGTGGATTTGCACATCCTGTTTTATTTCTCTACAGTCCTCTTCTCCAGTGCAGTCTCTACCATTTGACTGTCTAGAAAACACCTACTCATCCTTTGGAATCTGACTGAGGTCTTGGGAAGATTTTCTTGACTATAGACAAAATAATTCACTTCCTTAACTCCTTCTTTGAACTGATTTCTGCTTTTTTTTGTTGTTGTTTTTGTTTTGCATATTCATAACTAAATGCACCACCCCTGGTATTTTTTGGCTTATTGATCGTTCTCTGTCCTACTTGCTTGAGAAAAGAAGGTGCTTGTAACTCACTTGTCTTCATCTTCCCAGCACCAAGTACAACACTCCAGTGCATAGTAATCAATAAATGTTGTTGAACTCAATTAGCATTTTTGAAATTATTTGGCCAGCTTTGGGAAATTTATCAAATCCTATGTGATACCAGGATTATTTTAAACCTGGTTTTACACTCATACTTCACTTCAGCAGTTTAGGGTTCAGTTATCTATTTGATGCAATTTTTAATACCTTGCCCCCAATCTTTCCTCAGTTAGTTTTCAGTTGTTTCCAGCTCTCTTTGGTAGAGCTCAACAGCAATGAAGAAAGGAGCTGTACGTTTTTCAATAAGGAGCTTTTACTGTTTCTTTTTCCAAGTGTTATCTCAATTCTGTGACCACAGAGAGCATTCCACAACAACATCACACTTTTCAAACAAGCAGTCAGCCTCGAGTAAGAATTCAACGATCTCCACATCCTGATATTTTTTTTCCGTCTCCAAACAGCTGGGGCCCAGCAGAAAGAAGAAAGTCTTTGCTTCGTTTGCTTTCCTATGATGGCATTGACTCTTGCTTCTCAGCAATGTGGCAGCGAGAGCCAGATGCACTATCTTTGCAGGGGGCTGCATGGCTCAGTGGAAGAATGGGCACCCAGGGCAGTGGCAGAGGGCACACCTCAAGTCACTGCATGTGGTAGCCTGGATCCTCACTTCAAATCCTAGCACCGCTATTTACAGCTCATGTGAACTAGAGCAAGTTATTGGGCCTCTCTGTGCCTCCGTTTCCTCATCTGTAAAACAGGGCTAATATAGGACTATCCTCATGGAGCTATTGTGGAAATGAAAGAAGATGAAGCACACACATACAACACACAGGGGAGAGTCTTTCACATTCTAACGTTATAAACATTTACCAGCCATTAGCCAGGCAATTCTCATTACCCCAGAACTTAATTTCCACTTGTCTGAAAGGACATCAAATGAAGAACCATATTTTCTGGAACTAGTCCTCCTCATTTTCAAGATGTAAATTTCCAGAAAAGGCATCAAGATGAAAAAAATGATCAGCTTCTCTAACACCACCTTTTCTAAGGGAACCTTTATCTAATCCACTTCATTTTTCTTATCTAACAGTATGAGTAGTATCTCCTGCTTCTGGTATTTCTTTCTTTCTTTCTTTTTTTTTTTTTTTTCAAATTCCCTTTCCCAGAATTCTAAAGGTTTATCTGAATTGAGAGATCCTCTCTATCTTTCTTCTGTTAGATTGTTTCTTGGTTTAAATTAATATCTGCAAACACAGACTGAATGCTTCCATGTGCGTGGGAGGCTTGGTGTTTGTTTTTACTTTGTTCTTCTCTGGACAGTGTTAAGAAGGGCTTGAGGGGATGATTTGGGATTCTTTTTCTGCAGAGACCCTTGTAGAGACATCCCTGGGAAGAGGTCAGAGTTGTGGATGTGTGTGTGCGCCTGAGCTGAGGTGTGGGAGTGAAGACACAGTGACAGAGTGCTGTGTCGCAGGAGGATGGATGGAGGAAGATGAAAGGAAACTATCAGGAAAGAGCCCCTCCAGATAGAGCCATTGAACAGCACTGACAGGCCCATGATTGAGCACGCCTGACCATTTCTCCCTCCTTCCCAGGAGAAAGGAGAAGTGCGAAGAGACTCAGTGCTCATGGAGGACCGATCACGTGCCAGGTGAGGGGTAGGACATACTCACAAACCTTATCTCTCTTTTTAAAGCAACCCTGTGAGGTTGGTGGTGGTCCCCGTTTCACCCATGAGAGAGTTATTTCTTCTAAAAAGTCACACTGTATTAGGGGGCAGAAATAGGTTTAAATACAGATATCTCAGATAGCAGAGTGTGTTTTCCTTTGTAATGGATTCATTGTAGCTGAAACTTAAAAGTTTAAAGACCCCATGGTGTTCAGTGCAGGAGATGATCAAGCGTGGGAACATGCAGACATCACTGTCTTCTTTCGGCAAGTCTTGGACTGTCACTCTCACAGGCCACCAAGATAACTCCCTGAGTACTTGGTAATTGTGAGAGGAGTTTAAAAAAAAAAAAAAATCTGTTACACAACTTTTCCAAGGAAATGCCTATCAGCTAAAATGATTCAAGATAAGGATAAGCAGATATCAAAACAGACCACCATGGAGCTGAGAAGCCTGAGGAAATTTGGTTGAATTGTGACAGGTGATAGAGGGGTACAGGGACACATGGACTCATTCAGGAAGCCACAGGCAGTACCAACACCTGTCAGACAGACATCACGGTTAATGCTTCTATTCCATTTATTTAAATGGAAAATAGATGCTCAAGGTGTTGCATGGAAAATAATTGCTCTGAAACAAAGGAGAGAGGGCCTTCTTCCACCGTAGATTTGCATTATGCTTCACTTTCACATAATGAAGGGGAGAAACTGGGGAGGGGCAGATGGGGACAGGCTGACTTCATTCCTCATGGCATGTGCTGCTTGGTCCAGCAGCATGGCCAGTGTGATGACATGGGAAAATGTGTGTGGAAGAGTCCCCTGCTTTACCTGCCAGTGGATCCACACAGCAGCCTCTGGGTTAAGGGACCCTCAAGCTACCCCTCAGTTGTCGGCACAGAACAGAAAGCCTCAAAGTCCAGAATTTTCTGGCAACTCTCAATCTTTTATTTTAAAAAGCCTGTTATAGCAGTTTTAGCAACTAGCTAATGTTTTCTATTTTACATGGCAGCTTTGAATCATGTATATTTTTCACTGGAGTCTGATTATTGAATATCCGATGACACTGTGTGTCCATTGTGACCAAGAAGTGAATACCTTATAGAAGTGCTGATATTTCTGTTCTCAAACTAATGATTGAGTTACTTCATTGCTTTCTTCAGGGCTCTTAGAAAAATGACAAGGTGTTTAAAAGAATCCATCAATTTGTCTCAGGAAAAAATTATCAGCAAACTTTTTTTTTTTTTTTTGAGACAGAGTTTTGCTCTTGTTGCCCAGGCTGGAGTGCAATGGCATGACCACTGCTCACTGCAGCCTCTGCCTCTGGGGTTCAAGCGATTCTCCTGCCTCAGCCTCTGTAGTAGCTGGGATTACAGGCGCCTGCCACCATGCCCAGCTAATTTTTTTGTATTTTTAGTAGAGATGGGGTTTAACCATGTTGGTTAGGCTGGTCTGGAACTCCTGACCTCAGGTGATCCGCCTGCCTTGGCCTCCCAAAGTGCTGGGATTACAGGCATGACCCACCACACCCGGCCAATGAACATGATTTTGAAGGACTAACTATCCACAAATCAGATGATAATCATAAGCTAAACTTCAGTAGCATTGTTAATAGAGGTGTCCACAGTCTATGCTTTAATCAGCTTCAGTCAACTAATGAACATTAACTGCAACAGTCATTCATTCCTTTAACACACATTTATTGAAATATTTAAAATGTTTAACAATTTAAAAATCTTAGAAAATACCTTCTCCTAAATTGCATGAGCATTGCAACCTAGCATGAATTATTGCCTTGGATTTTAAATAGATTTTCAGTTTAATTTATTGGAAAACTGGGATAATTTTATGGCTAATATTTTGGCATCTAGCACATCTTGGATATTCAATAAATGTGTTAAATTAAACTGTATTATTAAATAATAGGAGATCTTGAAACAGAAGCGTAGTTTTTGAGTCCATTCCAATTTAAGCAGTATTCATTATATGCATAAATTTGTGTGCATAGGACTGAAAATACAGCCAATAATTTAAAACTTTTAAACCTTGTGTAAATGTCTGAAAAAGCCACATTTAATTTCTAATTAATACTATGGGAGAGGAGAAGCAATTTGCTTAATGAAACTCAGAGCACCACAGCTTGTCTTTGGTTGATTAGCAGATTGTGACTTTTATCAAATTTTCTCTGCTGTATTATCCTGGAAAAGCCTATTATTTTATAACTTACACAGACTAGACTATTACAGGCATATGTTGGAGATACTGTGGGTTTGATTCCAGACCACTGCAATAAAGTGATTATCACAATAAAGTGAGTCACCCAAGCTTTTTGGTTTTCCAGGGCATATAAGTTATGTTTATACTATTCTGTAGTCTAAGTGTGCAATAGCACTATTTCTTTGAAAAAAAAAAAACCAATGTACATACCTTAATTTAAAAATACTTATTTTATTGCTAAAAAATGCTAATGATCATCTGAGCCTTTAGCAGATTATAATCTTTTTGCTGACGGGAGGTCTTGCCTAAGTATGGCTAGCTACTGACTGATCACAGTGGTGGTTGCTAAAGGCTGCAGTCAGTGGGGGACATTACTTAAAATGAGACAACAATGAAGTTGGCCCCAGGGATTGACTCTTCCTTTTGTAAAAGACTTTTCATAGTATGGGATACCATTTGATAGCATTTTACCCACAGTAGAACTTCTTTCAAAATTGTAGTCAATCTTCTCAAACATTGCTGCTGTTTTATCAACTCAGTTTTGGGAATATTCCAAATCTTTGTTGTAATTTCAACAGTGTTCACAGTATCTTCACCAGGAATAGATTCCAACTCAAGAAATTACTTTGTTTGCTCATCCATATGAAGCAACTCCTTGTCTATTCAAGTTTTATCCTGAGACTGCAGCAATTCAGTCACATCTTCAAGCTCCCTTTTGTCTCTAGTTCTCTTGTTATTTCCATCACATCTGCAGTTCCTTCCTCCATTGATGTCTTAAACCCCTCAAAATCATCCATGAGGGTTGGAAGCAGCTTCCCCCAAACCCCTGTTAATGTTTATATTTTGACCTTCTCCCATGAATCACAAATGTTCTTCATGGCATCTAGAATGGTGACTCCTTTCCAGAAGGTTTTCAATTTACTTTGCCCAGACCCATCAGAGGAATCACAATCTAAGGCAGCTATAGCCTTAAAACATGTATGTCTTAAATACTATGAGTTGAAAATCAAAATTAACCTTTGATCCATGGGCTACAGAATGGGTGCGATGTTAGCAGACATGAAAACAACTTTCATCTCCTTGTACATCTCCATTAGAGTTCTTGGGTGACTGGGTGCATTGTCAACGAGCTGTAATGTTTTCAAAGGAATCTTTTTTTCTGAGCAGTAAGTCTCAACAGTGGCTTAAAATATTCAATAAACCATGCAGTGAACAGATGTACTGTTATCCAGGCTATATTATTCTACTTACAGAGGACAGGCAGAGTAGATTTAGCGTACTCTTAAGGGCGTAGGATTTTCGGAATGATAAATGAGTGCTGGCTTTAACTTATAGTCACCAGCCACATTAGCCCCTAATAAGAGTCAGCCTGTCCTTTGAAGCTTTGAAGCCAGGCATTGACTTCTCTCTAGCTAGGAAAGTCCTAGATAGCATCTTCTTCCAATATGAAGATATTTTATCTACATTGAAAGTCTGTTGTTTAGTGTATTCACCTTCATCAATAGTGTTAGCTAGATTTTCTGGATAACTTATTGCAGCTTCTCTGTCAGCATTTGCTACTTCACCTTGCACTCTTGTTATGGAGATGGTGTCTTTCCTTAAACCTATGAACCAACATCTGTTAGCTTCCAACTTTTCTTCTGCAGCTTCTTCACTTCTTCCAGCCTTCATAGAATTGAAGAAAGTTAGACCCTTGCTCTGGATTAGACTTTGCCTTAAGGGAATGTCATGGCTGGTTTGATCTTCTATCCAGACCACTGAAACTTTCACCATATCACCAATAAGGCTGTTTTGCTTTCTTATCATTCATGCGTTCACTGGAGTAGCACTTTTAATTCTCTTCAAGAACTTTTTCTTTGCATTCACAACTTGGCTCTATGGCACAAGAGGCCTAGCTTTGGGCCTATCTTGGTTTTCAATATGCCTTCCTTATTGCTAGCTTTTCATTCACAAAGTGAGAGATATGTGATTCTTCCTTTCATGTGAGTGCTTAGAGACCTTTGTAGGGTTATGAGTTGGCCTAATTTCAATATTGTTTTGTCTCAGGAAATAGGGAGGCCCCAGGAGAGAAAGAGAGAAGGGAGAAGCAGTCAGAACACACACAGCATTTATTAAGTTTGCCTTCTGAAATGGGTGTGGTTTGTGGTGCCCCAAAATAATTATAATAGTAATATCAAGGATCACTGGTCACAATCATAGCAGATATAATAATGATTAACATTTCAATATTGTGAGAATTACCAAAATGTGACAGAGACAGGAAATGAGCAATTCTGTTAGAAAAGGGGTGCCGATAGACTTGCTCAGCACAGGGTTGCCACAGACCTTCAGTTTGTAAAAAAACTCAGTATCTGCGGAGTGCAATAAAATAAGGTGTGTCTATGCTGGGCTGAGGGGTTGGGTGGTGTGGAAAGAGCTGATAGAGAAAAAGTACAATATTTGAACCTCGAATGCATTTTTTAAATGTGATGGCGTTGATAGTCCTTTCTGTTAAGTTTTGGCCCCACATCTTTTTCTTTATTTATTTATTTTATAAACTTTATTTATTTTGAAGACAGGAATAGCCAAGTGATGATGACTCTTCATCAAAAACGCAGATTCTGCTGGCATCACACTTGTAGATTGCATTGTGAGCATCTGGTTCCAAATAACATACATTAAGCGGTTTGTTGTCAGGCTTCCAAAGGAAGGGAGATGGGAGGACGCGCGTGTGTTTTAATTTGATTGACTTGTGACCTACATTCTAAATGGCATACCTCTCAAAATGCAGAAAATCATACCTTCTCAGGTTAGAGATTACATAAAATAGCTATGTTAGAGGAACGTGAATAATTATTGCTGATATTAGTTGGGATGTTACCGTATTCAGCCCATCACTGAACACGTCATGCATGTGTCTCAAGAGATCCTCCCAGCCACGCTCTGAAGTGGTCATGGTTCTGTTATATTTTCTGTGTAACAAGTTACCCTCAACCTAATGGCTTCAGAGAATGCCCGTGTCACTTTTGGTTTGTTTTGTTTAAGTCCATTTAAAATGAGTTTTCATTGACCTGTCACTGAAAAAATCACGGGGAGAGACATGAACACACCCTGGGTTCTGTGTAGCCTCCTTTATTCCTCTTGAATGCCTTCACTGAGTGATTTCCAGAGTAGGGGTGGTTTGAAAGGCCCCAGTGCCACAGGATCCACATGGAGGATGATCACGCGGCTCAGAACTCAAGCCAGAGCATGCAGTCAGCTCCTGGTAGAAACCATGTCCTCTCCTCCCTTGGGAAGCTTTGCCCCAAGGAGTGAACCAGACCTGTGGGCTGCCGCTGTTCTCAGGAGTTCTGGTTTGTGCCTCATCATCCAAGGTCTCCAGCTGCCCTTGATCTGTTCATGTGAGGCACAGTCATGGATGGGAGGGAGGTAGCATGGTAAAGGATAGGGTTGGTGGCCTATGGGGATCAATGGGGTTTCCCATTACAAATATAGATTTGTTATCCCTGAAACTAAAGGAATACAATCCCTTTTGTTAAATACTAAAATACACATTGTCCAGTTCATGTTCATGTTCATATCTTCCTTTGTGGCATGGGAAAAGAAAATTCTTTTTCTCTTTCTTGCTTCTTTCTCCCTCCCCTGATCCCTCATCTTTCTCTCTCTTCCCCTCTTCTTCTCTCTCTTCCTTCTCCTCTACCTCTTTCTCTGTCTCTTTCATTCTCTCCTGTCCAGGAGACTGGATTTTGTTATCTGATTTCTCCCCTCTAAAAGAAAAAATAAATAACTGTAGTGGAAGGGAAAAGAATGTGGCCCTTCTTGCTGTGTCTTCTGCTCCCCACTCCCAGTTCCTGGATCCACAGCTGCAGAGTAATCCTCAGGTGCTTCACTGTGACCCACCTTTGTCACTGGCCGCCACTTGCAAAGAGGCCTGGAAGATTTGACAAACAGATAGAGCCTCCACTGGGCTACAAGTCTGCACAAGTAAACCAAGCTCTGGCTCCACGTGACTTCTCCCTGAAAGTGAAGTGGCTTGGAAAATGGAAGCAAATCCTGTCACCTTCTGCTTCTTTCAAAACACTTATTCCAAGTCTCAACAGGCAAGTAAAACGGGATGGTTTCAGTTCAAAGTCATTCACCACCACCCTGTGCTTCATTGCTGCTTCAGCACAGAATTGATGCTTTTCTCACTCAGGGAAGGTCCCTGGGTGTCTCAGTGCATTTGGGCTGCTCTAACCAAGCACCATAGACTGAGTGGCTTAGAAACAGCAAAAACCTGTTTCTTACAGTTCTGGGGGCTGGAAGTTAGACATTAGGGTGCCAGCTGGGTTGGGTTCTGGCGAGGGCCCTCTTTGGGTTGCAGACTGCCTACTTCTCTGTGTAACCTCATTTGGGGGAAAAAATAGCAAGAGAGCTCTCTGGGATCCCTTTTATTTATACTTTAAGTTCTGGGGTATATGTGCAGAATGTGCAGTTTTGTTACATAGGTATACACGTGCCATGGTGGTTTGCTGAACCCATCAACCCATCACCTACATTAGGTATTTCTCCTATTGCTATCCCTCCCCTAGCCCCTTACCCCCCCAACAGGCCCTGGTGTGTGATGTTCCCCTCCCTCTGTCCATGTGTTCTCATTGTTCAACTCCCACTTATGAGTGAGAACATGTGGTGTTTGGTTTTCTGTTCTTGTGTCAGTTTGCTGAGAATGATGGTTTCCAGCTTCATCCATGTCCCTGCAAGGGACATGAACTCATCCTTTCTTTATGGCTGCTTAGTATTCCATGGTGTATATGTGCCACATTTTCTTTATCCAGTCTATCATTGATGAACATTTGGGTTGGTTTCAAGTCTTTGCTATTGTGAATAGTGCTGCAATAAACATACGTATGCATGTGTCTTTATAGTAGAATGATTTATAATCCTTTGGGTATATACCCAGTAATGAGATTGCTGGGTCAAATGGTATTTCTAGTTCTAGATCCTTGAGGAATCGCCACATTGTCTTCCACAATGGTTGAACTAATTTACACTCCCATCAACAGTGTAAAAGCATTCCTATTTCTCCACATCCTCTCTAGCATCTGTTGTTTCCTGACTTTTTAATGATCGCCATTCTAACTGACGTGAGATGGTATCTCATTGTGGTTTGATTTGCATTTCTCTAATGACCAGTAATGATGAGCTTTTTTTCATGTGTCTGTTGGCCACATAAATGTCTTTTTTTGAGAAGTGTCTGTTCATATCCTTCACCCAATTTTTGATGGGGTTGTTTGTTTTTTTCTTGTAAATTTCTTTGAGTTCTTTGTAGATTCTGGATGTTAGCCCTTTGTCAGATAGATAGATTGTAAAAATTTTCTCCCATTCTGTAGGTTACCTATTCACTCTGATGATAGTTTCTTTTGCTGTGCAGAAGCTCTTTAGTTTAATTAGATTCTGGGATCCCTTTTATAAGGGCACTAATCCCATTCAAGAGGGCTCCACCCTCCTAAAGGCCCCACCTCCTAATACCATCACATTCGGGGTTAGGGTTTCAATGTGTGAATAGGGGGTAGGGGCACTAACATTCATCCCATGGCCCTGGTGTTGTTTGAAGTCTCTTGGAGATTTTGTTCTAACATCTACACTGCTCTCCATGTTCATGTGGCAGCTATGCTACGAATCTAGTGAGGTGCAGAGAGGAGAAAACACTGAGCTCAAATCCTAGGCACAGCTCAGAGCCAGCCTTTCCTTTCTCTGCTACTTGGTTCTCCAGCTTTGTAAACGTCTTCCTGGCTTTAGACTGAAAGGCAAACCTGAGTGCCTCTGGCTCAAAAAGTGGCCCTGTCACTTCCTACTGTGTGATCACTGGCAGGGCACTTTAACCTCTCTGGGTCTCAGCTTTCTCTTCTGGACAATGGGGATACTGGACTGAATCTGTGGTTTTCAAATTCTTTTCTGTGACCATAGGAATCTCTATCTTGAGGAGGGAGAAGAGAAAGAGCTGGAGGTGGGGGTGGGGCTGCAGCCCCTTCCCTGCTTTACCTGGTGCAGCCCCTTCCCTGCTTTACCTGGTGCAGCCCCGGGTTCTGCAAATGTTTCCTTCTTGGAAAAGTTCCACGGCTAAAAAGAATTCTGAAAATCACTGTCCTTGGTCAGGACCTCCCAAGCTTCCCTGCTCATAAAACGCTTCCCTGGTTGGTGTAGGGTGGGTGGCATCCCCTCCCAGATTCTAAGAAGTTCTCGCTCTGCCCAAAAGCCTACCACAGCCTCAGGCCCCTACACAGAAAGGCTGAGAAGGGACGCCCACTCAGGCCCAAGGAACAAAGGCCAGAGGACACTGCAGCTACTTGAGGACATGCTGCATGGTGACGTGGTTGCCCGGCCCTGACCTCTCTGCCTGGCCGCCAGGGCTGGCATTTGTCCCCACCTCCCTTGCCTGGACTGTGACTCAGCTTATGACACAGGCCCCCACCTGGGTAACCGTCAAACAGTGTCTGCAGGGGCCTCTCCTGCTCATTATCTTTTCAGGGCCTCAGGACAGGTTTTCATTCCCTGCCCTCGTGTGCTCCTCTCTCATTGTGGGGGAGTCTCCAGGTCCAACATTCAATGCTACGGAACCAAAATACAAGCGACCAGCTCAGCTCAAGCTGGAGTCAGCACAACCATGCACAATTGGCCAGGCTGTGTCACCCTGCCACAAGGTTTCCATCCAAATGAGGCACCTTTTTCTAATTAGGGCACAGAGGATAACCTATTAAAGAGAAATCGCCAACTCCCAGATTATGTGGAGATTTTCTTATATTTTTCAAGTTTATAACTAGTTCTTTTAGGCAGAAAGTGAGGCCAGATGGCAAAAACAGACCACATACCTGAGCAAAAGCAGGGCCAGTCTTCAGAAAACCGAGCAGGGCGTATAAGCCAGGAAAGTTGTGTGTCTCAAAGAGTTAGACTGGGAGACAACGGTCCTTCCTGGTGTTATTTGGAAGAAATTTGATGGCAATATTAGTTCTGGTAAAATATGAAAAGCATTTTCAAAAATAGATGGTTCCTATTTTCAAATGATCCTTCAAAATTGTATCCCATGACTATACAGATGTGATCAGAGGTGAGGGGTGGAAGGTGGGGAATGTGCTTATTTAAAAAGATGAGTGAGGGCAAGTACTTTGGCCATAGCCTGCTGGATGGTACAGTCAGTTCTGTAATAGCACATGTTTTAAAAATGCAAATTTGTTCCAATGCAATTGATATATTAGAGAATAATTTGAGCATAATATGCATGATGTTGTCTGGGAGAAACACTAGGCAAATGCAGAAAAGTGCACCTAGCTGAAGTGAGCTGTGTGGGACTATGCAACCACACATACATCTCAAATATCTACCAACTCCTTTGGTTGCCATGTAAATTATGAGCTACACACATCAACATCTCGTATTACAACTCTGCCCATTTCCAGAATGGTGAATGGGAACTACGGATGCCATGACTCCATTTCCTCCTCTGAAGCACCCTCTTGGATGTTCTCTGGTGTAGGCTGATCTGGCTTTCTCATCATATGATGTGTCCTGGCCCCCTCCCTGCTGCCACAGCAGCCTTCTGTGACATTCTGTACCATGCACCACAGTAAGAAAGAAAAGAAGGAAGGGAAGAAAGAAAAATATTTTCATCCCTCATTTCCCCAGGGTTTTCCCTTGGAGAAAAAGAAGACAAAACATCCTGATCCTGCTCATTCTTCTCCACTAACATCTTTCTCTCCTTTGACAGGGACTTCTTGTCCCTGGGTAAAGTTTGTGTGTATCTCTGTAGCTTCATTCTCATGCAAAGGGTCCCACTGGGTTTCTCCATCAGCCCTTGACAACTGCCTGGACATTTCCAAGCTGCAGGGTGAGCACATCCAGGCCTCTATGTGGGACCCCACCATCACAATGAGCACAGTGTGAGTTTTCCTTATTGCACACTCCAGCATCTGCTTTCAGACTAGCAGCCCAATCTTTCCCTAAAAGGAGAGTGGCTGCATGCTGGTACTATTTGCACCACTTCACAGTAACCTCACAAACTGTAATCCTTCCCATTCCCTCGAGCAGATTTTTAAGTTCCTTTCAAGGTAAAGCACGCTATTTATTATGATATTTGTATATATTTTTAACCCTTCATCATGTGTAATCATTTATCATATTTTTACCAGGTTCCTGTCGTTTTTTGTTTTTTTGTTTTTTGTTTTTTTTTTTCTAAATGTGTCACTAGTGAAGTTTTGGATTGCTGTGCCCTAACTTTGTTTTTCCCATGAGCCCTGTTTTTCTTGTGTGATTCTGCATAGCCTGGTGAATTTTAAAAACACTTATGTCATGTTGCAGCAGAATTGACTACATCAAAATGTTAAATCCCATGATGACAGTTTAAATGTTCACAAACAGCATTAGATACACATTCATAAATGAGATCCCACTGCAACTATAAAACCATGTACAATTCCATCCCAGCTCTGCCTCCAATGTGGGTCCACTCTTTCCTTTTGGGGAAGATTGGGCTGCTAGTCTGAAAGCAGATGCTGGAGTTTGCAATAAAGAAAACCCGCACTGTGCTCATTGTGATGGGGATCCCACAGAGGCCTGGATGTGCTCAGCCTGCAGCTTGGATACATCCAGGCAGTTGTCAAAGGCTGGTGGAGAGACCTGATGGAACTGTTTGAGAAATCGAGATCCTCATGAGAAAGAAGCTGTTGGAGGTACACACAAACTTGGCCCAGGGAAAAGAAGTTAGTAGAGAAGAATGGATGTATTCAGAATGTGTTGTCTTCCTTTTTCTCCAAGGGAACATCCTGGTGAGAGGAAGAATGAAAACGTTTCTTTCTTCCCTCCCTTTTTTCCTTCCTTACTGTGGTCCATGGTGCAGAATGTCACAGAAGGCTGGTGTGGCAGCAGGGAGGGGGCCAGGACATCTCATATGATGAGAAAGCCAGATCAGCCTACACCAGAGAACATCCGAGAGGGTGCTCCAGAGGAAGAAGCAGAGTTATGGTACCCATAGTTTCCATTTGCAAGTCAATTCTCCCTTAGACAGTGAGACAGATGTCCATGTAAAATCTATAAGAGGCATGCCCCCAGTCCTGTGGAAGGGCAGAAGAGAATGGGGCTAACTCCTCCTGGGTGAGTCAAGAAGGGGACGATATTAAACTGTGCTGCAAAGTGTAAGTAGCAGTTCACCAAATTCCAGCAAGAAGGACTCAAATATGCAAAGGCACAGAGGGCAGAAAGAGGCAGTTGTCTGGGGCTGCCGAGGTAAATGGTGGGAAGAAGGGCTGCAAAGTACACCAGGGTTACCCATGCCAGAGCTGTCATGCTAGATACCAGTGATGTCTGGAAAAAATGCGCGAGCTTGGGCAATGGTTTGACAGAAAAGGAAGGTGGAGTGGAGGCTTTGAGGAAAGGGATTTTTCTTGAGCCCGAGGTAGGAAGTCCAAAAAGAAGCAGTGCTTAAAGTCCAGGAGATGGTGGGGGTATGTGAGGGGAAGGGTTCTGAACAAGGGGACATAGGGTCCAGGTGGGAGGGACAGTGCTTTAAGAATAAAAGCTGAGCCCTGGGTGGAAGGGGCCACCTGCAGAGGTGGGAGGCAACTGGACTGTGATGATGGACTAGGTGTGACAAGAATAACCAGCTGCCTCAGTAGTAAGCTTGGACTTGAAGACAAACAAGGCAGGGACCCTGCAGAGGAAGCTCACAAATAGATTTTTCTCTAAGTTTCATAATCTAAGAAAACCGTAACTAACACATTTAAAATACTTCTTACCTGGAAAGTCAGCCAACCAGACTTTATCTTGCCTTTGGTAAGTTAGTTAGCAATAGATTCTGGAAGTGTGACTTTTTACTGCTCACCAAGCCAGGTATTGTGCTAGGCACTCTGTGTGTGTTATTTCTGATCCTCACAACAAGCTCTGAAAGAGACATTACCATTTCCATTTACAGGTCAGTAGACTGAGGCTCTTAGGGACAAAGTGACAAGCCCAGGAGCATATAGCAATTAAGATGTGGAGGTGGGAGTCAGACTACCCTGGCCTGTCTCCAGTGTCCACACTTTTTCTCCCTTAGAGTGCACTGAGAAGAAACTGCTTTGGGTCAATTTCCTTTTGATCTTCCCTGATTGGCTACTGACTTAGAAATACAACTTCCTTGTAGTAGGGTTTCCTCCAGTGTCTGATTCACTAAAGTTTCTGGGCCCCTTTTCTCCTATTTACTAACCTCAGAACATTTTGCATGTCCTGTCATTTATCCAAACTCAGTTTCTTCATCTGTAAAATAGACAAAGCCAGCCTATCTACAAGAGGAAGCCATTGCAAATCTCCAACGAGAACACAGAATTTCTTTGTACATTGTGAACTACTGTGGATTTGTTAAAGAAAACAAACAAAAACATCTTCCTGAGTATTCTCCCATAAAGCAGCACTAACACCAAGTCAGTGGGGAAGGACAGGGCTTTCTCCTAACCCACACACACGTGCACACACACAGACACATATGCATACCCCAAGATGAGTGTTTCCCTTTTGAGTTGCCTTTTATTCCTTTCAAAGTCATTCCTGATGCTTATTGAAGCCTGACCTTGCCCATAGGGAATGCTGGGGAGAAAACCATATGTAAAATAAGAGCTATGAAAACTAATAAAACAGGGTGAGGGGACAGAGGATGGTGGGGGCAGTGCTGGTCCATGTAGGATGGTCCCAGAGGCCTTTCTGAAGAGTTTCCATTTGAGCCCAAACTGTCAGGAAGTGATGGAGTCTGCCGTGTGATTTTCTGGGGAAAGTGTTAGGCAGGGGGAACAGCAAGCTCTGGGTGTCATGAGGATTAAACAGGGTTGTGCATACACAGCTTGATACATAGCAAGTTCTCACTAAGAAGAGATTTACTCAACTAGAAGTCTATACCAACATAGGTCAGTGATATAGTTTTGAATAAGAATTTATGTATGGAGTTCATTAATGTGGAATAAGAGACTGATTACATTTTGTCATTGTGACTTCCTCCTCAGATGGCATGTCTCATTATCTATATAGCTGGTCCAGTGTCACAATTTTATTCATGTATCTGGACTGCTGATGAGTTTACCTAGTTCTTCCAGAATGTACCAACTGTTTTTAGGTATGATCAGAACATCTTTGAAACATTTGGGCCCACCTTTTTTCCTGGCCTTCAACCCTTGACTATGAGAGTAACGTTGTCAACTAAAGTTCCCCTCCTGACCATGATCTATATATTTATTTTTTTAACCCCGCCTATCCCTTGGTTATATGTGGCCATTCTACTGAGAGTCCCAAATTGAATTTGTATGGATCGCTCATGCAAAAAGCTTTTTAGAGAGAGTGGAGGGCAGACTTGTGGGGGTGGAAGGGAGGTTTGGCCCAAGACAGGTCTGACTTTGAACACTCTCTCTCTCTCTCATTCTCCCACTCTCTCTCCCTTCTCTTCATCTCATTCCGTGAATGCTAGAGGTGAAATGAAAGTAGATTCTTTCTGAAGAAGCAGGATAGATAATCAAGGACTTAAAGTCAGAGATGCTAAAGGACACAGCCCTTTGCTTTTAGTTGGCAAACTCAACAGATACCGGAAAAGTACCAGGAAACTCCACACCTCTTACTTCTGTGCCCACTGACACACACTTGAGATCATCTCAGTTTGCTCCCTTACAGAGTTCTCTCACCAAACATCCATGGTTTAGGCACATTTGTCTTCATTTCCTTGTGACTGCTGGGGGCTCTGGAGGGAGAAAAGCAGTGGAGTAGAAGAGTGAGGCCACGAGTTGAGTGCCCCACAGGAATGGCTCCTGGGAAGTGAGGGAGGATGAAACTCCATGGGGAGATGTTAACAGCTTCAACCCAGCCCAGGAAGGTGGAAGTTTCATTTAATTAGATTGGTCCCCAAAGAGAAATTCTAGTGCCTGGGGCAAGATCACATTTGTCATCTTGACACCTTTCCATTGCTTGTCACATCTTAACAGCCCTCCTGGGCCTCTTCACATGTCCTCCAACTTCAGGGTCTCTTTGTCTCTGGTGCAAGCCTCATTGCTGGAAGTTGTTAAGAAATATTGTAAAAGCAGCTAAGGTCCAATTTCTGGAAAATGCACATTTGCTCATTTTGGTGCTTAATCGCAAAGAGCACAGCGTGGTCTGCATGAGTTTAATCCCCAGCTCTCACACTTGATCTGTTCGGGCCTCAGTTTCATGGGCTGTATGATGGAGAAGGTCACAACTGACCCTCAGGCACCGTTATGAGGGTTGAGGAGGATGGATGTATCTGTAAAGCTCAAGTCAGCATTTGCGCGTCACAGCTGACAGTCTCGTTGACATTCGTTCGTCTGCTTTTTGGGTTGCCTGCCTGCTTTATCAAATCAGAACACTCCTTTAAAGAAGGCAGCAAACTTCAGATTACATGAATTGAGGCAGCTCCCAAAACCACCTTCTTGAGAGAAATTGACACTTCAGCTCCAAAAGAGTGCATGACAAGGGCCCTAGGCACACAATTTATAACTTCCCAGTGGTTCCCAGAAACCATTGCCAAATTGCCAAATTTAACAACAACAACAATCACCCAAACCAGAAAATAAAACAAAAGCTAAAGAGATAAAGAAAAGGGCAGTGTTATTTGGGACATATCTGGAATTCAAATGTAACTGGACTTCCTTTGACCCTGTGTTTTATTTGGTGGCCCTAACAGGTGCTGTTCTATCCTCACATTTGGCCTTTTATCGTCTGTGCATTAGCATATTTGTCTTCTGCTCCATCATCTGCAACACTAAGAAAAATCTATTCCTGAAAAACTTCATGACATGGCATGACTTGGTGCCAAGTCTGGCTGCATCACTCACCCGCTGTGGGTTCGTAGGCACAGTACCTAACCTCTCTGAATGTCAGTTTCCTCATCTGCAGAACACCTGCCCTGTCTATTTAACAGAGTTAGACAAGCAGACGAGATGGAAGTCTTGACCCATTTCATGGTGTGTGTTGATGCGTTCATTAAGCACAGATATTCTCTGTGCACAAGCACACGTGGTATGTCTTCATTTACTGAGGACTATAACATGTGAGACACGCTAGAATACTTTCAAAGTCAAGACAGATTGCAGCAATGAATTCGAACCCAACTTTCCAGGATGTCATATGAAGGTTAATTAGATTGATCTGATAGAAAGCTTAATTTTATGACACTACGTTGGTTGTCATTGCATTTAGGACAGTATCTTGCACACAGCAGGTTCTCAACAAATGTTTGTTGAATGAATAAATAAATGAGTGAACAAATGTTACTCCATTCCCTGGTTACTTCTAAATGCTGCCAAAGTGGTTTAGCATGTCTTTCCTTGGCAGGAATTTTCTGGCATAGGGACTGAGTTTAAAGACGTTTATCTCAAATTACTCCACGAACTCACCATGGTTTGCTATGCTTCCCACCTGGCTAGTCCTTGGGTAATTCCCTTGGTAGCCCGGATCACATGCCCTCAGATTGTGCAAATCATACTCTGCCTCTACGACTGAAACAGGTGTAAGCATCCAATCTGCTGGTCCTTTCTACTCCCTTTGCTTTCCCCACCTTCCAGATCTTTCCATTGACTTTCAAGATGACACAAGAGTGCTCCATAAAGTGTAAAACACTGCATACTTTTAAGGAAAGCTCATTCTTACTTTTCATTTTCTGTTTACATTCACAGGCGAAATAACCCTTCCTTACCCCTCTAGAGAGAGTTTATCTGTGATTCCTTCTCTTCTCCTTACATCACGTCCTCCAATACTAAAGGGACAGCATTTCCTTTTACTCTCCTTTTGTGCCCCTTGAAAAGCCATATCTTGTCTCCTGCTTCAGATTTCCTGAATTCCTTTAAACATTTTTTTTTCTGATTTTTCTGTCATCTTCCTTGGGAATGAGTCAATCTTACAATTTTATGGCCACTCTGATGTGCATCTCTGTTCCTGTGGAGCTGGGGTTTGCTCACTGGATGGCCTTTCAGCGCCTGCATCCTTTTTGGGGGAATAGTAACAATGTAAGAGTTTTGTGAAAAAGTTTTTCTACAGGAGCACCTGGCTGTCTTGGGGCCCCTATTTGACCCTTGATCTCCTTTCTCTGGAGGCTTTTCAATGAACCTGTTTAAGCCTGTTGAAATTTCCTTTCTTAAAAGCCATTTACTTAAATTGACCACTTTTCCCTCTTCTCTGATAGTTCTCACCCTGGTAACCAAGACACCCTTTCAATTGTATATTTCTTGTTGACCAAGCCGCTATGCCCTGCATGAAAGTCTCGGAATAAAAGAAACATAGCCTTAAATGCTCCCTTTCCATAGACTTGAAAATGTCATCACCCTCACTGCCTGTTAAGGGACTAGGAATGGAAAGTCTGCATGCTTTCTGGTCAGATCACACCTCTCACATGTTGGGGTCAGATGTCTATATGTTGGTATAGATGTTTGGGTTCAAGGAAACCCATAGCATCATTTCCTAAATGACTTAATTTTATTCCTAAAAGTCACAAGTAGCCCAAGAGATGTTGCTCCTGTGTTTTAGACTTTTGAATTTCCATGAAGAGGACTTGCCTGAAATAGATTGCCTTCTTCCTTGAAGAAAAGAAGACATGAGCAATAACCCAAGCAGCTCCGGTTTGGTGCAAAATAGCAAATTCATAATTCATCATCAGTTTCTGCTCTGCCAGTGAGCTTCCTTTCTCACCCTGTTACATTCTCTACATACTCACCGCCATAGGTTCACATGAGATGCCCATAGAATAAAGCTGACACTGGGTAGCAGAAGCTCACACACTGATCTGCTCTTCCTGCACCCAACACTTGGCTTTCTTCGGACGTGTCACCTGGCTTAAAACTCCTGCCTCTGGGATGCCAGGAGACTATTCAAATAAAAGTCTCATTCTGAAAGCTGTGCAAATGTCACATACAGCAATACCTAGGAAGTTTATTGGAGACTTGTACTCACCAGAAGCAACCAATTTGTACAGTGTGCAGCAAAATCCCACCTTAAGAAGCAAGTCCCACCTATATTTACATAACGCTCTATCACTTTTGACCCCCAGTGGCTGATTGCCAGGATGGCCTGTGGAAAGCGCATGAGTTAAGCTGGGGCAGTCATCCAACGCTTCATTAATACCAACAGGAATTTAGGGACTTTTGTTTATTGAGATTTTCCCATTTGGATAAAACAATCACACTGGAATTTGAGGGAAGGGATAGTAAGAACATGCTAAAATTTTCTGCAAGTGTTTAGAAATGAAGCATGCTGTCTGTGTCTTCATTATTTTCTACTCTTCAGTTAGGGACATTGTAGCTACGACTAAGCCTTCTCCCTGCTCCCCGTCTGCCCCTCCTCCAGTCTCTCCTCACGCCCTTCCCTGCAATAAATTACTATTGCTTCACAAGGTAAGTTAGGTATTGTGGGTCACTTTAGCACTTTCAGGACTCAGGAGTACTATTTAGTTCTTGGTCCACTAGTACATTGTGGATAGTTTTATAGTGCAATAACATCTACCACTATATATGTACATGTACAAGTACAACTCCTCTCTGCCTGAGGAGTCAGTGTGCTTCTTTATTTATATTTTTATCTCATTCCTCCTAACTATACCCAGAGGTGGCAGGACAGTTACTTCTCTTGATTTTCCAAGTCAGGAAACAGAATGCAAAGAAATGAGATATTTTATCTAAAATCACCTGGGAAGTCAAAGCACAAATGCTTGTTTTATGCTTGGTAAGAGCTCGTAACTGTGTCCTTTTCTTTGCCACATTTGCCTTAAGTGAGTATCCTGGACTACGCACACAGAGGAATAAATGACAAGAGCCCGTGAGCCCTGGGTGGGAATGAGCTGTCCTGGCTTCTAGCCTGACTTTGGTACCACCAAGCTGTGTGGTTTTGGGCAAATCCTTTTAAGCTCTCTGACCTAAGCATCTTCAGTAAAGTAAGACGAGTTGAAGAAAATGACTCTAGAGTTGTTTCCACGTGAGCCATTTACTTTCCTGTGATTAATGTGTGACAGCCTCAGACTACATGGGTTCTGAGACAGATAGCTGAATATTCCACCTCTCAGGGACAATGCCTATTTACCTGTCACCTCAGTGTCATTATTAATAGAATCCCCTTTCACTCTCAAAGGTGTCTTAGTTTGAATGATGGTTATAAGTAAATCAAAATATAGCAGGTGGACCCAAACTTTCTGTTAGTCTAATATCAGCAGAACTGCTGATCCCGCCAACCAGGGCAGTAGACTTTCTTTTCATAGCAGTGTATTTCAGGACCCACCTTTCTGAGAAGTTAAAAGCCCTATGATTACTCCTCCTCCAAACGTCTGAGATCTGTTGTGTCAGTAATTCCTACAGCTTGGAGAGAAATCTATGTCATTCACTCCATGGTGTTTATTGAGCATCTATTACATGCGTATCTACATTGAAATACACGTCAGTAGAATATTGGTACTATGAATCAGGAATTTATTTTGTTAAAAAAAAAAACTGGAAAGTTCTGTCATCTCCAAAAAGTCAATGAGGGGGCAGCCCAGCGCTGTAGCTGATTGTTCTCCTGTCACAGCTTTGCACAGACCCTTTCTTTTTTGACTGCAGCTTCCTTCCTGCAGAACCAGATTGTTTTGATTTTTCACAAATGAGAAGGTGGGCAGCGTATGAGTGAGGCAGTGATCTTGCTGCAGCCTTACCCAAGGACTGCGGCATATGGGAATGACATCTAGTCCAATCCTACATGGAGGGGTTTACTATGTCTTTGCTTTTAACCTGAGGCATTAGAACAAACCCAGCAAATGACTGCACAGGTGGCCTGCAGCAACCATATCACCTTCCCACTCCCTACAGTGGCTCCTTGGCAAATGTGTGTGGAATTGGGTTGCTCACCCGGTGCAGAAACTCCCTCTTTAGAATCTCTGCCGTCTCTGCCACACCCTTCCAGTGACAAGAAACTCAGTACCTCAAAAGGCAGCCCAGTCCCGTTTTGAACGTCTCTAATTGTTGGGCTAGATAATGCTAGGGCCTAGGCCCCAAGGCCTGAGAAAGTCGCCTTGCAAACACCAAAGTCTGTGTGGCTCTCCAGAATGGCATGAGTCGTCAGGACTCCCCCCAGCTCCTTCGGTCCCCACAGCGCAAGAGGGTGTGGTGGTCTCTGTTCTGTGAAGACACAGCCATCCATGTTCTCAAAAGCAAAAAAAAAAAAAAAAAAAAAAAAATGCCCTGTTCAGAAATCCAAGGCTAGAACAGATGAGTTTCCAAACAAGCTAATATTTCCTCAAACTGATATTTGAGGCTTTAAGTTAAAGAGTGGGGACTCAACCAGGACTCCTGAGGGAAGTTCTGGCAGTAGCAATTTCTTTTAATTTAATCCTATTTTCTTCCTGATGAATGTGTCCTCTTCAGGCGCTCCAGGTGCTGAGCGGCCTGGCCTTGCAGGGTGTCATCCTCAGATGTTGCCATGGATTGGCTCACAAGGTGGTTTGTGTCCTGAAAGCACCTGTCACTGTCCCAGGTTCTAACCCACACTCCCAGGTTGTTTGGAAAGTTCTTCAGGAAACATTTAACTGTGACTAATGTGCTGATTTACAAGTTGTAAGCAACCCCTAACCAAGGAGAAAGGCTGGCCGGAGTCTCTGTGGAGCAGCAGCACTGTGCTGTGCCTCAGGATGCCCGAAAGCCATTAACAAGCCGAGGTGACAGACACATGGTTAAAACGTGAAAAGAGAACCTTGAGGGAGATGAGCCATTAACATCAGAGAGGAGAGAAAGCAAAAGTGTGAAGTGTCATAGTCAAGCAGGGTTCAGCGGCTCAGCCTCTGTCTGAGTTCCCTTGCTGAGCCTCCAGATCCAGGCAAGTGGGGTCCACTGTGATGGCCCACTCAACTTCTTGGCACATTAAGTTGCTTGGGTGTCATGGCCAATGAGATGGGGAAGCCTAGAAATTCTTAATTCAGTCATAACTTGGCCAATGGGTTCAGAACTTTATAGATTTTAAAATATTAACTTCTAGAAATCATCATCCAACTCCACAATTGCCATCCACCACAGAGAAGCAGGATAGGTCATCTGAGATCCGCCTGATGTCACCCCACAAGGCCCCTCCTTATTTTCCAATGTGCAACATCATTGGCTCTTGGGGAATTCCTTCTTACGTGAACCTTATATCACCCTAACGCTGTCTCAGTCTGATTCATTTTATTAGAGAAACAATGAGGGGTGTGGAGAAAGAACAGTCAACGTGGATGACTTGTTTTCCCAGGATTTCCAACTGTGTAGTCTGGGGCAAAATAATTAACTTTGATGGGGCCCAGTTTCCTCATCTAAAAAACATGGGTAATGATGACCATCCCTCTGGGATGTTGTGAGAATTAAATAAGATAAAGTCCCAGGGAATCGCCAGTGCCATGATTGACACAGAGAAGGCACTCAATAAGCAGCAGAATCTCATGTTGATTCTTCTTCTTCTTCTTTTTTTTTTTGAGACAGAGTTTCACTCTTGTCACCCAGGCTGGAATACAATGGCACGATCTTGCCTCCCTGCAACCTCCACCTCCCTGGTTGAAGCTATTCTCCTGCCTCAGACTCCCTAATAGCTAGGATTAAAGGTGCCGGCCACCATGCCCAGCTAATTTTTGTATTTTTAGTAGAGACAGAGTTTCACCACGTTGGCCAGGGTGGTCTCGAACTCCTGACCTCAAGTGATATGCCTCCCAAAGTGCTCGGATTACAGGTGTGAGCAACCTTGCCCAGCCATCCTTTTGACTCCTCAATATCAATATGTATTATTTAGACATGAGGTGTGCTGGATGGTGGGAGGAGGAGGTGATGTTCTTGGAGTGTGTGGCTGAGACAAGGTAAGGGGACTCAGGGCATACTGCCCCCACTGCTTGCTAGATGGACCCCTCACTCGCCCACTCACTTCCCTGTGACTCTCAGAGATGGGAGCGCCCAGGGCTCCCAGCTCTACCTTTCTATGGTGACCCTGTCGTCCTTGTGTTGCCACCCTGTCGGTCAAAGCGGAGGCACCTGTGTGTCTCTAAAGGTCATCAAGTTTCATATCTCCATTTTCTTCAGGCTGATCCTGAGCTGAAAAAAAGTCACTTGGTGTCAATATTAGGCCACCACGTCTGTGGAAACAGAGCACATAACTCCGGTCTGGGGCAAGTGTCATTTATGAGCCATAACAGAATTTTTACATTTCACCCCAGGAAATGAAATGGGCGAACTACTTATCTCCCTGCCTTTTCTTAGGCCTCCTATACTCTGGCACATAGAAAATATATGCACATTATTTTCTCTGAAACTTCCTGCTACACTGAAATGAATAATCCCACAGTGTTTTCATTAGAAATAGTTTTTTTTTAATAAAAAGAAGATCTAAGAATTCTCACCTGATGTTACTTCAATGGTATGTAAGAAGTTGAATTTGAAGGTAACCTTCTTAAGCAATATTATTGCGTGAAGGCAGAAGCCAAAAAATAAAAAAAAAAAATTAAATAAGCATGGAAAACTCAGTCCTTATGAGATTTTGTCAACAAAAGAGCAAAGGAGGTAAGCAACTGGTCACAGAGGATCTAACACAAAATTTGGGGTTCACGGTAAAGAGGAGCCCTCAACGCTGAACATTCCTACCACAAGCATCAGTTTCATAAATTATGATTTTATTTTTATAGCTGTATCTTTCCTCCTGAAGCAACCTATTTGCACAGGACATTGTATCATGTCCTGTCATGATATCGTGTATCTTCAAGGACATGATGTCACACTTCAGAATCAATTTTTCTTAATGGACATTTCAACAGCTCTTCCGTGAGGCTGGGATATCTTCTGATGGGCAGCACACAGCAGAGGAACTGGAAGGGATCTGCACCTCATGGGGGTAAATATCTGCTTCTCTTTGGATTCAGTCACGTTGAGAACATTCTTTAAATCCCATTCCCTCTCGGGTTTCCAGTTCATCCATCTGTGAAACTGTATGAAAAAATAGATTTGTAAAAAAAAGAAAGATTTACGAAAATCAACAAACATTTCCTGTAAAGGTCCAGGTAGTAGACATTTTCTGCTTACAGGCTCAACCCCAACTTTGTAGCATGAAAAACAGTCACCGATGATGAATAAATGAATGAGGAAGGCTGTGTTCCAATAAAACTTTATTTATGAACACTGAAATTTGAATCCCATGTAATTCTCCTGTGTTGGGAAATATTCTTCCTTTGATTTTTGCAACCATTTAAAAATGGGAATGTAAATTTGTAGCTCACACAGGTCATAGGAAAGCAGGCTATGGGCCAGATTTGGCTGGTAGTCTGTAGTTTGCTGACTGCTGCTCTAAGAAAACAAATCTTTGTGTACTGAAAAATGCATAAGCTATTTTTACTTCAGCTTAATTCTTGTGCAGTATGAATCATTCAAACTTTGATTTCTCTTTCATGATGTCACTAACAACCCAGTGAGGGAATCATAAGATGAGGGTGGAATTTTCTTTCTCTCTAGAGGCACAGACACCCTCCCAAAGGAAAGAAGTCCAATTTGCACATATGCACACACTTTGGTAGACACATGAGCTCAACATGTGTATAAGCCACAGTGCAACATGAGAAGAAGTTAGATTCAGGTAAGAGAGGGTTTTTTAAAAAATGACCAGAAGCAGCAGGATTACCCTCCCTATTTAATAATCACAAAACGGGACTTACAACGCTTATCAAGCCATTTCAGTGGGGCCTGCATCATTTCACCAATTTCAACAAACTGTCCCAGCCAGGAGAAAGATTAGACTGCGTATGTTTATTCTCTGTGGAGTTATGACTGTGTTCTCTTCAAGAGAATGAGATATGGAAATAAAAGTTTACTTAGTTTGGTCTCCGATGGATTCTCATGACAGAGAAAAGTCAGGTCATTTGGGCCCATGTGCTCAGGTGACTGGAGGTGGAGCTCTGCACAGCGTCCTTCTCTCTGGAGATGCAGATTCTTAAGTGGGGCGGGAGTGGATAGTGAGAAGGGGCCCCATGCTCTCTGCTCCGGTTGTAACTGGGGCTGGAGAGAGGCCTAGGGCAGCGTCTTGCAAAACAAGGAGGGACCAGGAGATCAGCACCACAAGAATCCCATGAGGTTGGAACTGGAAGAGGTCCTTACAATCATTCCTTCCTACCTAGAAGGAAAGAGACAGTACTCCTGAGGGAGGAGGGTGAATGCCAAAGGCCTCCCAGGATTAGGAGACCCTGCAGGGTCAGATGGAAAAGCTGAAACAAGGCAGACCAGCCCAGGGACCCTCTGCACTTTACAGGGGGTGGGGTTGGTGGGGTGTCAGAAACCAGCATGGTCTCCCTTGGCCACCAACGGTGATGGAGGTGGCCCCTGACCCCACCCAGTGACCAGGCCCCGTAGTGGTGAAGGTATGGAATATGGCTTTTGAACCCATTCACCAGCCAGGACCCAAAGCCTGCCAGTGTGCAGCCACCCAGCTACAAGTCAAAGGGCATGCGGGCTTCTTTCAGACCCATGGCATCTTTCCACAGAGGGCTATTTTAGCAAAAATCTTAGGCTCAACACTCCAGTGGAGGCCAAACTTTGATGAGAACCAGAAACTAGGGAAAAAGGGAGAAATTTTTTTGAATCCTCAAGAGGCCAAGTATGAATGCTCTACAGCCTAGGCAGGTTGGGGGCCCATTTGACACTGTGGCATCCCCCTTATGGAGGAGAGCTGAGAGTAGGCCCATGCCCAGTTACCCAACTCCACCAACATGGGGTGCAGCCAAGGACACATAGCAAATGATGAGGCTTGGGCCCAAGACCCTGAGCATCCATTGTACCCTCACTGTCCCTCTATAGGCCTCAAGCTCCTCACCTGTGAGAGGCCTATTGCTGGGTGAGGTGACACTGGGCGCTGTTTGCATTGCTTTGGATTTCAGACAGCTCTGCTAATAACCACACAGAATGGGAAGATAACGCCAACAAAAGGGGAAAGCGGGCCATCTAGACATATATATCTATACATCTTCATGCACATTGATTTTTTTTAAAAAGCTTGCACTTACCAAGAACCTACTCCAGACTGGGGATTTATGTAGGTTTTCTTATTGGATCCTCACAAGGGCCACATGAGAAAATAGAAGCTGAGAGAGACAAATTTGCCCAAAGTTATAAAGCCAGCAGGGGCAGAGCCAGTGTTTGAAGCTGGTTCTATTTGTCCAAATTCCCCATTATGCTGTAAGACGAAGATAAGATAAATCATCCTTTCATTTATTAAGAAAAAGGCCCACAGAAAAACAAACTTCTGTGTTCTCTCGCCTACTGATTATGTGTCTTTCCTCTAATCTCAGGGGCTAGGGACCAATTTGGTAGCAAAAATTTCCTTTGCAATCATATTTGCAGGGCATGCCAAGGAAACTCAACACCTATTGGGTGGGTCAGTGGGCACTGGACCAGGCAGGAGATGGGCTTGCCTAGAGCCTCATTTCCTACCATCTGGGCTCTTCCTGTGCATCTGTCTGCACCTTGGCCTGAGCTGGCCATCGGTGGCCAGGGTCCTTTGCTTCCTGGGTTCACAGGCCATCTCCAAGCTCTGTTAATGAAGTATGTTATCACAAGGAGCCTATTGCCAGGAAAGACCAGATGGACAATTTCAATGTTGATGTACAGTTTTGTAGGGGGAGTCACAAGAGAAGAGAGAGGGAGAGATGATCCCAGCCTCAGCGGTTCATGTGTGCACGTCCATTGACACCAAATGCCTGGTGCTTCCAATCTGTTTCCCGCTGTCACAGGGAGCTGGTGAAGAGCTACAGCTGCACTGCCGTCAACCTCAGCAAGGCCTGAGGAGCGGTCACATGGCTGGAATCAAGCACTCTGGGGACTGAGGAGGTGGGAGTTTGTGGGAGAATGTGGCTGTGGGGACCCTAGGGGAATGCTTCTAGCCCCAGATTCCAGTTTATCTTGGGTGGAAAAGGAGTTCCCCTCCAATGGCTCAGCCAAGAATGTTGATGTCACAGGGAAAGGGAATAGAGTTTGATTGTGTGTCACACAGAACTGGGAACAGGCTGCTTAGAAGGACGCCCTTATCAATTAGGTAATGTCTGCTAATGATTGAGAAACTGTGTTATGCAGTGCTCCAGCTGTTGATGTGTTAGCAAATATCTGCGAAGGGCAGGATACCTTGTGGGAAAATGTTTTCTTAGACAGGATCTTACTGGCTGGAGCCCTAAAACACTGTTGTATCCGACAGCATTACCAGGCATCCGAAACAGAGCAACATGGCAGACATGTGGACTGGGCATAGGAGGCAGCTGTGGTTGGGATTTTGGTTTCAATTCCAGGAAATAAAAATGTATTTGTGCAGAAATGGTGCCTATAACCAAATTTTCTTCCCCCCTCACCTTTCTTCCTTTTCCCTTTGTTTACTCTTCTTTTCTCTCCCTCTCTTCCTTCCTCTTTTCCTCTTTCTTCTCTCTTCCCTCCTTCTCTTTCTCCATCCCTCCATCTCTCTCTCTTCCTCTCTTCCTCCTTTTCTTCCTCCCTCCTTTCCTTCCTTTCCTCTTCCTCCCTTCCACTCTTTCACCGCTTCATTTCTTCTCTCCCCTTTCCTCCCTCCCTGCCTTCATTTTTTTTTCCTGTTAACATACGAACATTTAAAGATGTTCACAATGTATAAAACACTAGGTGAGGTGCTAGGCATACAAAGATAGTAACAGTGCTTGTCCTCAAGGGAATTATAGCTAGAGAGACAAAAGGAACATGTAAATTGATATACGTAAAACATGTGTAATAGAATACAATCGTAGAAGTATGTAGCTCTACCGTAGCCAATGCCTATACTTTTCAAAATGTTGTAATAGGTTTCATTTAATGTTTTCTCTCTTCTCTCCTATAAAAAATAACACATCATATTTCCAGGTGTAGTCTGCTGTTTTCACTGAACATATTGTTGGCATCTTTCAAGGTTAACAAATATAGATGTACCACATACGTTTTATTGATTATATAGCAGTCCATCAAATAGACGATTCATAAGTAAGTTTACCAATCTCCTGTTGCCAAAAATCAGTGTTCTGTTCCCAATTTGGGGATATCATTTTTAAAAAAACATGGCAAGCATCTTTGTAACTGAATATTTACATGTTTCTCAGATTATCTCCTTAGGATAATTCCTAGAAGTGTAATTCTAGTAGAATTATGTATATGTTTTATGACTTTTTGATACATAACCCCACTACACTCCAGAGAGTTTATATTAAAGAGTGGTGTTATTCTTTTAATGTTTTCCAATTCAATAGTTGAAAAAATATATCATATATATGATATATATTTAAATAGGTATACATTGAATGAATATATCTGCTACAACTAAAAAGCCTCAAATATTTTAAATTTTTGCATTTGACATTTGAGATGACTATTTTATCAATTTTGCTATTTATTGTTTTAGTCATATATTTTATATATTAATCTTTAATATTTTATCACATATATTAGAAATATTTTCTCAGTTTGTCATTCACCTTTTAGAGTTTTTCCCCCTGTATAGAAGTTTTAATGTGAGGCAGTCAATCAATTATTTTCTTTATGGTTGCTGCTTTTGATACCAGATTTATAGACTATTTTCTACTGTAAGGTAATATAAATATTTACATATGCTTTCTTCTTATACTTTATCTGAAATTAATTTAGAATTTGTTATGACTAAGGATGTAGCATTAATCTTTCCAAATCACTAACCAATTGTGAGGTATTATGATCAAGTCTATACTTAAAGTTTGAAAAATCTATAATTATATTGTGTTTCCCATTTTTAATATTATTTAATTTTTAAAAAATTAGGTTGTTAAATATTTGTTGGTCTTTTCAAATAATCAGCTCAGAATTATTTCTCAACTTTATTATTCTGAAATTATTAATTTCTGCTTTGATCTTTATTAAATTTTCCTTTCTTTTATTCTATTTTTAAATTTGTATAGCTTAATTATTGAATTCACTATTGTTTTATTTTAATCGTTGGGCTAATAATTTAAAAATTTCAGCTAAGAATATTCCTTTCATGTAGCTTTGGCCAAATTCCAAACATTTCATATGGCATATTTTTACAGACATTACACTTTGAATAATTTGTATTTTTTTTTTGCTCTTTGAAGAATTTTAGAAAAAAAAGTTTTACCCTTTTCTTGGGTAATAAGTAGTTTGAGATTTAATTTAAATTTTTGGGTAATAAGTAGTTTGAGATTTAATTTAAGTAGTTGTTTTTAATTTCTGGTTTACTACATTGTGGCCAAGTGCATGGCCTATAGATTTTATTTTTTAATTTTTGGAAAATCGTGAGGTTCTTTGAGAAATTCTAGTTCCTAATTGGTGTTTCATTTACAAAAGAAAGCTTACAATTCTAATTTTTACTTGTTTCTCTCTCAAATATTTAAAGGAAACATTGGAATCTATTTTTTAGAACTCCCAAATAATTATTCTCCTATTTTAAAAGAACTCTCTCAGCAACACTGTCCTGTTTCTTTTATCTTTTTTAATTAAAAATTTTAATTAAAATTTAATGATTAACAACTGCAAAATCTTTAGATTCTAGGGGGATTCCAATTCCAAGTTCTAGAACAAAGATTCTGGTGATGCCCCAGAGGGTTACTGCAGCTTATGGAGTGAACTGGGAGGCTCTGAGCCATCCTAAAGTGGTGATGTGTGCACCAACAGACAATTTTATTTCCATGTGTTTGTATACTTTTCAAACAGAAGTATCTTCCTGTCATTGATTTATTTTTTTTTCCTTTTTTCTTTTTTTTTTTTTTGAGACGGAGTCTCGTTCTGTCCCCCAGGCTGGAGTGCAGTGGCACAATCTCGGCTCACCGCAACCTCCGCCTCCCAGGTTGAAAGCAATTCTCCTGCCTTGGCCTCCCGAGTAGCTGGGATTACAGGCACCTGCCATCACACCTGGCAATTTTTTGTATTTTCGGTAGAGACAGGGTTTTGCCATTTTGGCCAGGCTGGTCTCAAACTCCTGACCTCAGGTGATCCCCCTGCCTCAGCCTCCCAAAGTGCTGGGATTACAGGTATGATTTCTAATTTTATTGCATTGTGGTCAGAAAAGATACTTGATCTGATTCCTACTTTTTTGAATTTATCGAGACTTATTTTGTGCCCTAAGCTATGCTAAGCTATGGTCTGCTCTGGAGAATGTTTGTTCTGTGTGCCGATGAAAAGAATGTGTATTCTGCCGCAGTTGGGTGAAACATTCTGTGAAAGTCAGTTAGGCTTGTTCCTTTTATCTTGTTGCTTTTCTTCTCCTTCTTCTTTCTTTTTTATTGTGGTAAAAAATAACATAAAATTTATCTCCTTAAAATTTTTTTTTTTTTTTTTTAGACGGAGTTTCACCTTTGTTGCCCAGGCTGGTGTGCAGAGTGGCCTTATCTCGGCTCACCACAACCTCCACCTCCCGGGTTCAAGCGATTCTCCTGCCTCAGCCTCACGAGTAGCTGGGATTACAGGCATGCGCCACCACACCAAGCTAATTTTGTATTTTTAGTAGAGATGGGGGTTTCTCCATGTTGATCAGGCTGGTCTGGAACTCCCGATCTCAGGTGATCTGCCTGCCTTGGTCTCCCAAAGTTTGGGGATTATAGGCGTGAGCCACCTCGCCCGGCCTCTTAAACATTTTTAAGTGTTCAATTGAGTAGTGTTAAGTACATTCACATTGTTGTGCAATAGATCTCTAGAAACTTTTTATCTTGCAAGACTGAAACTCTAGACCTACTAAATACTAAATCCCCTCAGCCCTTGGTTAACCATCTCTCTACTTTCTATTTCTATGATTCTCACGGATTTCCATGCTTCATATGAATAGAATGATATGGTGTTTGTCATTTTGTGACCGGCTTGTTTCTCAGCGTAATGTCCTCGAGGTTCAACCATTGTTGTTGCAAGAATTTCCTTCTTTTTTTTAAGGTTGCATAATATTGTCTGTATATCCCACAATTTCTTTAGCCTTTACTCTTCTTGCCTCGTATCATGTGGTGACATGTCATGTCTTACCAAGTTCCAACCCTATAACCCCACATTCCCACTATGTAGAATATGGTGCTTTTTCGTCCTCAACTCTGTTGTTGAAGCTGATCTCCATCTTCAGAAAGTGGAGGGAAAGGAAACTAAGCGGATGAAAGAGGAAGGGACAGACTGCGTACCTCATCCACTGGTAAATTTTGACGCCTCACATTAAAATCAGGATTGCCATTTTCTGTTTGTTGGTAATTGTATGCTATACTTTTGATTAAAGTTTTATTTTAATGTATTTATGTGTCCGTGTCTGACGTTGAAATTGATTTTTCCATGCTATATGAAACTCTTATCAGATAAGTTTAATCTACTTATATTTGTTGTTATAATTTATATATTTTAATCTGAAATCTGTTTTATTCTTTTGTGGTTTCTAATTTTCATACTTCCTTGATTTTCCTTTATTTATTTTTAAATAAAGAATATATAATTTTTCTTTTATTATTCTTGGTATGTATTCCCTTTTAAATTCCAGTACCTAGTACCATTAAGTTGTTCAGAAGCATTACTCATTTTCAAAAAGGTGAATGCAGTTTAAGCCTAGTGTTATCAACACATAGCTTATGTGGATTGCCCCTGGCTATAGGCTTTATTTACCAGTGATAGTTGATTCCCGTTCTCAGTTCTATGGCTGAAAGTTACATTAATATTCAGAGCTTTAAATCCAGTTTCCAGTAATTCCCACGTTTTTCACCAATGTATTATTGCCTGGTTGAGGGTGCATTCTTTCCTATTTGGTTCTATAATACTCTGAAACAGTGGAATATGGAAAAGCCACAACCTCATCAATGCATTGTCTTCAAGATTCTTGCCACCATCATCCCAGCTCTCCCTATTTCTGGAGATTGTCACCTTCCAGAATGTCATAAGCCATCACCAGTCCTCTTTTTTTGCTTTCTGCTATCTTCTTTCTAAGAGTTGGTGGAGGAAGGGACATTGGTTGAGAACACAACTCTGGCTGCTTCCCAGGTCAACAGTCAAATGGAAAAAGGAAGGTGTAGCCAAGGGTTTGCAAATGTGGGAACTCAGAAGCTAGGATGGCCCTTCAGAGTCATCCAGAGTGGGGCACAGAGTGAAATGACATGGGATGTGGACTGCCCTGGGAAGGGGCCATGACCCTGGATGAGGCAGCTGTCTTAGCTGAGGCAGTCCCCAAGAGGGTCCAGTGGAGGCTGTGTTCTGGCGGAACTCCCAGCAGCTGCAGAATGATTTCTCCTGTGCTAAATGGGGATCTAGGTGGCACACCACAGCATCACCTGTTAATTACATCCTCAGTCATGTAAGTTGACATATTTTCTGTCTCCTCACTAGACTGTAAGCTTCTTAAGAGCTATAACCATGCCTGTCTTGTTCAGTATACATCCCCAGTTCCTAACATGACTTCTAATACACTCTTACTGAACATTCACTGAATAAATAAATGAATGAATGACACACATCTTTAGGTATAGGAAGGGGCTGAGGCTGAGAGTAGAGAAAAAGCCGTAAAGAGAGAAAGAATCCCCCATCTCACATAATAAAGATGTTATAAGATGCAAGAAAACTAGTACGTGATCTTCAAGACCACAGAAAAAGACAGGTTAAAGAGCATAGAGTAATTCTCTACATCCCATTTGAGAAATACAGCTGGAAATTGTGGGAATAATATTTATGACCTTCAAGTCCAAAGAGGGACATAAAATAGTTGTCTGGTGCGATGATTTCCACCTCTCTGGGGTTGCAGCATACTCTCATCATTTTCTGACAGACCCTGCATCCAAATAAACCCTATAGCCTAGCATGTGTGAGTGTTTACTATGAACAAAGTGAATTTTGTATATATTGAACTCTGTTTATTATGAATCAAAGTGAATTTTGTGTATATTGAACTCTGTCTCAGCATATCCCAATGTTTTGTGCTATTGAAATATTTGGAAACACCTTGGAGCATCTAGAAAATCAGACTTTGGGAGACTGTCCTAGAATTTTAATCAGGTTAGCCTGTTTGATTAAGGTCCAAAGGGATTGTGTTTGGCTTTGCTGTCTTTTATTCCATAAGCAGAGCTGCTCTCTGCTGTGAGGGTCTATGGTATGCTCAGTTGCTGTTGGAACCTGGGTCCAAACACATTTTCTTCTTGCTTTCTCTGCTCCCAAACCTAGTCCTTTCTCCTCAAAGACAAATTGAATAAGCAAAACAAAAAGAGGCCACAAAACTGATAAAGATGGCAAAAGCTCAAGGAGATTCCCACTGCTCAGGGTGAGCTCTGGGCAGATCGCCCCTGCCTTACCAGGTGGGGACTGAGCTGTGAAATGCAGCACACGCTCTGTCTGAGCCTCCTGCAGAGGGAGGATTGCACTGTGTCCCCCCAACAGTGGGCCAAGGATGGAATGGCTTTTCCTGACTGGAAGTGTCTTCATCACAGACTTTTGCTCAGGCACCATTCTTCCTGGCTCCGTGGCAAAGTGCAAAGTCCACAGATGCTCATCCTAAAGAGAAAGTCCCTTGCTTGCACTTCCCTGGGGTCCCCGCCACTTCTGAGGGGAAAGCCACCATTGTGCATCGAGTCTCTGGTTTGGTTTAACAACTAGTCCCCACTCACACCTGTGAGTAGTTATGATTATCTCTATTTTATGCAGGAGGGAGTTAAGGTAAAGAAAGGGTATGGACTTACCCAGGGGTATTAGCCAATAAGTCGCTGAGCTGGGATTTATTGTTATTTTTTGGTCATTTGTTCAGCAACTCTTTATTGGGCAGTCATTCTGTACCAGGCCAGGGAACTTTGGCATTGCTACGTAGTCTCTCTGGAGGAGCAGCCATCAGTGACTCCATCACTACCTGCCCCCATGTGTTGATATAATAGCAGCAGCTGGGACCCTCCAGCCTGAGAACTTTAATGTTAGCCTGTAGAATCCCCTGAAACCTCTTCTGGGGGAGGGAGAGAGGGGAAAGGCTGGCATTACTCAGCGGTCTTTGCAGCATCCTAAGCTAGGACTCTGAAGAAAATACCATTCACCCATAGGGTCCCTCTGAACTGGACTTCTGCAGACCCAGTAGAGACCTGGCACTGGCACATCTCACAGTTTGTATCGTGGCATCTTGGTATCTAGGCCAGGCATCAGTTGGATGATAGCTAAGCCAAGTAAAGTCGGTCATCTCCCATGGAACCTTGATTGGAGATTCTGCCCCAGACTGTTCCTGAAGTTATGCATGTATGTACATGTGTATGCATATGGTGGCATGGATCAGTTCGTGTGTGTATACCTGTGTGTGCTTGGTACTTTTATGTGTGTGTTGTGTGTGCCTACTGTGCCTACTGTGCCTTAGGAGTTCCCTAACATGGCAACTGAGCATCAGATTTGGAAGGCCATTTGGAAAGCAATAAAAGTTTCTGGGGCTCTACCACCCATTGACTCTCATGCCATTTGGAAATAATAATCATAATAATAGTTAACAGAATAATAGCTAAGCTAATGGACCACTTAGTCTTTTAAGTACTACTCTAAGCAACTTCACAAGTGTTAATCCTTAATTCTCAGGTCAACCCTATGAGGCTTGAACTATTGTTACTACCTTCTCTTTAAAAATGAGGAAACTGAGGCCAGCAGATCCCATGCTCAGGGGGCCGCTGTGTGTAAGCTGCAGAGCTGCGTTGGAATTCAAGACATCTGGACTCGGAACTTGCCTTCCTCATCAAGACTGCAGCCCCAAACTTTACTGAGTTACCAAAGCCGTCTTCCTTTATTTGTTATGGCTCCAAGATGTGAGTTGAATGTTTGAGCTCGGAGATATTTTCCAGGTAAAGGAAAGGTGCCTGAGTAACCATGGAAGACAATGCATAACAGTGGGTCCAGCCAGAGCCTCCAAGGCCACTGCTGCCTGCTTTGCTGCTGTCACTGGAGGAAGCAGGCAGCGTTGGCTGCAGTGGCGGAGCTGAAGCATCCACAGGAGGTAGGAAACCACAGAGGTGAGATGAAAACTGATCACGAATGGCGGCATGGGAAGGCTGGAGAACCGAAGACTCCGTGGAGGCCTGGGCACCCGCTGGTGCAAACCAAGTCAGGTATCAGGCAGGCTGGGAGGCAGCACCCAGTCTCTGCAGAGCCAGGGCCTCTTGAGCCTCCGTCTTCCCTCATGGCCACACCTTCCTTCCTCTTGTAGTGGATAGTTGCTTCTGGAAGCTTCCTTTGGTCAGTTTTGCAAGGAAAATCAGGTCTGAAGAGAGGACCTCGGCTGCTGAGGGAATTGAAAAGGGGAAACTGCATAAACATTTTTGTACTTTAGTTTTAGAGAAAATCATACTGAGACTGAAAAAAATTATGGAATTTTTATTTCAATGAACAGGAACTCTTTTTCCATGAGCTCTGCTCAGTTCCCCTCACACTAGTAAAATGTAAATCTCTAAAAAGCACACACACATAGCCCCTAGCTCTAACTGAATATACAAAAGGGCCTTTTGCTCAGAATGAACAGTGACTCCTTCTTCTGTCCCTCTCTGTGCCGGGTGGCTGAGGCGTCTTTTCCAGGCCCCTCCACCAGGCCCTCTGGTACAGGCCACAGCCTGTGCAACTGTCCACAGCAGCCCCTCCTGATGCTCACTCTCTCAGGCAGTCTGCAAGTGGAAAACACACGTCCTGTCCATGTGGATTTATTCATGTTTCCCGTATCAGTAAGGAGATGGAGCTATAACACATTAAATATTTACAATTATCAGAGAAAAGACAGTACACAGCACTGAACTGAGATAAGAATACAGTTTCAAAATATTTACAATGAACACGTCTTGCTTTTTCTGGTTCTTCTCTTTGGTCTGGCACTTTAGGTCTCTGATCTCTTTATTGTATTTTCTTTCCAGGTTCCCTGTAGTTTTGAAAATGTCTGACAGAGCCTCCTAAGTCTGAGGAAGATTGCTGTATAAGTGAGAGACATTTGGGGAGTCTGGTTCCTGTGTCTCCAAGCAAGAGGGCCTTTTTTGGAGCCTCCTTTATGCTGATGTGTGTATCTCCTGCTTATGCCTGAATCAAGTTTGTGGCTGGTTCTATCTATGGCTCTACCAAAGACAGCACCAGCGAGAGGAAAGTGGCAGGCCCCTGAGCTTGTGCTAACCAAAACAACTTATTTACACTGGTCTCTTGAATATCTCAAGGTCTTTTAGACAGCCGGAGTTAACATGGAGCCAGGAATGGATTGGCTTATGTTTCCTTTAATTAATTCGACTTTAAAGTGTTCCACATTATTACATTCAAAAGTAGCTCCTTCGTTGTGTTTGATTTTAATCTCCATTCCTTGAAAGATCTCACTCTTTCCTTTTAGGTCTTGAAACAGCCAGTGACCAAAACCAACAGAGATCTGACCTGAATGTGTTACACTAGCAACACCAGGGAGAGAAAGACAAAGACAGGAAAGGTACTAAAAATTTGGCGCCTTGTTTAATTATAAAGAATGCAAAAGAAGCATCAACTGTGAAATATGTGGCTATTCAGAGAGATTAAAGACCTCCAGCTTTTGGAATAGGGTGCCAGAGAATTATCAGGATCACAGGCGTTTTATTTGATGGGTGCCATATTTGACCTTGAAGCGTTGAGGCTGGCACTCCTTTGTGTCCTGGGGATCTCCTGATGTCCTTGTTCCCCGGCGGTATCTGCCCCGGGGCCTCTGGAGGCCTCGCCGTGGAGTATGAGGTTGCGCACGTTGCTGGTGTATATTTATATCGAGGTGGCTGTGTTGCCAAGGAGCTCTGAGAGAAAGCAGAGCGGAGATAACTTCTAATCCACCTTTCTGTGATAATGTGGCGCAAAGTGAAGAGACCCAGGGCTCCATCCTCTGGTCTGGCATCGCCCTGGGAGGGGTGGGCCCTCGGGGTGTTTTTAGCAGCCCCAGTGCACTGGTGTGAGCTTCTGCATTGGAAACAGTGCATTGCTGAACTCTGCAGCAAATAGGGAAGACTGGGATTGAAGAGGAGAATGAAAGCAAACTGTAATTTGTAGGTAACAAGAAATGTATTTGAGTGTCCATTCACAAGATTTGGACAGTGGGAGAATTAGAATATGGGAGCATTGGAACTGGCAAGGAGCCAAGAGGGAATTGGGAGTAGAAGGGGAAAGTCACTTGCCCAAGATCACAGGGGGAGCTGGCAACAGGGGGGCTGTGGAGGCCAGCTGTATTAGTCCGTTTTCATTCTGCTGATAAAGACATACCGAGACTGGGTAATTTATAAAGGAGAGGGGTTTAATGGACTCACAGTTCCACGTGGTTGGAGAGGACTCACAATCATGGCTGAAGGCAAAAGGCACTTCTTACATGGCAGCAGGCAAAGAGAGAATGAGAACCAAGTAAAAGGAGTTTCCCCTTATAAAATCATCAGATATCATGAGACTTATCCTCTACCATGAGACAAATATGGGGGAAATCACCCCCATGATTGAAATATCTCCCACTGGGTCTCTCCCACAACATGTGGGAATTATGGGAGCTACAATTCAAGATGAGATTTGGATGGAGACACAGCCGAATGGCATCACCAGCCTGGGGCTCTTTGCACCACATTCCACATATTTAGGGGGCTCCTAAACAGGAGTGAGGTTCTTTCCCTGACACTTTGAAGCTGACCCACAAGGAGCCACTCCCTGAGGATCCTTTCCTGATGGGTCATAAGTTCCACCATTTTAGGATGGGTAGAAGGGTCTGGAGATCTGCAAAGGAGTGAAGACAGAGGAGAAGGAAGAGGGGTTCAGTCCATCCTATGCACATAGGTTATGTACTAAGATGAAATGTGGTGGAGCCCATACAGCCATGTATCTGGTGTCAGATAGATTTGGCCTTGCATCCTAGGCTCACCCATGTCTGAACTTGGGTGACTCATTTAAGTTTGCAGTACCTCTGCTTCCTCATCTTTAAGATGAGAATAAGGATACTGTTGTGATTTGAATGTTGTATGCCCCTGAAATTAATACGGTGATACCTAACCACCAATGTGATGATATTAGGAGGTGGGGTCTTTGGGAGGTGATTAGGTCATGAGGGTGGAGCCCTCATAAATGGGACTAGTGGCTTTATAAAAAGAGGCCCCAGAGAGCTGCCTTGTCTCTTCTGCCATGTGAAGGCACAGCAAGAAGATGCCTTATTTGAACCAGAAGTGGGTCTTCACCAGACACCAAATCTGCTAGTGCCTTGATCTTGAACTTCCCAGCCTCCAGAACTATGAAAAATAAATGTCTACTGTTTATAAGCTGCCAGTTTCTGGTATTTTGTTATAGCACAGTTCTATGCTACAGCAAAGCTAAGACAGTCACCTTCTTCACAGACTTGTGTAAACTCATATAAGAAAGTAGACATGAAAATCCCCTGTGATAAAAAATGTGCTTTATAACTGATTCCTGAGGAATTGGTCTTCCATTAATAAGCATCATGTAGTGATCATTTTGTATCCTTGCCATTCTTTTTCGACTTCCTCCAGATCATTTCTCCACTTCAGAAGTTGCCTAAGGTGTGAACAACGGACATGGGCTGGGGTTTATTAAGGCAGAATCAACTGGTGAGACTGGATGATCCTGTGTGTTTTCCCACCATAGATGCTGCCTCTTGCATTCATACAAAGTGCTGTTAGACAGTATCTTCCAGGGACAGGCCTTCCTTATTGGGAATTAAACAGATGCCCTTCAAGGTGGAGTGGAGAAGAGCCAAGGAAGCCCCAGGCCTTTGGCTTGAATTTCTGGTGTCTTCATCTCTTCATGGCACAAAAATCCCCTGGAACAGAATATCTTTTCACAAAGAATTTTAATCAAAGTCGGTGGAATAAGAAAAAAGAATACAGGAATTATTCGCAACATAAAAGTAGCTATACCAGCAAATCGGCCCTGACTGGCACTGCCTCTTTCTACAGCATTGGGCCTGTAGGGACCTGTGGGGATAGGATTGATAACTCAGTTTAGTCCAGGCCCAGCAATTAGACAGGATCCTTCACAGGCCGTGAAGTGGTTTTGTGTTTTGTATGGAGAATATACTGTGAGAGTTCAAGCTATGATATGCCCCTATACTTAATCTGACTGATGGCCAAGGTCAGACTGTGGTGTGAGCAGAATAACCCTCTTGATCTATGGACATCAGCAGTATCTTCTCATGAGCAGGCAGACTAGGGGGTCTATCACTAAGGCCTCCTGAGTGACCAAGGGCCTTCTGGGCTATGAAGGGCCCTGATGAGCTGTCCTGGAGACTGTTGGGCAATGGGGGTCTAAACTTGGCCATCAAGAGTGAAAGGAGAGAAACGTTGTCCTCTGAACAATAAACAACAAGACGCTGACTCTGAGCTTTTGTCTTTAGGGAGAATGCCTTCACACTTCTTGCCACTTGTCTAAAACTCCCATGATCAAGCCCCAATCAAGTTTTTCCTTCTCCATGGGCCCAATTCAGCCAATAAATATTTAATGAGTGCATATTAGGTGCCCAGAAGGGTTTTAACTTAAGCTGACCTGCTCCGAGGCTGAGTAAAAGCTTTGGTTTGGGTGGATTCCCATGTAACAGGGAAATACTGGAAGAGCAGCAATGTCATGATCCCTGGTTATCGGTCCATTAGGAACAAGTCTTCAGGCAGTGTCTGGGGGGGACAAGAGACAAAGTATGTGTGTCCCAACTCCTGCCATTCAGAGAAGAACTTGGATATCTAGGCAACTCGAGATGCCAGGACCACAGCCTGGCTCTAGTGCAGGATTTTCACACCAATGGAGGATGCAAGTGTGGGACCAGAAGCTGGGCAGGAGCTTTGCTGTGTATATGGACCATCTCTGAGGAGCTCTAAGAAGGTGCAGTGAACAAATCAGTACTCAGAGCACAAGATTCAGGCCTAGGGTCCAGGACCATTGTAGTCCCCACCAGGAATGACCCTGGACCAAGGTATGGCTGGGCTTATAAGTGGAAGCACTGAGGTCTTTAGCCACAAAGGAAATGTCTGGGTCTCTTCTCTTGGCCTTCCTAGATACCACCCTAGTCCAAGTTACAGCTCAAGGCCACCTCCTAAAAACGAAGTTTTCTTGGTGTCTCCCAATCACAGAGACCTCTTCCCCTCTTGATTCCCTAAAGAGATAGATGTCCCTCTATCTCACTCACATTGACCCAGAAGAATATCCCACTCAATTTCCTCTATCTCTGCATCTGACCTGGAGCTACTCAGGGAAGAGTCAGTATTTACTCCCAGTTATGGTGCCAAACACAGGCAGGTGCTAACTAGAACAGCCATGAAAAATGTCTGCACATCACACCTCACCCCAAAGTTACTCCACATCAAGTGAAATACTTTCCAGCTCCTCTCCACCACCTGCAACACAGTGCATGCATTGGAGGTCCTGGCTGGTCTAGACTCCAGCTCATGGGAGCTACCCTGGTGGGAGATCCACAGGCTTGCTTGGCCAAGAGATGTGCTGGACTGAGCTGTTCCAGGCTAAAGAGCAGTGGAAATCTTGCTCTTTTATTAGAGAAATTCTTGTGAGTTGGCCTATTTTAAGAAATATAGTTTGCTTAATGACTTTTCAAAAGCCAGTTAAAAAGGATGGAAAATAATTCAGAAGCATTAAAAAAAAAGACAGAGATTCTACTGGCAATATTGCTTATGATTGGCACTTGCCTTTCTTGCAGATTCGTTCTTGACTTTGCATCCTGTCCTCAGAGTGATACTCTGCCAACCAGACATTGTCACCTGCTAGGCGACTCACTCAGGGCTCCTTGGCTCTGTCTGGAAAATCTCTCTTTCTTTTGCCCATCCTTGCTTCCCATCCCCCTCTCCCAGCTCAGAGCCTTTGTTGACGTTGACAGCTCATCCCTGGGCCATCATTCATCCTGCCCATGGCAAACTTTGGAGAAAATAAAAAACCCTGCTCCCCTAATCTCATTAGAAGGGCTGCAAATTGAATTTAGCCCCTCTCAGTGTCCCCTCAGCTGGCTGTCATTAGGAGCAGAGGCTGGGCCTTGGCTGATACCCAAAGACCAGCTAACTGAATTTGAGATGCTGTGGTCTTGACAGGCCAAGAGAGGTAATTGAAGAGCCGTGGGGCTCCTGGTAACATTTCAGGCTGGGATTACACTGGGGATCCAAAACCCCCATCTGCATTGGTGTCGGGGGCACTAAAAAGTCACCCATTGGGCTCCCAGGGTCGGATTATTGATAAAGAGATCATTCCCAGTGGAAGGTAGGGGGGTGGTTTCGGGGGGAGACTGCATTGGTTACAATGCAAAATGGGTGTCAGAGGTGGAGGGAAAGGGACGGTGTATCCAGTGAGAGTCAGCAAATCATTCAAAGTTAGAAACAATTTGCAGGAAGTGTTGTCTAATGAAAAGAAAAAGCAGTTTCGGGATAGTAGGTGATGAACCTACAAAATACAAGGAAAAGAAATACTCGGTTTTAATCTGTGGGCATTATTGGTCTGTTTGTATAAATCTTAATTTTTAAATTCTTGAATCATCATAGCTTTATTTTTCATGTCAACATTAAACCCCAAGCAGAGAGGGGCTTTTTGTGATCAAAAAATTATATTTTTATTTTTGAAAAAGTACCAAAAAACTGCATATAACATATATGCAAATAAGAAAGTATTTATATCCATATAACAAAAGTATATCCATATAACAAAGTATTTAACAGAGGTTCATGTGGAAGACATGTCTCTACTGATTTGGAGTTCTGAGGTTTCTTTAGTTCCCAGACCTATCGTAAGTGTCTCAGTGAGGCTGAAAATTCCATGAAATCCTGTTTTAAAGAGGAGGAAATGAGCAATAATTAACCACCTACTATGTGCAAGGCACGGTTCTAAGCCTATTATGCACATCGTCTAACTCAGTGTTCACGGCAACGGCAACGGAACAAGACAGGCATTATCCTAGTAGGGATCCCCACCTTACTGACGAGGAGAGTGATTCTCACGAAGGTTAGTCAGTCTCTTGCCTAGCGTCATAAGGATAGGAAGGGCTGGGGCTGGGATTGGAACCTGGGACTGCCTGGTTCCATCACTCCCTAGGCCTTCCTTGCTTATAAGAGTGGTAGGTTTCCTACGCCATGTTGTTTCCCTAAAAAAGCCAAAATGACAAAGTCTGTCACTCAGATGTAGTGTAGTTGGGAACACAGGCTCTGGGGCCAGACGGGCTCAATTCCACCGCCTACTAGCTGTGTGATGTTGGACATTTCCAAACATCTCTGTGCTCTCCTGGAAAATGGTGATCATAGTAGGACTTGCCCCATCATTTTTCTGTGAGGATTAAAGAAATTAATGCACATCCAGAGTGCATGCATTGCACAGTGCCTGGCACATTGTAAGCATTCACTATGTAATACTGGATTATAATCAGTGTTACAGTGGTGCAATGAAGAATGCCCACCCATTTGCATATTTGATGGTCTAAATTTGAGAGGTCACCATCCAAATATGAGGCCACAACATCATCAGACTCCGGTTTTCCTTGCCTGACATTGCCAGATTTATGGTCAGAATGCCTCACATTTACGTTCATAGAACTTACTCATAGATGCAATTTCTGCTGAAGAGTAAAAGATGAACTTATGGTTTTTCCTATGTTGATTCTATTCATGGATTTTTTTTCTCCAGCTTATATTCTTTGATGTAAGGTGAGGGAAGGGTGATATGGCTGCAGCTCCCCACCACAAAGGCCCTTGATGACCAAGTCCTCACTATATGCTAGGTGTTTTACAAATTTTACCTCATTGAATGTCCACTTTTATGCCTCTTCTTGTAGGCAGGTATTATTCTCATTTTTTCAGATGAGAAAAGTGTATTTATTTTATATTTTCCATATTCTATCATGTCAACAGCATTCACTACAACCTTAAAGTTTCTCTAAAATGGCACAGACTATTAAAACATGGGCTCTGCTACCTTCAGCAGAAATTAGTTACATACCTAAAGCTTTCTGCCTGGCATTGTGTATCCCAATGGACTGTGGGTTTCAGATTTAATGAACATTGTTGATCCTTATTGCGTGCCTGACTCTGGGTTGACAGGCTTGTCTATGTCATCTCATTTAAGTCACCCATCAGTTCTATGAAGAAAAGCCTTATGATTTTTACTTTGCAGATGAAAAGTCATAAATGGAGTTTCAAAGATCACAAAATTACTGAGTAGAGGAGTTGGGATTTGAACCCAGGTGCCTCTCACTAACTCCATCTCCAGGGAGCTTCCTATCACAGTGCATAGTTTCAGCACAGTCTGCAGACCCTATGCACAGGCCTCTGGGAAGCCACTTGCATCAGTTAAAGTTGGCACCAATGATGAAGCCTGTTTTTCCTCCCATGTTTAGTCAAATTCTGTAATTTGCGGGTGAAGAAATTGGGCCTCAGGGAGGTTAAGTGGCTTGCCTGAGGTCACATAGGCACTTTGTGCTGTGTGAGCCAGACTGTGTTCCAATTCTTTTCCTAGTCCCATCCACACAACTACCAGCCCCCACAACTTCACTCCCCAGGGGCCTGATCCGCATGGGATTTTTGGCAGCCTAAAGCTGTCAAGACAATTTCTTCTTTGCAGAAAGGTTCCCTTTAGCGCTGGTTCCTTCTCTTAATCAGAAGCTGGAAAAGTCCATGGGTAGAGTCCCACTCTGGAGATGTTTCAAGGTTGTAAATAAAGGCCTGATAGAGGCTGGGGAGCAGCCCCTGGCAGTGCATTCACTGCCCCTGAATTTATTCCAAAGGCCCAGACACCCCCTTACCATTGACTCCGGTTCTTACAAACTGGCTTCCTCTTGATTTGACTTTTCTGAGGAATCTCTGGACACTTAAAAGGGACTTTTGAGAGAATATGGCCCACCCCTTCACTTTATAGGAGCCAAAGCCTAAGGAGAGGAGTGAGTTACTCGAGGTCATAGAGTAGGTCTGTGGCAATTCAGGGCTCAAGAGCCAGACTGTCAGGGACCAAATCCTGGTACCACTTAGCTGTATGACCTTGGGCAAGTTAGTTACTCTCTCCCTGGGCCTTGGTTTCCTCGTCTGTATTTGGAAATGATCATAGTATTTATGGAGAATTAGAAATGGCCTCAAATTCTTTGATACCTCTTCATTCAAGAGGTGTCACCTTTTCCCACTCTCCTTAAATCTGAACTGTGCTGGTTCCAGGGCTAGCCTTTAAAAGAATTGTCAGCTTCACCTTGGTCTCGTGGAGTCCTGAATTGTCACAGAAGAGGTACAACTACCCTGAGGCCAGCATGTGTGAGGAAGTCCAAGCTAGCCATTTGAAGAAGCTGTGTGTTTAGGGAGAGAGAGAGAGAGGCCCAGGCAGCCTCCAGCTATACCAACCTCCAGTCCTTCAAGTCATCCTGAGGCCTCAGACATAATGGAGCAGAGATAAGTCTCATCCAAATTCCTAGCCTGTGGAAGAGTGAGACATAATAACAATAAGTTGTTGCTTTCAGACAGTAAGAGTGGTTAGTTGTACACAACAGATAACCAGAACAATATCTCTCAGAAGGTTGTGAGAATTACATGAGTTGGTACAGTTGTGATGTAGAGCAGTATCTGGCACAGTGTTCAATAAAAAAGTGAATTATTACTCATTCAACAAATATTTATTAATACCAAGTTGTTCTATACCTTGAACTAGCTGGAAGGGTCACAGCGGAGAGTGACCCAAAGAATTTGGCCCTTGTGGAAATTAGGAGAAATGTAACCTAGTCATACACTTCCTATTGAGTGAAGAACATATTTTCCCCTACTTGGGCCCCCCACATCTTATCTGTCCCTGGCAGTGGTGGAAGTTACAGCCTCTCCTTCTAATGGGACGCCCAAGACTGGGTGGGTCTGGAGGGGTTAAGCCCAGGGATGTTGTCCCAGGGCTGCTAATGAAAACTCAGCTGCTATTGATTCCAGCAAGCACTCCCTTTCCCAGGTCAGAAGAGAAACCCAAACCATTGTTGAGTAAATACAGTATTCTGTTCACTACATCAATTAGCCTGACCCCAGGGGCTCTAGGAGCCCCCTGGCTCCCCCATTTGCAATGACAGCTGCCATGCTAATGAATCCACATTGACATGATAATTAAACCATTACACAAAGTGGGGCTTTCCCTGTCACAGCAAATTCAGCAGGGGAGCCCGGGTGGCCATGGCCGGGACAAGGCAATGGGGACCATTCCAGGGCCAGGAACTAACATGCAGTGCCTGGGTCATTCCCAGACTTGTCCACAGGGGCAGCTGGACTGGAGCACTGCAGCTGCTGCCTCTGGCGCTGGAGGCAGGGATGGGGCGGGCAGGCCAGGAGAAGGATGTCACCCGAATGCTGCTCCTGCCCTCTCTTCAGAAATCCTTAATTGTGTGAAGCCTGAAAGGAAGGAATCCCTTGCCCCTTTGTGGAAGAGGCAGGGCACCCTGTCAACTCTGGCCTAGCCCTTGCCCTCCTGAAGGCTTAGCCACATCCAAGGGAGAGTTGGACAATGGGGATTGCGAGGGCCAAGGAGCCTTGCATTCCTGGCATCATCAGGAAGAGCCATGTGACCATCTTTCTCACTATCTTTGGAGAAAATGACTTTTTCTGCAAGCAGATGATTACAAACTGCAGAAATGTCTGACTTCTTGGTACAACCTTACAAATAACTCATTTCTGAGACTCCAACCAACCGCAATCCTCTTTGCAAGAGCACAGACTTGGGAGTCAAGGAGACTGGACTTATATCTTGGCTCTGCAACTTACTAATTGTGTGATCTCAGGAAATCACGTGGTGTTCTGAGCCTCTATTTCTTCAACTGAAAAATGGACTCAGAAAAACTACTTGGCCTCCCTGTGCTTGGGATTAAACAAGAGAGTTTATGTAAAAGGTTTAAGGCAGAATTTTACTTAAATAAATGACAGAACCTTACTGGCCACAATAACACTCTCCATACAGATGAGTTCCATTGACAGAAATAATCATTGTGATTGATTGGGTGGGAGCCTAGAAGGAACAGATTAAGACACTCCTAGAAGAACCTCTAGACAAAGTGAATGTGTTTTCCTCTTGACAACTGCATGCAGGTAAAGCTGCATGTAGAGTGTGCTCAGTATAAATATGGGGAAAAAGAGGGACAGAAAATGACATGCTTGTGGCAGAGAAAGAGGCAAAAGGGGAGAGCTGTCCTGGCTCAGGACTATTAGGCATCACCCCATAAGAGGTGACTAATCAAATATTTTCCCACCCATCCAACCATCTCCATTATTCATCCAAGCACAAACACACATATTAGGGGAACTTACGATGTAGAATTAAACACAGGCCAAACCAGTGCCAGTTTCTTATAAAAATCTGGTCAATAAATGAATGAAGGAATAAGATGCAATCCCTGCTCTCATAATACCCTGTAAAATGGAGGGTACTGTTCATCTCACACTTGTGTGTGCTGCCTCTTTTTCCCTTAACATATGGCAATTTTAGCCGAGCTATGATTTATGGGCAGCAAAGAAAACACAGGTATGCATTTTACAAGAGAACTACAAGCAGGTGATAACCTGGAAAGAACATACTAAGACAAATTATGCTCAGAAACATAGGAGTTCAGCAGTAGGCAGGTGAAGAAACAACCAATGTTGGATTCAAAACTGAGAATTTTGAGATTATATCCATATTTAGCTGGGAAAGTGCTATGATTGATTAGTAATGTCTGCCATGGGCATGGGAATGGAGAGAGATAGGTCTTTCTTCATGCCAGGTGTTTGTCATCTCAGGTCTAGGCAAGATCTAACATACCTACCATTATGAAACTCTGTGTGTGTGTGTGTGTGTGTGTGTGTGTATCACATAGGATAAGCCAATTCTCTTCTCCTCATACTATGAGCAATTAGTATTACAGTTTACTACACAAACCAGTTTTGGTATTTTTCTTCTTCCTGCCTCACTGCCAGTTACCTTAAGTAAATCCACTCAAGCTCTCAAAACCTGTGCTGTCATGCAAAAGAAATTTGGCTGCCTTAAAAGAATCTAATTCGACTTGTCAAAGTAGCCAAAAAAAGTCAAACTTTTTGTTAACTAATTCAACAAACATTTACCAAATATCTATGTCAAACGCCTTGGGGATAAATAAAGAAAAAACCCAGTTTCCTCAGGTGCTCAATGTCTAGTGTTTATGTGCTGGGGGGTGGGGTGGGAAGAAAGAGGCAGAAACACCTGCAGACACTCTCTTGCATCCCTTGTTTAGAAGGCACAATAGCCAGTGAAATTTAATTTGATGTGGCTTAAGTGTTCTTTGGAGGGAAGCCGCCCCCACTTATGCTGTGGGAGCTGATGCAGCTCTGGGGAGCAAGTGAGAGGTTTGACATTGAGCTCTTTGGATTTCCAACCCCCTTCAGTTTGGGCCTCCTGGAGGAGGCTGCCCTGTGCCTGGGAGAGTCCAGGCAGAGGGTGGAAGGTGACAGGAGGGAATGTGGGACCAGAGGACCTCTTTGGACCCTGGGATGTTCAGAGTCCTTCCATTATTGTAAGGGTGACCCGTTCACACCTTTTAAAAGATGAGATAGAACATGACCAGAAGCTTTTTTGGTGCTTTCTCCACTAAACCCTTGCTAATGAAAGTGGGTTTCCCAACTAGAAGCATCAGCATCCCCTAGGAACTTATTAGAAAAGGCAACATCTCAGGCCCTTCCCCAGACCCACCAAAACAGAATGCAAATTGAAACAAGAACCCCAGGTGATTCCTGCGCACATTGCAGTTTGAGAAGCCCTGGTTTATGTTACAGAAATGCCATTCACGCCCCTTACCTCATTGGGTAGTCATAGTGGACTCTACAATAATACCCTTTCTCTCTATGGCTTTTTTTTTTTTAATTTTAACTTTCTTAAATGCTCTTGTGAGTAGGCTCTACCCTTCACTTCCAGGCTCACATCAGATGTGCACCCTCTGATGCCACTCGGCTCCTCTGTTCCTTTGGCATTAAGGAGGGCCTTCCACTGCCGTGACGCAGGCACGGCGATGTAAGGGCACCACATATACCCAGCGGAGTTACCCATGACCAGCAGGCTCCATTCCCCTTCCCTTCTCTTTGTAGGCTTTCTAAGAGAAAAGAGATAAAGAAAAATCCATGCTATCATGGAAGGGTGGGAGATGGAGTGGGGGAGAACAAAGGGATGTGACGGGCAAGGTGTGTGCATGGAGGGAGGCCTGGTTGGGGAGCCAGGAAAGCTACAAAAAGGAGAGAAGGTGTTGTGGATTGAGATACTTAGAGTAGGCAGCAGTTACAGTTGACTGTGGGGTTATAATTTTTTTCCCTTCACTGTTTCTCTGTTTTCTGCCATTCATTCGTTCGATCAATCACTCTTTCAGCAGATATTAATTGAGATGCAGCTTTGTGCCCGGCTCTGTTCTGCGTGCTGAGGATACTGACAGAAGACAAACCCAAGGCATGAAGTGGGTGGGGAAGACATCAACTGAGAAGCTGGCTGCCAGGCCAAGCAGATGCCCTGGCCCTACACCAGCATGGCTGCCAGGCACCATAACTGGACTGGGCCTTCCTCTCCTCATGACTATGGCATCAAAGGATTCTACAGCTACCTGAGGCTTGAGAACACATTATGTAAAGCAGATAAGCAGATAAAATGACTCCAGAGTCTTCTGCCTTGCCAGATCTTTTCCTTAGGATGAGTTTAATGAGGCACACACAGTCCTGGATGTTTTACATGCACCATCTGATTGGTCCATCACAATCAGAATCCTGTGAAACTGGTAGCAGAATGAGGGGAAGACTGGGGTGACACAGTGTGTGAGTGGTCTGAACCTAGATCTTTCCTGGCAAAGCCTGTGATCCTGACCACTTAGTGAACAGAAGACAAAACGGCAGCCGGCGGTCAGAGGGGTACTGATTGGACATTTCTGCTCTGAGTAAATTTCTGGAACCAGATTGAATTTATTTGAAACAGAAATACTTTGCTGGCCACTAAAGAGGAAATCTGCCCTGATGCCATCCCTTCCAGATGGCATTCAACAAACACTGGCTGAAATGAATGGAGAGAGCCTGGAGACAGCCAGGATGCTGAGAGGTTCAACCGAGTCCTGGGGCCCCAAGAACAGCAAACTCCACACTTGAGGCTACTGGGAACACTCTGCTGAGGGCTTGGCTTTATTTGTCCCTCCCCCTCTGTGAAATCCTGGGGACTGTCAAATAAATGACAAGACTCATTTTACAAGTAGACTAGAAGTCTGCAGTGGCGAGTTGGAGCTGATTGCCTATCTTATCTTGAGTCATCAGTCTCTCATTCCGCCCTCCACAAACAACTCTCAGTTGGGAGATCTGTGCATGGGCCTGATGCAGTGGGCATTTCCCAGGGCCTTGGTCCATCAGGAGCCATAGGGAATGAGAAATACACTTAGACCCCTGCTGAGGGGACCTTGGCCAGCTGGACCAGAGCAGCAGGAAGACCGAAGCCTTGAGGTGCTGGGGGTGGTGTCTAGGCACTAAAGTATGATGGTGATAATGACCATGACACCCAGCACTTTGGGAGGCTGAGGTGGGTGGACTCATAAGGGATTCAAAACCAGCCTGGCCAACATAGTGAAAACCCATCTCTGCTAAAAATACAAAATTAGCTGTGCATGGTGGCACATGTCTGTAATCTCAGCTACTTGGGAGATTGAGGCAGGAGAATTGCTTGAACCCCAGGAAGCAGAGGTTGTGGTGAGCCAAGTTTGTGCCACTGCACTCCAGCCTGGTCAACAGAGCGAGACCCCATCTCATAAAAAAAAAAAATCAATGACCATGACAATGATGATAATAGGTAACTTATAACTCAGGCTTACCACCTGCTAAATTCTGTTATGCACTATTCATGCATTACCTCATATAACCTTGACAACCTTTTTTTGGATAAAGAAACTGAGGTCCAGGGAGGTTGAATAACTTTGCTAAGTTCATACACCTACTAAGTGGGTGAGCTGAGATTTGAACCTCAGCGTGTTGGAGTCTAGAGTTTCTTATCCCCTTGTTTGGGGCAGAATACCACCTGTCTATCAAAACTAAATCACAGGCCAGGTGCAATGATTCATACCTGTAATCCTAGCACTTAGAAAGGCCAAGGCGGGAGGATCACTTGAGCCCAGGAGTTCGAAACCAACCTGGACAATATAATGAGACCCTGTCTCTATAAAAAATTTGAAAATTAGCTGGGCATAGTGGTGTGAGCCTGTGGTCCCAACTACTTGGAGTCTGAAGCGGGAGGATCCCTTGAGCCCAGGAATCGAAGGTTGCAGTGAGCCATGATGGCACCACTGCACTCCAGAATGGGCAGCAGAGCAAGATCCTGTCCTCCCCCACCAAAAAATCCCACAAAACCCCCAAATCAAACAAACAAATCACAGCGCCTTCAAGGATTTTCTCCAGTAGCCTATTTTCCTGGTCAAGCATGGAGCACCCTCACTTTTTTTGCCCCAGACATATCTTCCCTCTTGGGGTCATCTCACCTTGTTTCTGCCACCCCTATGTTGCTTAACTCCAAAGACACAGAATGGATCTTTAAAATTAGATGAAAGCGAACAGTAGACAGAACAGAATGTAAGAAACATTGAATTAGTGAAGTTTATATTCGGCCGTATCTCCAGGACCTCACCTCACTTAAATGACAGAGGTTTTGCAGCACAGCAAAAATCCTTGGTTCTGGGGCCAGGCATTCCTGTGTTAAAATCTGACTCCATGGCTTCCTAATTCTCTGCTTCTGAACAGAGTTCTCAACCTTCCATGGTGTTCTCATATGCAAAGCAGGAATGATGGTAATCCCTGCTTCGCTGGGTTATTGGAAGATTAAGTGAGACAACGTGCATGAAGTACTTTGCTGGATGTCTGGCATAAGTAAGTGCTTGATAAATGGAGTCTGTTATCCATTAGCTCAACAAATATTAGCATCTATTCTATATATTGGGCTTTAGCATAAGATTTCATTTTAACTATCCTCTTTTAAGCTCTTCAGTAAGTGTTCTGGTTTTTTTCATAGAGATCTTACACATTTCTTATAAAAGTTATCTCTTGTTTTTTGAAGTCTCTGGTTGCTATTTCAAATGTAAGTTTTTCTGTTATAACTTCTTTAAAACTTTATCAATTATAAAATATTTCAAATGTATTGAAAAAACTAAAAATCAGCATTTTAGCCCCAACTAAATTGGTTAAGTCCACCTCTTTCTCCATGCAAAGCACTTCTGCTAGGTAAGAGAGCTCCTCTGTGTCAAACCAAGGGAATCATTCTCCCTGCACAATTGATTGAGGTGCAGCCCACCCATTTCATTGACTGGGAGAGATAGGTAACCTCTTCCCAGTGGGGGAAAGGTTGTTGTGGTTGATCGGAGCTTGAGTTTTCATGGTTGACACCCTAAAATTCCTCATCCTGCAATCCTATACCCACACAAACAAAGGCCTACCATAAATACACAAACTTGCAATAGATTGATTATTGCCTTGTATGCTTTCTTTTAAAAAATAGAAATAAACTTACTGATGTCAATAAACATCAGTACTGAATAGTTTCCCATTTTAGGATGCACCAATACCTATTTAGATAAAAATATTCTGACTTCTTTGTTTCTGATGTGTTTGCCATTAAAAATTGCACAGTGGGCGGGGCGCGGTGGCTCACGCCTGTAATTCCAGCACTTTGGGAGGCAGAGGCGGTTGGATCACAAGGTCAGGAGTTCAGGATCAGCCTGGCCAAGATGGCGAAACCGAGTCTCTACTAAAAATACGAAAATTAGCCAGGCGTGGTGGCGGACACCTGTAATTCCAGCAATTCGGGAGGCTGAAGCAGAGAATTGCTTGAACCTGGGAGGCAGAGGTTGCAGTGAGTCGAGCTTGTGCCACGGCATTCCAGCCTGGGTGACAGAGCAAGACTCCATCTCAAAAAAAAAAAAAAAAAAAAAATGCACAGTGATTATGAACATGCTTGGTGTGCATCTTTATTTTCCAATTATTTTCAAGATATATTCATATTGCAGGACCAAACGGTTTGCACATTGTAAAGGTTTTTCAATACAGACAAATTGTCCTTAAAATAAGCTGGGTGAATTTATACTTCTACACCTCCACCAGCACTGATTAATGTCTAATCTTTGCAAAATCAAGATTTTAAAAAATCTTTTTGGTTTTGCATAATCTCAGCTCACATTTCTTTCCTAGTGACAACGAATATTTTTCCCCATGTTTATCAGTTATTTGCATTTCTTCTTCAAAAAAGTGTATTTTGTCTTGTTCCTTTTGTAGTCATCTTTTTCTTTTTTCTTTTTTTTTTTTTTTTTTTTTTTTTTATTTGAGATGGAGTTTTGCTCTTCTTGCCCAGGCTGGAGGGCAATGGCATGATCTCGGCTCACTGCAACCGCCACCTCCCTGCCTCATCCTCCCGAGTAGCTGGGATTACAGGCATGTGCCACCACAACAGGCTCATTTTGTATTTTTAGTAGAGATGGGGTTTCTCCATGTTGGTCATGTTGGTCTTGAACTCCTGACCTCAGGTAATCCACCTGCCTCGGCCTCCCAAATTGCTGGGATTATAGGCATGAGCCACGGTGCCAGGCCATCTTTTTCTTATTGTTTTATAAGGGTTCTTTATATTAATAGAAAAACTAATAAAAATCCCTTTCCTATCATATTTTGCAAATATTTTTTCTCAGCCACTTGTGTCTTAATTTTGTTTTAAAATGTTTTTAAATTTTGTTTAAAAATATTTTTGCCACCCTGGGCAACATAATGAAACCCTGTCTTTACCAAAAATGTGTGGTAGTGCAAGTCTGTGGTCCCAGCTACCCAGGAGGCGCAGGTGAGAGGATCGCCTGACCCTGGGAGGTAGAGGTTACAGTGAGCTGGGATCACGCCACTGCACTTCAGCCTGGGTGACAGAGTGAGACTTCATCTCAATATACATGGGCAGAAAATCACCTAATACAATTAAATCACAGGCCAGGTGCAATGGCTCACGCCTGTAATCTCAACACTTAGGAAGGCTGAGGTGCCAGGATTGCTTGAGCCTAGGAGTTCAAAATCAACCTGGACAATATAGGACCTTGTCTCTACAAAAAATTTAAAAATTAGCTGGGCATGGTGGTGCAGGAAGCTGAGATATATATATATATATATATATATATATATATATATATATATATATATACACACACATATATGATGTGAAAGATTTTTTAATTTTACTTTTTAAAATCCCTACTGATTTGAGATGCTAGCAGTTCATCATTTTTCTGCCATATTCATCATTTTCCATTGTGTTAATATACTTTATTTATTCATCTTCTTATTGATAAATATGGATGAATGTCCACTATTTCATTATAACAATATTTCGGTGAACATACATAACTTCTGGTGCTCTGCTGCAAGAGTTTCTCCAGGTATAGACCTACAAGGGGCATTGCTGAGTCAAGGAGAATTTGTTTTCTAGGGCTGCCATAACAAAAGTTCAAAAAACTGGGTGGTTTAAACAACATGCATTCATCGTCTCATTGTTCTGGAGGCTGGAAGTTCAAAATCAAAGTGTTAGCAGGGTTGGTTCCTTCTGACGTTGGTGAGGGAAGCATCTGTTCCAGGCCTTTCTCCTTGCATTGTAGGGGGCTGTCTTCTCCCTGTGTCTTCTCACATCATCTTCCCTCTACACAAGTCTGTCTCTGTGTCCAAATTTTCATTTTATTGGATTGGAGCCCGATCTAAACACCTCATTTTAATTTATGACATCTGCCATGACCCTTTTTCCAAGTAAGGTCACATTCTGAGGTATTAGGGGTTAGAACTTCAACATAAGAATTTTGGGGTGAAACACAATTCAACCCCTATTATTCATCTATCTATCTATCTATCTATCTATCTATCTATCTATCTATCTATCTATCATCTATCTATCTATCTATGAAGATATTGCCAAATTGCTCTCCAAAGTGGTACAATAACCTACAGCCCACCTGCAGTACCTGTAACATTAGCCTTCTTTATTTAAATAATAATATACAAACAGACCTTTAGGTGGTTTCTGATTTTTTGTTTTATTTTGTTATTGCTTCTATTAAAAACTGCATTTCCATGAACATGCCCATAATATTAATATAAACTCAGTATTGTGGGACTTTTTGCCAAGCTGGTGAGAACAAAATAGCATCTCATTTCCATTTCCCTTTGCATTTTCCTTATTACTCTTGAAGTTGAGCATTTTATTTGCCATTCAAGTTTCACTTCTGTGAATTTCTCTGTTCTGTCTATATTAGTAGGGCTATAAGTAAAATTGGTATAACAAAGACCTTCAATTCCAGGGACTCGAATAGCACAGAATTTCCTTGTTCACTTGCATAACAGTGCAGAGTTGAGTGGGACAACTGGGGTAGGTAGGCAACTCTGCTGCAGCAAGTAACCCAGGATCCAAATTCCTTCCACCTTGTTACTATCCCATCCCTAGGGTATGTTCTCAGTTCACCAGATGACTCCCAGCCTTCAATAAAGTCTGAATGACACAATGGACTTTGGGGACTTGGGGGAAACAGTGGGAAGGGGGTGAGGGATAAGAGACTACAAATTGGGTACAGTGTCTACTGCTCAGGTGATAGGGGCACCAAAATCTCACAGATAACCATTAAAGAACTTACTCATGTAACCAAACACCACCTGTTCCCCCAAAAACCTAAGGAAATAAAAATAAAATAAAATAATAAAATAAACAAAAAGAAATTATGCATGCTTCTAACCTTCTAACATTATTATACAATTCAAAATGTATGTTATACAAATTCAATAAACTTGCTTTAATGTCAAAAAAAGTCTGCATTCCAGCCTACAAGAAGGGAGTGGGGAGAGCCCAAGTGCTGTGCAAACAATGCCTTTTTCAAAATACCTGACTGGGAAATGCCCACATTACTTCCACTAACATCTGATTGGCCCAGATGTAGTCGTGTGGACACACCTAGCTACAAGGAAGCTGGAAAATGTAGTCTTTGGCAGGGCAGCCATTTGTAAGCAAAAACTCCAGCTGTTCTATTATTACATGGAATAAGAGGAAAAGGATACTAGAAGAAAGTTCACCATCTCTGCCACAATATTTTTTTGCCTACTTTTCTATAGAGTTTTTGTCTTGCATTTGTTAATAAGGAGTTCTTTATGATTTACATACTAATGTTTTGAAGGGTGTGTGCATATAAATATCATCACATTTCTATTTCCCTATATAAATAAAATATCATTCATTATATTCATGGTATCATTTTCTATAACAATATTTTAATTTAACACATTTTCAAGATTTATCAAACTTTTTACAGTTTCTGCTAACTGTATTTTATTTCAGAAATTCTTTTCTGTACCTGTGTTAACACTTTTTGCTTCATTTTTTCCTCAGTGTTTTACTTTTCATGTTTAGATCTCTAATTCACTTGGAATTTATTTTTGTGTATTCTTTCTTTATTTTTTTTTTTTTGAGACGGAGTCTCGCTCTGCTGCCCAGGCTGGAGTGCAGTGGTGTGATCTCAGCTCACTGCAAGCTCCGCCTCCCTGGTTCACGCCATTCTCCTGCCTCAGCCTCCCGAATGGCTGGGACTACAGGCGCCTGCCACCACGCCTGGCTAATTTTTTTGTATTTTTAGTAGAGACGGGGTTTCACCATGTTAGCCAGGATGGTCTCGATCTCCTGACCCCATGATCCGCCCATCTTGGCTTCCCAAAGTGCTGGGATTACAGGCATTTTTGTGTATTCTTTAAGGTAAAGATCCAAGTTCTATTGGTACAGATAAGCAACTGGCCCGGCACATTCAATAAACAGAAAACCCTTTCCCCAGTGACTGATGATGCCATACCTTTCACAGACAATGCTTCCATGCATTCGTGGGGGTCTGTTTATAGCTCTCTAGTGTCACTCCTACCAATGCCACATTGTCTTCATTATGAAAGCTTTATAATAAGCCTTGATCACTCTTTAGGGAAAATTTCCACACTTTCTTCTTCAAAAATGCCTGGCAATTCTAGGCCGTTCTTTTTTCCATATTACTTTTAGGATCAACTGGCATGTCATGGGAAAAATGTGTGGGTTTTTTACTTGCAATTTCATTGAATTCATAGATGAACTTGAGGGGAATTTACATCTTTATGAGATTTATTAATATTCTCTCTGTCCATGAAAATGGTATACCTCTTTATCTATTTATCTTCCATGTCATCCAATACCATTTTATATTTTCTTCATAGATGATTCTTATCTTTTGTTAGATTTACTTCTAGTCAACTTATAGTTTTGTGGGTATAAAGCCTATTTCTACTCTATTTTCTAATTTGTTGTTTCATGTAAACATGGATACTGCTGATCGTTGTATATTGATCTTGCATCAGTAGATCTTATTAAAATCTTAAAAGTGCTAATAATTTATAATCCTCTTGGATTTTCTATTTAATCTATGAATAGTAGTAATTTACCTCTTCCTACTGTTTTTTATATCTTAAATTTTTCCTTTGTTCTATTGCTTTGGTGAGAAAATCCAGTATAATGTGGAACAGAAGAGGTAATAACAGGCCTCCTTGATTTTGCTGACTTTAATACGAATATGTCTACAGTTTCACCATCAAGTATAATATTTGCCCTTGGTTTGTGACAGGTTAAGGAAGTTCTCTTGAATTTATGGCTTGCTAAGGATTTCATATCATAAATAGCTGTGAAATTTTATTACATTCTTTTTCTGTATTTATAGGAGACATTATATGATTTTCTTCCATTACTCCATGACTTTTTTGTTAAACCATATTTACATTCCTGAGATATTTTAAATTCATTACTCAATTTAATTTACCAATATTTTATGTAGAATTTTTTTCATATATGTTCATATTATATCATTCTAAAATTATTTCTTAGTATTTTCTTTGTTCAGTGTTGTTAAGAAGACTAAAATTAGTTGTCTATTTCTCCCTTTGCTTTCAATTATCAGTTTGTATACCAGTCCCACCATCTGATGTTCTTTTGGCCAAGGAGACTTTTATCTATTAATTATTCATGATGTATCCAGATTTGCTATTTCTTTATCAATTTCATTTCTATTTTTCTAGAAAACTGAGTACTTCATTTCATTTTCTCTTAAGATTTTTTAAGTCTCTACTCTCTGTGGTTATGGCCTCTTTTTCATTTTTTACATCTACATAGTTGTCCACTTATTGTTTAAGCCTATTTGAGTTGGGTATTCCACAACTCAAAATTAAAGGCATTCTAACTGACAGAGACAAAGACATAGGGAAATGTGGTGTACGTTCATACCATAGCAGTGAACTCAAGACCTGTCTTCCACAGCACCATGACATCTCCTCTGCTCCTCACCTCGTGTCCTTCAGGACTCAACCAAGCTGATGCCTCCTCCAAGAAGCCTTCCCCAACCAACCCCACCCCAGTGAGCCTGGATGTTTTTCTTTTGCTTCCCTCCATAACACCACTTATCAGTCTGAATGGAAATGATCTGTCTCTCCTATTAACTTGGGCACTCATCCAGAGCAAGGAAACCATATTCATCGTTCATCCCCAGAGGCAGGCAAGTGCCTTGCACATAAAAAGTGCTCAACAAACACTTTCTCAACAAAGTTGTAAATGGAGCAGTGTGGTGCATGTCAGGAAGAGTAGACCAAGGCCAGGCCTGAAGAGAGCACTTTGCCCAGAACATATCGTTCTCAAGCTATAAAAAGATAGCAGCCATGAAAGTACATGCACAGGGGGCTGCATGTGTAAAACCAAAGAGCTCACCCCCTTGGGTAGGCAGCTTGCCCTCTGCCTGTCTGTTGCCTCTTCCTCTGTGTCAGCCTTATTTATACTGGGGACATGGCAGGGTGCCTCCTGGCCAGGAGCCCCTGGCTGGCAAGCTGGGGTGGCCCCTGCTTACTCCAGTTTCTGTCTTCATCCACTCCCCTCCACTTCTCCACCCACCCTCACCCCTGCCATGAGGCAGAGAAATCATGGCAACCATGGAGGATTCTGGGCTTTGGAGCCAAATAGTCTTCAGTGAAGTCTTGCTTCTGCCCCTTCCAGGCCACGCACTCCTGGGCAATTTGCTTCTCCTCTCTGCACCTCAGCTTCCCTCTTCCCCATCCTCAGTCCCAAGATTCCAACATTTGAGCACGCAAGAAGCTGCATGAACTCATTTCTGCTTCCCACTGTAGTCAGCAACTGTATATTCGGCAGTGGGATATGGGCCTTTGTCATTCAGGGCCAATTATCCTTTCTGCTCCTCACATCTCCCTCCACGATCTTATCTGCTGTTCGATCTCCCCTTCCCCCTATTTTTTCTTAAATTCTGTTTTTACTAGGCGGAGGAGGCCCCTGGTTAGGAAAAGCCCAGAAGCAATTTAATGGTACACGTAATCTTTTTGTTGTTGTCTAGCCCTTGGAGGGCAGAAAGCCAGGTGCTTCCATTGCTCCTCCTGGGTAACTCAATTAAAGGAATTAAAAGGCTTCGGTTACATTATTAATTTTGAAGCTGTGTGCTTCTCACTCAGTAAGGACCCAGGAGAGCTTCCAATGCAGATGTTCTGCAGACACTCTACCCCAGACAGTCACACGGCAGATCATCCCTAGAACCCCTCGCCTATTTGCTTAGCATGGAGCAAGACTCTCACACAACTCTCCCTCTCATGTGACATTCACAACAACCCTGTGACTTGGGAAGGACAGATTTCTTTATGTTTCAGGTGCTTTCCCAAGGAACCGAGGACACCAAGCGCCTTTGCCTATGGGGCATACCTAACTGAGGGTAGCACACAGATAGGGAGGAGCTGTCTCATTTTACAAAACTGCTGGTGACCAAAGTGAATGGTCAGGAACCAGTACCCAGGGATAGGGGTACTGGGGGGCTCAGGGTCCCAGGGTCAGTAGGAGCCTGATGTGCAGAGTTGGCAGGATTGTGGTTGTAGATGGCATTTGAGGCATCAGTGGATTTGCAGCTTCACTGGTGGTGAAAAGGCAGTGCTATGACAAAGGAGGGGACCTCCAGCTCCGAGAAACAGCCTGCCAGACCACAGGGGCCTGGATCAGTAGCCTTGGCAGCCAATGTAAGAGCTTCATCCCCAAGCAGTCAGCATAAGATGGTTTATGTTTGGTCTCAAAAGGCCCCTAAATCAAAGTGGCTTAAAACAATACAAATGTCCTTGTGAGTCAGTAGGGAGCTGGGATGGAGCAGGAGAATGCTTTGCCCCATATAGTGGTCACTCAGGGACCCAGGCTGATGCAATTTCCATCTTCCTGTGCTGCCCTCTCTACATGAGGCCCAGGACTCACAGTCTCAGCCGAGGAGAGAGCATGTAGAATTGTGCACCTGCTCTTAAATGCCTCCACCAGGAAGCAGCACATAACCTCTCATTTCATTGGCCAAAGCAAGTCAAACGGCCGTGTGTTATATCAAAGGGTGAAGGCCAGAGTGTAATCCTCTCATATGCCTGAAAGGAAGGGCAGGCTGCATATATTGTTCTTAACTGCTACCATAGTACTACTTGGATGAGCTTGGGCCACCTTACTGGAAGATCCCTTTTGAATGGGATAAAGATGGTACACTCATTGCAAGTTCTCTTTATAAGCTTGGCACACAGCCCACCTGATGGGGCCTGACCACAGCTACAGCTACCTCTGCCCACACAGAGCTCTTTAAGCTTTTGGGGGCCAGCCCTCTGCCATGCTCTTTTCGTCTTGTGTAGGAGAAAGAGCTGAGAAACAAGCCATGCGAAATTTCTCCCGACCTGTGATCCTGAGCAAGATATTTCCTGTTCTGTTCTCTTTCAATACTTCTGATTATTTCCAGGAGGAAAATTGTAGACTGGGGCCACTAGATCTCCCGTGTCTTTCTAACACTTGTTACAAACCTCTGTTTGTAACAAGGAAGACAAAGATCTGTATCTCAGATCCAGGTAATCGTATTTTTTTCTTGTAATATTCATTTTCACAAATACCATCTATTTGAAACAAGAGATACTAGTTTTCAATCTACTTTTTGATGTGTTTCTTTTGAAATACAGTTATTTAAACTTTCAAAAACAGTTAGCTCACAAAAAGCTTTAAGAAAATCATAGTACTTGTTGAATGAGAGTTGGCGCAAGAATGTGAAGGTGTTAAGAGATGACTGAGGTTTGGCAGAGAGGCATCTAGTAACACCTCGTTTTTCCAGTGAGAAAACCACAGCAGAGCGGGATTTGAACTCAAGCAGTCTGGGTCCCTAGTCTGTCTTCTGGATGTTTAACCAGTACTTGCCAGCAGTGTAACCTTAAGCACAAATGATGTGAAGTATATGGGCCTCAGTTTTATCATCTGGGAAATGGGGATAATAATGGTGCTTATCTCAGAGGGTTTATGTGAAGATTAAATGGGTTCGAATATGCACATCTCTTAGAATAGCGCTGATAACTTGATGCTGATTATTTCTGTTATCACTGTTTCCACTATCGGTCTCCACCTCAAGTGCACTTCTCTCCAGCTGCTTTCCTTTTGCAAACCAGGCCTGGGACTGAAGCTCACTAAAAGGAGGCAGTTAAGTCTTGTGGTTTATTCTGTTTTTATTTATTGGAGCAAATGTTTTCCTTGAAAATTAAGTAATTGAGTTAGCGATCACCAAACTAGGCCAAACTGGATCTGGCCTTTCCTGCAATCAGTGACTTCAAAAGCAGTTGTTGCTTAAAAACAGGCAATGTAGCTGTTGGCCCTCTCCTCACTCCCCAGTTCTCTCAATTCATTTCTTTGTTCAGTAATCTATTTCACATTCAGGTGGGAGTGGCTGACTGCCTGGCTGCAGCAGCTCCTCTCTATTAATCTGGGGGGCTGGAGGCAAGCGGGAGGATGAAGTACAGCAAGCTAATTGCTGAGTCAGACATGTGATGTCCCAGACCCTAGAGCAGCCCACGCAGGAGCAGAGACAGATACTGGAGCTGGTGCCGAGGAGCATGTCAATCACAAGGGGATTGGCAATCCACAAGAACAGCTCACAGGCTGGCCTCCCTCATCCTCTCCTATGACTACAGGCTGAGATCAGGCACAGTCTTTCAGGGGCCCAGCCTTCCATTGTTTTCTGCACAAAATCATGTAATGGCTAAAGGGCCTGGACTCCTGAGTCACAAAGTGTGGGGTTGAGTTCTGGCTCATTAGCTGCACAATTCTTAACAAATGACCAAATCTTCCTGAGTCCCTGTTTCTTCATCTGTAAAATGAGGATACTAATATCTACCTTAAAGATTTGCTGTAGAAATAAAATGAGATCACTAATGTAAACTAGTCAGTAGAAAATAGCCTCTGATCCCATTTTATGCTGCTTTGTGTTCATGAGTGTAAAGCTATGAGAAATTGCAATAGGTTAATGAAACAGCTGTTCTTCCATCCACTTTCCTTTAGGTCAAACACTCCTGCCCAAACCAAATTATGACCCTTTTTTTTCCTCACAGATTGCTTTTGTTTTCCTTTTTTGAGTGCTTTTTTTTTTTCATTTTATAATATTGGTGCCCTTAAAATGGCAGTGCTGCTATCACCTTAAGGGAATGATAAATAGTTGACTACTAGATCAATCTTTGGTGCATTTCTTTCCATTATTTTTAGTGCACACACAAGCAGGGTTTCATCTGGCTAGTCTATGACCACATGTCAAACTTTTTTGTTAAACAGTAAATCCGTGGGATATGAATAAATGCTATTCATACAGAATTCAGAGTCTATGTACAAGCAAATTTGGAAAACATCCGGTCGAGCAAAGTTTAAAAAATTTACTTTAGGACCCTTCCAAGCCTTTACTATGCTGATGTGTAAAATAACAGGATAGGATTCAGTGTTTCCCAAACTTGTTTGCCTGTAGAACCCTTTCCGCCAGGTTGGAACACTTGGAAGGGCTGGTGCCTTGTCAAGCTTCTCAAACTTTGCTGTGCACATGGATCCTAGGGCATCTTGTTTAAATGCAGATGCAGATTTGGGAGCTCTGGGATTAGGCTGGACACTCTGTATTTGTGCCAAACGCTCATGGGATGCTGATGCTACTAATCTGAAGACCACACTTGGAGAGTCAAGACCCTAAGGAGCTATCACATGGCACAGATGTTTGGGGAAATTCTCTTAACTGGGAAACAGCAGAAGAATCTAGTCTCAAATCAAAATATGTTTGGGGCAGTGGAAAGAATACTCACCAGGAGTTGGAACATCCAATTCTAGGTGAAACAGAAGAACTGGCCCCAGCTGGGTGAACTTGGATAGGTCATTTCTCTTCTTCAGATCTCGGTTCCCTCATCTGTAAACATGAGTAGGAGATGCTGCACTAGTAATAGTAGCTAGCCCCATAGAGCTGCTGTGAAGATGAAATGAAATTTTGTGAACCAGCACTTAGCACAATCTCCAGCAGTAGGCCAACACTGGTTAGAATGTTAAGCCACCTTCACACTGAAGCTAAAACTTTGTGTTGGAATCACACTTACGGTTGCCAGAACCCTCTTAGTTTTCCACAAAATACATGGATCGGCCGTGTTGACGCAGAATCACCTGCCTTCCCTGCCAACCATTGCCTAGATCGGGTTGAGCAGATGTAGGTTGTCCCATGTACGGACGGACTGTCAGAGGCTGCCCAGAGCCCTGTGCTGAGAAGGATGCTCTCAGGCATGTATGGGAAAGAGCTCCTTGACCAATTAGCCATGTCTGCTATGGGTGTTGAGAGGAACAGCATATGCCACCCACACTCGCTCCCCTGGCCCAGCTCCCCACTTTGCTTACAATCACACAACTTTTATAAAATGATGGCAGCCTCCCTCCTCATGCTCAGCCCACACTTAAAATCTCCTCTTTCTTCAGGGCACAAAGCCAACAGGTAGCCATTTAAGTAGCTATTGACCCCATGCTGCCCTGCCTTCCCCACATTTAAGTCTGGTCGGCGGGCTCAGGCCTATGTTCTAGGACCAAAAGGGGTGACTCTCCTGTAGGGAGGCTTTAAGAGGTCCCCTGAGCCTTAGGTTTTGGCTAATCTCACAGATGTCTGATTGTTCCCAAACTGGCCTTATCACCATTCTCTATTTTACTGGGGTTGAAAGGATCTTCAGGCCACTTCAAACATGGGTAAATCCATCAATGCCATGCTCAGTGACCTCCGTCTTCAACTGCTTCTGCCCCAGCCTATATTGCTCTAGTTCCAAAGGCTCCCACTTCAGTCTAGGCAACTTACCCCCGCATACAGAGAAGTGGTGCTGCATCCTCTTCCTCAGACCAGAAGCCTCTGCATCATCATGGATGCTTTCCTCTCCCTTGCTAACTCATGCCTGGCAAATCCACATCCCATTGCATAATGTTTGGAAATGACAGGTGCCAACGAGGCTAACGTACCTCATATCAACATTCTCAGATTCATAGAGGTGAGCCTGGTGCCTGTGAACTATCCCCATCCCTCCTCCTGGGACCTGATTGATTGGCTCAGGGGTCAGCCTGAACCCCAGTTGGACCATGTAGCCTCCCTTCCATGGGAGTGAGAAGGCTATACAAACTCAAGAGCCGTCATGGCCTTGCTTCCAACCCCCACCTCTCCACTCCTCACACCCCACCTTCCCCACCCCCTAGGCACATGGGGAGGCAGAGGAAGCCAATCTGTAGATACAAAGGAGAATGCAGAAGGTGAAGAAAAGAAAGGAAAGAGGAGAGACAGAGAGCCCTGGCAGTAATGCTCCTCTGCCCAGGGTTCCGTCAAACACCACTGTGCCTTAGTAATAAAGCCCCCGTTCTGCTTAAATCAGCATGTGGGTATTTCTGATTTAAGCAACTACAAAAATTCTAACCACAAGGTCCCCCAACTCTACCATAGTGATATGGCTCAATCTGAGAGTTTGTTTCCTTCTCAACTGGCCCCATCCAGGATACCACCCTTCACACTTAAGATGATTGCAGTAGTCATCTAGTCATCTGATTTGTCACTTTTATAAGATTATTGTTTTTCTAAAATTAATACAAAGGAAATAAACATGAAACATGAATGTATTTTTCCTTCTCAAAGACAGTCCCAATTCCCCATAGTTACATTCTTAACTCCTTTGCTCACTATTCGAAGTTCTTGTAGATTTCAAAAACATGACCAATAGTCACTACTCTTAAAGTAACAAAGAAGATGATACAGCAGATGCTGCAAACTGGCTCATTCAATGCTCATTTCAGCCCCTTCTAGCACCTTCCAATCCTGAAGAGTCTGGAAAGTCAAAGACTGCATTTCCCAGCTTCTAGGGTTCTGGGTGCATTTAGTTTCCACCAATCAGTACATATATGAGGATGATAAGGAACTGAGTCGGATAGCGAGAGAGAGGCAAGGAGCATGTTTCCTCTCCCGCATTCAGAAAGAAAAAGAATGACGGTTCTGGAAGTTCTCTCAGAGAAGTAAGGAAACCCTTAGCCCATATCTTCTCCCTTCTCATTGGCCCACATTAGACCATGTAACCATAACTGCATCCATTGCTGTGGTCAGTGGATATTATGTCGATTAGTGTAGGCCTGAGGCAGAGGTGTCCCTGCTCCTAGAGCCAAGAGTGGGGACATTTCCCTCACCACACATGTGAGCCGTATGGAAGAAGTGGACACTGAGATAAAATCCCAGATGATGACAAATAAAAGAAAGATGTTGGAATGGGAAATACAATGACTACTTCTTCTCTGCTATAGTCTAGGTCCCTCCAGGGCAAGAATCTAGTCCAGTAGTTCTTCCAAAATGCCCTCAGTAATCATTCATGCACACATTTCTGTTTCCACTGGGCTTAAAGTGACATTGGCTAGCAGGTATCTGTCACTTTGTTTTCCTCTTTAGTTCAAATTGCCTCTCATCTGTGGAAGCTATGAAAAGTGGACGGGGCAATCTATGAAAGTGTTAATTAGAACCCAAGTTTGTGAATTCCCTTTGGGGAGTAAAGCATCATCCATATTTTCTAAGTTGGTGACAGTCTAGGAGTTGCTGTCTTCAGTGGAGTTAATGTTCCAAGCATATCTCATTATGATGCCAGCCATGTGCCCTCACTGGAAAATAGAAGTGAATAGCCTCCAGCAGCCCCTACCCTGGGTAAGCTTCTACTTTGATGAGGAAGAGAGTCATCTACCAAATAAACACATGTCATTACTTATATGCTAATTACGAGTGCTCTGAGTGCCAGGAAGGAAAAGCATGGTACTGGAAACACTTTATGCCTCTGTCCTTCCCTGTGAATATCACACTTCACTTCCTTGGCCCAGCCTCCCCCAACACATATCTACCTTAGGCATCATTTCTGAGGCTGCATGGCCAAAGCCATAAATCTGTGCCCTTGTTTAGCGTGGCATGTCCTCTCCCTCTAATCCAATCTCCCCTCTGTGTGTTCTCGGTGCTCGCTGATTCGGTTTGACAGCTATTTAATAAACCGATCTGCTTGCCTTTGACATGAGGCAGAAGTGGTGGGTGTTGAAGAGCTGCGAGGCCCTCGTGGACAAGGAAGCCCTTTCCCACTCAACACTCTTCCAGCTCAGTACAGATAAATTGTGGAGAACTGGAAATTAACCCAAGCTATCTTCTTTTCTTAAGAAAAAAAAATCACTGGAGACCCAAGAAGCAGAGCAAGTACCATAAGTGAAAGAGATGGCAGAAGAAATCACATTTCCTGGCTCTCAGGGCAGGGGTGAACCCAGATCAGGAGCCTGGGAGCCTTCCTTCAATCTAGCTTTTATCACTTCAAAGCAGAAGGTCTTAAAGGAATGCCCTTTATGATGGATTCTGTCTTCAAAAACATGAAAGAAAAGGCATATTTTCTTAAGCCCAGTTGCTGGAAGCCAAGCAATTTCTCCGAGGTGCTTGGACTGCAAATCTCCGTAATCAGGATGCAGTTTAGTGTGGCAGAAACAGCACTGGTTCCACAATCAGCAAACCATACTGGGATTCTGGCTGCCTCTCACAAGCTTTATGACTTTGGGTCATTTTTCTCAGCTCTCTGACCCTCAGTTTCCTTCTTTATAAAATGGACATGCCATTCACCTCACAGGGTGGTCATTAGGATTAGATGAGAAGGCATACAGGAATATTCATGGTTCATAGTAGTTGCTCAAATAATGGTAGCTAATTTTATTGTTTATTGATAGTACTTAAAAAGAAAGCACATCTGCTACCCATTCCATCTCCAAGTAACTATGTATCCCTGTTTTTTATTGGTGTATCATATAGAATATGTTTACTTGCATTGCACTTGCATTGGTGGAGCCCAGGATCTATTTCCGGTAGGTTTTCAGCCTTGATCTTAGGGTGCAATATCATTTCTCACATTCTAATATCTCTTTAAACAAAAAAATGGAAGATGTACAAGCCAGGTCTGGGTTATTTTGAGTAGGAAGTTTAGATCATTGGCTTAAGAGTATGCAGTCTCCCCTGAGAGTGGATATGTCTATCTGGCTGAGCCAGTCAGAGCAGATGTGGTTTCAAGACTAAGTCTAGGTGGGTTCAAAAGCTAAGACTGAGAAGAGCCAAGGGGTTTGAGTCCAAGCTGTTCTTCCTGGACCAACAACGGTTCAAAGTAGAAAGTGAAGTTTGGGTGGCAAAATCCAGGGGGAATGGTTATGCCAACTACGAAGTATGACAATTCCAATTACATGTTCAGGAACTGGGAAAATGATACTGGGTGGTTCCAGGAGGCCAGTGAGCCTGCAGCAAGCTGGACTAGGTTCAGGGCTCCAATTATTATCTGTTCCTCATACACTCTAATTCTAAAAGATAGGCCATGGTTGCTTTGGAGGCTCCTGGGCATCAATGTCAACTCCCTAGGTCAAGACCTTATGTTATCCAACAATTTCTGAAATACCTATATATATTCTTGTTTCCTCATTGCATGGTTATCTGAATAAGTAGCCAAAAGGAAGGACTGGAAAAATTGCTACTGAGTGACTGGGAGAATTACTACCGAGTGACTGGGAAAATTGCTGCTGAGTATGCATGCTGTGGCTCTGCAGAATTATTCCTTCAAGGGACTTGGCCTATACTTCAGTCAATGGTTTCCATGTCTGAGAACAGCCAGGAATTTTGAATTTTCACTGGGGCTGCTGTCCACAGGCATCTGACCATTCATCCTTGTCTTCTTTTGATTGCATATATTAAGCAATGCTTTTGTTTGTTGCCCAACTCTCTCAGCCCTAGGAGCACAAACTTCTGTCAACCACAAACTTCTGTCAACCACCTTCATCTCTCCGTTGGTCTGTCCTCAAGGCCGCCACTCTGCCTTTGCTGCTTATTGCAGTAATTGTGCCCACATTGCTTCTGATAGTTAAGCGCTGCCACCTGCCCTCTAGGATTTTGGGATCCAGCCATCTGCATTGCTCTCAGGAGCTCAGTTTCATATTCACATCTCCCGTTAGAAGCCCTGGTCTATGAAGACAGTCACTACTGAGCTGCATGACAATTCTAGCACATTCTCTGTGCCCTCCTCCCAAACTTGGTCAGTTGGTAAGTTTCCTGGCCTTATGAAATATACCTGTTCTAGCATACCCAATTCTTCGAGGCTTTTGATTCTTTCCTCCCTATCTGCTACGGCAGTTCTGCAGGTGCTCCTTCACTTAGTGGAGGACATCACTTTTCTCAAGCTTCCAATAGCCATTCTAGCAACCCATTAGCCCTGACTTCGGGATCCTTGCCAAGGAGTTAAATCCTAGATACTGGAGAGTTCCCCATACCAATACACTCTTCTTTATCCAACTTTATTTCCTCCTCTTTTGATCCTGCATACGCAGGGCCCGTGCACACTTCCCAGGACCCATCAGTACATACTAGCTAGATCTTAGCTTTAACACTTGCTATTGGTCTTATTGCCAGTAAGTGGGATGGTGTGAGAGGCATTGAGATCCTGAGTGAGGACAAACACTGTTTTGTAATTATTTCACTTGTGCTTTTTGCATGATCTTCAAGCAAGGGGAGGGCTACTATTTTCTAACAAGTAAGAGTGAGCCACTTACACCAAGTGGGTTCAGGGTTATTTAGGCACTCAAGATTTTCATAGCAGATATTTCACACCCAATTATCAGGGTCTCCTTCCTTCCGAACCAGAGTTCTGGCCTTTGGGAGGGAGAACTGCTAGGCTGAGAAGTCAAACTTCTCTTAAACCCACTTCTTATGAACTGGTGATTAATCATCCTGAGCTGGTTATAATCTTCAAAGAATACATGCATGCAGAAACAACCACTTGGTGTCACAGTCTTTGTGGTTACAACTTTTCTCATTCCACTCAAGTTCACCAACTAATGTATTTCCATCCACTGATGTCCTAACCACATCCAGCATCAGTGAAATTTGTAAACATCACACCATGTAATCTGCTAAGGACCGTTCATGCTCCACATCCCACTAAAAATGGGATCTCGTTGACAACCCTGGCTGTTTATCCAGCTTTAAAATCCCATTTTAAATTTCACGTTCTAGGACTAATTGTAGTTCCATCTTCTAGAAACAAATGCTGAAGTGGAAAATTATGTGCAAAAAGTTTACTGGTATATACTCTCAACTATAAACCTGTAAATAAATGAAGAAGGCTGGATTGGAAAGAGGGAGAAGCTAAGCCACAATGATGCTGCAGCTAAGCCTTTAGCTAATTCTATGGGGAGCTTTGAGAAGGAATGGCTCTTCAGAATGTCTTAAAGTGAGGCAAGCAGGGCAGGTCTTGGAATCTCTGCACTGGACAGTCATTTGTTATGGCCCAGCCCTTGCAAGGGAAATGTCTGGGCAAGGCAGTTCCCTGTGACCGAGGGCAATGCTCAGTCGGAAATGCAGGTGTGGGTTATCCCAGCAGCTAGGGAATGGGCATGTCAGTCTTGAAGAGGGCAGCTGAGCAGAGCACCACAGTATCCACTTTGTCATGTAACCAATATCTCACTTAAGATATAACACATTTCTGTCACCCTAGAAAGTTTCTTAGACCATTTGTCATCAACCTCCAGCCACTCAGCCTCCACCAAGACAAAATCACTGCTCTGATTCTATCACCATAGATGAGTTTTGCAAGTTGTTCAACTTCATATAAATGAAATCACAAAGAAAGTAATCTTTTGTATTTGGGATATATCTTTTTTAGATTTAATCAGACTTTTGTGAATGTCAGTTTTTGAAATTTTTAGTAATATTCCATTATACGAATGCACCACAAATTGTTTATCTATTTACCTGTTGGTTGACATGTTAGTTATTTTCAGTTTCTTGCTAGTAAGAATAAAACTGTCATAAACCGTCTTGAACAAATCTTTGTATGAACAAATGTCTTCATTTCTTTCAGATAAATATCTAGGAATGAATTTGTGGCTCACGGAGAACATGTGTTCTCATTTTTGTTGTTTTATTTTGAGTCACTTTAAACTAAGTGACTATTTTTTAAAAATATTAAATGTACTATATACCCTCTATATAATATACCAATAAATTATTTTATTGAGGTATAGTTGACATGCAACAAACGGCTCATATTTAAAATGAGCATTTTCATCATCCTCTCAAAGTTCCCTGTATTCTTTGTAATCACTCCTGTCTATATCCCTATCCATATCCCCCAAGCAACCACTGATCTGTTTTCCCTTACTGTAGTTTGTATTTTCTAGAGTCTTAAATAAATGCAATCATATAATGTGTACTCTTTTGGGAGGATGTTTGTCTTTTTCACTCAACATAATTGTTCTCAGATTCATCAATGTTGTTGTATGTACCAACAGTTCATTCCTTGGGAATGTGGTGGGTTTTTTTTTGTTTGTTTTTTGACAGAGTTTTGCTGTTTTGCCCAGGCTGGAGTGCAATGGCGTGATCTTGGCTCACTGCAATCTCCATCTCCCAGGTTCAAGGGATTCTCCTGCTTCAGCCTCCCAAGTAGCTGGAATTACAGGCACCCACCACCACACCCAGCTAATTTTTGTATTTTTAGTAGAGACAGAGTTTCACCATGCTGGGCAGGCTGGTCTCGAACTCCTGACCTCAGGTGATCCACCCACCTCAGCCTCCCAGGGAATGTGTACTCTTAACAGGTAAAGAACTGATGAACAGTTATCTAAAGTAATTGTCCCCTTTTTCTCTCCCACCAGCAATATATGAGAGCTCAATTTTTCTACATCCAGTTGATATACTTTTGGTATTGTCAGTCTTTGTAATTACAGCCATCTTAGTGATTGTAAAGTGATAACACACTGTAGTTTCTCAATTGTATTTTCCTGATGAATAAAGAGCAGTTTACATATGTTTCTAGACCATTTGCATGTTTGGAAAATGTCTACTCAAGTCTTTAGCTTTTTTATTGTACTGTTTGTCTTTTTATTATGATTTGTAGGTGTTCTTAATATACAAGCATACCTCAGAGATAGTGGGTTTGGTTCTAGATCACCACAATAAAGCAAATATCATAATAAAGCAAGTCACACAAATTTCTTGGTTTTCCAGTGCATATAAAAGTTATGTTTACATTGTAGTCTACTAAGTGTACAACAGCATTCTCTAACAAAACAATTTACATACCTTAATTTAAAAATACTTTATTGCTAAGAAATGCTAACAATCATCTGAGGCTTCAGTTAGTTGTAATCTTTTTTATTTTTGCTTTTATTATTTTAAATAGACATGAAATAATTGTACATACTTATAGGGTACAGTGTGATATTTTAGTACATATATACAATGTATTATGATCAATCAGATAAAAAATTTGAGTCATAATTTTTCTGCTGGTGGAGGGTCTTGCCTCAATATTGATAGCTACTGACTGATCAAGTGACTGTGGCAACTTCTAAAAATAAGACAACAAAGTTTGCTGCATTGATATACTATCCCATTCATGAAAAATTTATCTGTAACATGAGATGCTGTTTGGTAACACTTTACCCACAGTAGAACTTCCATCTAAACTGCAATTAATCCTTTCAAAGTCTGCCACTGGCTTACCAACTTAGTTTTGCATTTTAAATTCTTTGTTGTCATTTTAACAATGTTCACAGAATCTTCATCAGGAGTGGATTCCACATCAAGAAACTACTTTATTTGCTCATCTGTAAGAAGCAACTCCTCATCTGTTCAAGTTTTATCCTGAGACTGCAGCAATTCAGTCACATCTTCAGGCTCCATTTCTAGTTCTAGTTCTCTCGCTAGTTCCACATCTGCAGTTCCTTCCTCCACTTAATTCTTGATCCCCTCAAAATCATCCATGAAACCTGGAATCAACTTCTTCCAAACTCCTGTTAATGTTTTTGATGGTTACTATTAGGTGTCAACTTGATTGGATTGCAGGATGCCTAGATAGCTGGTAAGGTATTGTTTCTGGGTGTGTCTGTGAGGGTGTTGACAAGAGGAGACTGACATTTGAGTCAGTGGACTGTGAGAGGAAGACCCACCCTCAATGTGGGTGGGTCTCATCCAATCGGCTGCCATTGCAGCTAAAACAAAACAGGCAGAAGGTGGGATGAGCTGGCTTGGTGAGTTCTGGCTTTCATCTTTCTCCCATGCTGGATGCCTCCTCCCATTCCTCTTGTCCTTGAACATCAGACTCCAGGTTCTTTGGCCTTTGGACTCTTGGACTTACACCAGTGGTTTGCTGGGGGCTGTCAAACCTTCAGCCACAGACTGAAGGCTGCACTGTTGGCTTCCCTGCTTTTGAGGCTTTTGGACTCAGACTGTGACACTATTGGCTTCTCTCTTCCCCAGCTTGCAGATGACCTATCATGGGCCTTCACTTTGTGATCCTGTGACCCAACTCTCCTTAATAAGCTCCCTTTTATATATACATATATCCTATCAGTTCTACCCCTCTGGAGAACCCTGACTAATACGATGTTGATATTTTGACCTCTTCCCCATGAATCACAAATATTCATGAATCACAAAAATTCTTAATGGCATCTAGAATGGTCAATCTTTTCCAGAAGGTTTCCAATTTACTTTGCCCAGATCCATCAGAAGAAATCACTCTCTATGGCAACTATAGCCTTACAAAATGTATTTCTTAAATAATAAAACTTGAAAGTCAAAATATCTCCTTGGTCCATGGGTTCATTGGTTGCAGATGAATGTTGTGTTAGCAGGTGTGAAAACAACCTTAAAGCCCTTGTACATCTCCATCAGAACTCTTCGGTGGCCAAGTACATTGTCAATGAGCAGTAAGATTTTGAAAATTATATTTTTTTCTGAAGCATAGGTTTCAACATTTGGCCTAAAATATTCAATAAACTATGAAGAGATGTGCTGTGAACAGATGTGCTGTCATCCAGACTTTGCTATGCCATTTCTGGAGCCCAGACACAACAGACTTAGCTTCATTCTTAAGGGTTCTAGGATTTTCAGCATGATAAATGAGGATCGGCTTGAACTTAAAATCACCAGCTGCATTAGCTTCTAACAGGAAAGTCAGCCTGTCCTTTGCAGCTTTGAAGCCAGGCATTGACTTCTCCTCTCTAGCTATGAAAGTCCTAGCTGGCATCTTCCTCTAATATAAAGCTGTTTTGTCTATAACAAGAATCTGTTGTTTAGTGTATGTATCTTCATCAATGATCTTAGCTAGATCTTCTGGATAACTTGTTACAAATTCTACATTAGTACTTGCTGCTTCATTTTGCACTTTTATGTAACAGAGATGGCTTCTTTCCTTAAACCTCATGAACCAATCAACCTCTGCTAGCTTCCAACTTCTGCAGGTTCCTCACCTCTCTCAGCCTTCATAGAAGTGATGAGAGGGCCGGGCGCGGTGGCTCACGCTTGTAATCCCAGCACTTTGGGAGGCCGAGGCAGGCGGATCACGAGGTCAGGAGATTGAGACCACGGTGAAACCCCGTCTCTACTAAAAATACAAAAAAATTAGCCGGGCGTGGTGGCGGGCGCCTGTAGTCCCAGCTACTCAGAGAGGCTGAGGCAGGAGAATGGTGTGAACCCAGGAGGCGGAGCTTGCAGTGAGCCGAGATCGCGCCACTGCACTCCAGCCCGGGCGACAGAGCGAGGCTCCGTCTCAAAAAAAAAAAAAAAAAAAAAAGAAGTGATGAGAGTTAGGGCCTTGCTCTGGATCAGGCTTTGGCTAAAGGGAATGTTGTGGCTGGTTTGATCTGCTATCCAAATCACTCAAAAGTTCTCTATGTCAGCAATAAGACTGTTTCATTTTCTTTTCATGTGTTCACTAGAGTAGCACTTCTAATTTCCTTCAATAGCTTTTCCTTTGTATTCAGAACTTGGCTAACTGTTTGGCACAACAGGCCTAGCTTTGAGCCTATGTTGGCTTTTGAGATGCCTTCCTCCCTAAGTTTAACCTTTTCTAGCTTTTGATTGAAAGTGAGAGAGGTGCAACTCTTCACTTGAACACTTAGAGGCCACTGTAGAGTTACTAATTGACCTAATTTCAATATTTTGTGTCTCAGGGAACAGAGAGGTCAGAAGAGAGGGAGGGAGGGAGAGAGAGAGAGAGAGAGAGAGATGGGGAAACATCTGGTTGGTGGAGAAGTCAAAACACACACATTTATCAATTAAGTTTGCCATCTTATATGGGCACAGTTTGTGGCACCCCAAAGCAATTAGAATGACAATATCAAACATGATTGATCACACAGCACCAAACAGATATAATAATAATAACAATGAAGAAGTGTGAGATACTGCAAGAATTACCAAAATATGACAGAGACACAAAATGAGCACATGCGGTTGGAAGCATGGTGCCAATAGACTTGCTCGATTCAGGGTTGCCACAAACTTTCAATTTGTAAAAATCACATTATCTATGAAAGGCAATACAGCAAAGTGCACTAAAACAAGGTATGCCTGTATTCTGGATGCAAGTCCTTTATTAAGCATACACATTGGGATATTCCTCTGAGTCTTTGGCTTTCATTTCATGTTTTCAAAGGTGTCTTTTAATGAGCAAAATCTTTTAATTTTGATGAAGTCCAAATTATTATTTTTATTCTTTTATTATTAGTGTTTTAGTGTCCTGCTTGTGGAAACCCTGCTCATCCCCAGGTTGTGCAAGTATTCTTTTCTTCCAGAAGCTTTATTGAATTAGCTTTTAAGTCAAGTCACTCTTAATGCCACATATGGCTATTCAAACATAAGAAATCTTTGGTAAAAGTGACCAAGCAATGGAGTACAGAAAATGCGAAGGAGGTGGCAATGGGCAGGGGCTTGAGGACCACAAAAGCAATGTGGTACCCAGCCCAGACAATCAAAAGTCTCCCGATGCCAGGGAAACATCCTCCTCTCTGGCTGTAAACTTGAAGATGCTCTTCTCCATTAGAGCCAGGAAGGCCAGCTTTGCCTTTTAAAAAGGGGACCTGCAAATGGAATTCACACAATGCCATGACCCTTGATGTGCAGTGTGGCAGGCTGTGGCCCGATTCGCTTCCACAAGCACAGCGCACATTCACAGCTGAGAGCTTTCCTCTCCTGCCCTTTCACACCCGCCGCTTCCAGCAAGGCCTCAGCCTCCTCTCCCTAACAATGTTTTGATATGTTGGGCTGAGCCTCTACAAGGGCTTCAGCTCATTTCTGGTTTCTGAACACACTTCTTTGGTCTTGTTTTCAAGGAGGTCAGCTTCAATTCTCTGTGACTCTGGCTTCACTCATTCTCACGTTTCAATATTGAATCCAGGAGGCGGGCTGTACTTACTCTGTATCTCTGTGTCCTGTGGCCTCCAATTCCCTGAAGCTCCTCATTTGGTTTGTATATCTAGATCCCTTTCAGGGTAAGATGAGGAAAGCCTGTACCCTGGAAATTGCCAGCTCCGTCTAAACTCTCTTCACAAGGAATCGGCCCAGCCCTCAGTCCCTTGCTGCCTGGGCCATGATTTGTACCTTGTGGTACCTGAGTCACAGATGATTGGGTCCATGAAAGTCACATGACCAAAGATCACATGATCTGGGAGAACCAATGAGACTGGACAGCAATCTTCCATTGGCCCAATGAAAAGGTAAGATACTCATACGATCAAATTCTTTCCCTTGAGAATTTGAACAAAAATACATGGAAAGAATTTGCCAAAATGCAGTTGAAGGGAAGGCAACATATAGCAAGAAACAGGTTAGGTGGCTGGAAAGTGCCACGTGTAAGTCTAACGAACAGACGAGCAGAGACACTGAGCAAACAGAGGAAGCTGCAAGGTAGAAAGAGCAGAGCACAGAGCAGATAGAGCCAGAGGTATCAGGAGAAGACGCTGGTCCTACGTGTGCCTCTGTCCCCAGATCCCCCAAGCAGACTCCTGCCCTGTTGTGTTCCTACTATCAGCCTTCACAGCTATTAGGTATCTTGTGAGGATCTCTGTTTTCATCACCAAACAAGTTTGACAGAAACAGGAAGAGAAGAGGGGTGAGGCAGTGAAGAAAAACAAAATGAATCAAAGTAAAGTGAAGATGGTGGTTACTGATCACTCCTCAGCATAAACATTTGGGGACATGTTTAACATGACCTCACTCCATTTCCAGCAACACCCTTCCATTCCAACTTGCCTGTGAAGGTCAGTGAGGAGACACCCGCTAGACCTGTGAGGAAGGTAAATGCATTTTCGATGAACTGAAAAATCTGTGTCATTGACGAGTGGCTCCTGCCTTATCCATTTTTTGGATATTTTGAAACCAAATCTTTTAAGTGCTTACTTCAGGGAGTGGAGTGTGGTTGGGCAATGAGAACAGAGGAACTGAATGGTGGCTTTTGAAAATGGCTGTCCGGCTGGGATTATTGGACACTGTATAGCATCTTTGCAAAATTCTTCAGTGTCAATCCTGAGAGTAAAGTGCTTTTTGTAAAAACCACGTATTAAGGGAGTGACATTCTGATAAAGACAGAGGTCACTTTATGCCCACAGAGCAACACCCACAGAAGATGGGTATTTTCTGGATTGTGCTAAAGGAACACAGATCACAGCTACATGGTCTGGATGTAGTCAGCATTCTCACTCAGTTATGTGCACAAGCCAACCACAGGGATGGAGTCAGTGAAGTTTATTACACACACACACACACCCTCTCCTTGAAAATAGAGGACAGATCAGAAAGACAACTAGTTCATAGGAATTAGATATTCAGCAGAAAGCTTACCACTCACTATGGCTACCTCAGCTGACCAGTAAGAAAAATCACAGCAGCAGTGAGCAAGGAGTATTCTATCCTGTCTAGGATACTTTATTTCCTTAGTGTAGGACAAAATGAGGAGAAAGGCTTTAAGGTTAAAGTAAAGGATGGTGTTTGAAGGCACAGGTAGATAACTGAGACCCACAGAATCTTCTTTCTGGGCGTGAAAATTATCCCATACTCAAAGTTTGAGCTGGAAGAAACTTAAGCAAACCTAGTCCAAGTCCCTTGTTTAACAGGTAAGGAAGATGAGACACGGAGAGCTTTATGCAAAAGTAATTATTGGTTCTAAGTTTTGGGGTGGAGATCGTAGATAATGGCATTCTATATAGCACTGAACACATCAGGACAACTACTGTGATAAAAATCCAAACATAGGTAAAGAGCGCAGAGGCCCAAGTCAAGATTGAATGCTAACCAGTGGCTCCCAGCCAAACATAATTAAAATGTTTATTTACTGTGCTTCTGTTTGAAAGTCGATTTCTCAAATTAGTTTTTGTGTGTTCAAAGTGTGTGGAACTGTCAGCAACATTTGTGTCATGGGAAATGTCTCAGCAGTGTAGAATCTTGGACCCCAGCCTTGACCTACTGTCTCACAGGCAGGTCCCCAGGTGATGTGTGCACAGGAGAGTTTGAGCATCCCTGTGTATTCAGTTTTTAGAGCTGCTTTAACAAATTACCACAAGCTTCAGTGGCTTAAAAAAACAGAAATTTATTCCTTTAGTCTGAAATCAGGGTGTCAGCTTCGTCACACTCACTCTGAAGGCTCTAGGGTAGGGGTCCCCAACCCCCAAGCCACAGACTGGTCTGTGGCCTGTTAGGAACCAGGCTACACAGCAGGAGATGAGCAGCAGGTGAGGGAATATTACTGCCTGAGGTCCGCTTCCTGTCAGATCAGCAGGGGCATTAGATTCTCACAGGAACGCAGACCCTATTGTGAACTGCGCATGCGAGGGATCTAGGCTGCGTGCTCCTTATGAGAATCTAATGCCTCATGATCTGTCACTGTCTCCCAGTCCCCACAGAGATGAGACTGTCTAGTTGCAGGAAAACAAGCTCAGGACTCCCACTGATTCTACATTATGGTGAGTTGTATAATTATTTCATTATATATTACAATTTAATAATAATAGAAATAAAGTTCACAATAAATGTAATGCATCTAAATCATTGAAAAGCCATCCCCCTCCAACTCCCTGGTGTGTGGAAAAATTGTCTTCCCTGAAACCAGTACCTGGTGCCAAAATGGTTGGGGACCACTGCTCTAAGCAACAATTCTTCCTTACCTCTTCCAGCTTCTGGTGGCTCCAGCAGTTCCTCAGTTTGTGCTGCATTTTTCCAATCTCTGTATCCATTCTCACTTGGTCTTCTCCGTGTCTCAAATTTCCCTCTGCCTTTCTTTTATATGGACTCTTGTCATTGGATTTAAGGCCTGCCTGGATTATCCAGGATGATCTTATTTTGAGATCCTTAATCACATCTGCAAAGACCCTTTTTCCAAATTAGGGGACATGCACAGGTTCCAGGTGGACATATGTTTTGGGATGCCACCATTGAATTCACTACAGTATTATAGGGGTCAGTGAGGTACACAGTCTCTAAGATTCAAGGGACTGTCACAGGGAAAGAGAAAGGGCTAGATGTCACATTGTGGGAGATGAAGTTCTGCTCTTAAGATTCCCCTACTTGTTATAAATCATTCAGCAAAGTCTTCATGGGCTTTTATTATGGGAGAAAAAGAGTGGAGACAGAAAAGGACAGAGAAATTCTTTCCCAGAGAGCTCCCTGGGTCCTCATGGGAAGAAGTGCACAGAAGACAGTAAATTAATTCGGCTTATCCTGAAAAGCACTGTTCTCTGGCCACGAGATTAAAACCACACAAGCATTAGAAGTTGGTCTAAAACATATCTCTTTTCTGTCAGCAAAACATTCTCCTCTTGCCCTCTCTATCTAGGGCCCCCCTCTTCCTTCCAGCCCTTGCCTCCCCACAGCTGGGTGCTCAGCCACTCCTAGCTGGGGTCAGCTTCAGCCTGGGAGCATATCCTGCAGAAGAGCCTCCTCTGGCTTCCTCCCCATCCCCACGTCTAAGGGCCCGGCCTGTCAGGCTGTCTGGACGAAGGTCTCTCTGCTAATTAGGAGCATTATCACTTTGCCAAGAACACAGACCCAGGAAAAAGCCTCTGTGAAATGTCCTGGACATCAGCGATCCTGACTGCAGGTGGCTGAACTCTGGCATCTGCCTGACAGCATGCTGCCTCGGTGCTAGCAAGACTTGAAAGCTACGGAGTTGTCCCAGTGCTGGGGAAAGGACAGCATCTCCCTTCAGAATCACATGAACCAGTCAAAGGATGATAAAACCCATATAACATAGGTATATAGTTTTTTAATCGTGGTAACATATGCATAAAATAAAATTTTCCATCTTAACCATTTTTCCTTTTTTTTTTTTTTGAGATGGAGTTTCACTCTTCTTGCCCAGGCTGGAGTGCAATGGTGCAGTCTCGGCTCACTGCAACATCCACCACCCAGGTACAAGCGATTCTTCTGCCTCAGCCTCCCAAGTAGCTGGGATTATAGGCCCTGCCACCACACCCAGCTAATTTTTTTTGTATTTTTGGTAGAGATGGGGTTTTGCCATGTTGGCCAGTCTGGTCTCAAACTCCTGACCTCAGGTGATCTGCTCGCCTCTGCTTCCCAAAGTGCTGGGATTACAGGCTTGAGCCACCGTGCCCGGCCCCATCTTAACCATTTTTAAGTGTGCAGTGGCATGAAGTATATACCTACATTCTGTTGTGCAACTACCACCAGCATCCATTGCCAGAACTTTGTCACCTTCCCTAATGGACACGACATACCTACTAAACATAACTTCCCATTCCCTTCTCCCCCCAGCCCCTGGCAACCACCATTCAATCTTCTATCTCTATGAGTTTGACTAAGTACCTCACGTAAGTGCAATCATGTAGTGTTTGTCTTTTTTGTGTCTGGCTTATTTTACTTAGCGTGATGTCCTCGAGGTTTATGTTCTAGCGTGTGTCAGAATTTCTCTCTTTTTTAAGGCTGAATAATACTCAGTTATATGTATAAGCCACATTTTGTTTACCCATTCATCCATTGATGGACACTTAGGTTGCTTAAGGCAAGGATTTTTTAAAATAAATATTTACTTTAAATTCTGAAGTCCCTTCAGCAGGGGGAAGGAAAAGCCTAAAAGGCCTAAAACTGAGCATTGAACAAAAATAAGCATATCTTTGACATCCACTGAAAACAACTTGGCAAATTTGGAAAAGGAAAAAAGAAATCACCTCCTTTTTAACTCTTGCAGAAAGCCCCTGGCTTTTCTAGAATGAAAGGAAATCTGAGAGCTCCAGGAAACTCAGTAGTTTGGTTGGCTGAGTTATGCCATTTGTCCAAAGAGTTAAATGATTCTCAGAGTTAAAAGGCAATAAACTGTATTTGCCATTCAAATGAGACTGAATAATTTGGATGGATTTTTAAGAAGTCTGAAGTGTGCCTCAAGGTCTTGGTACAGTTCTGTGGAGATGACAGGGGTAGGGTAGGGCAGGGGTTTTCTAGAGTTTCCGATTTAGTGAAGTTGGGTCCTCCCTGAAGGGACCTGTGCTGCCTGGTTGTCCCAGGTACATAATTTTAAAAACACTGATTTGAGTATTAAGTGGAAAGTATACTGCCCCTACTATTGTATATCTTGAAAGTTGCTCTAAAATTATTTTCTTAATAAAGTCTTACTTTATTATTTTTCTTGCTTTTGTTAAAACAATCAATACGTTTTGAAAATGTTGGGTTACTGAAATGCTTGTTGATTAGATAATGGACGAAAGGGACGCTATTGTGAAAAGAGAACCAGAGCAGGAATCGGAAGCCGGTTGCCGTGTGAGAGATTTTCTCACTCTAGGGAGACTCTTCAAGCAATCACTATGTCAACAGACACAGGTGTTTCCCTTCCTTCATATGAGGAAGATCAGGGATCAAAACTTATTCGAGAAGCTAAAGAGGCACCATTCGTACCCGTTGGAATAGCAGGTTTTGCAGCAATTGTTGCATATGGATTATACAAACTGAAGAGCAGGGGAAATACTAAAATGTCCATTCATCTGATCCACATGCGTGTGGCAGCCCAAGGCTTTGTTGTAGGAGCAATGACTGTTGGTATGGGCTATTCCATGTATCGGGAATTCTGGGCAAAACCTAAGCCTTAGAAGAAGAGATGCTGTCTTGGTCTTGTTGGAGGAGCTTGCTTTGGTTAGATGTCTCATTATTGAAGTTACCTATTATTATTGGAAATAAACTAATTTGTATGGGTTTAGATGGTAACATGGCATTTTGAATATTGGCTTCCTTTCTTGCAGGCTTGATTTGCCTGGTGACCGAATTACTAGTGACTAGTTTACTAACTAGGTGATTCAGAGAAGTCAGGTTAACTTAAACATGCACTAAACAAGTCACCTAAATGCACTTGATGGTGTTGAAATGTCCACCTCCTTAAATTTTTAAGATGAACTTAGTTCTAAAGAAGATAACAGGCCAATCCTGAAGGTACTCCCAGTTTGCTGCAGAATCTCACATATTTTGGATGTTGTATAAGAGTCCTATTTGCCCCAGTTAATTCAACTTTTGTCTGCCTGTTTTGTGGACTGGCTGGCTCTGTTAGAACTCTGTCCAAAAAGTTCATGGAATATAACTTGTAAAGCTTCCCACAATTGACAATATGTATGCATGTGTTTAAACCAAATCCAGAAAGCTTAAACAATAGAGCTGCATAGTAGTAGTATTTATTAAAGAATCACAACTGTAAACATGAGAATAACTTAAGGATTCTAGTTTAGTTTTTTGTAATTGCAAATTATATTTTTGCTGCTGACATGTTAGAATAATTTTTAAATGTCATCTTGAAATAGAAATATGCATTTTAAGCACTCATGCAAAGGTAAATGAACACTTTTTAAATGTGTGTGTTGCTTATTTTTTCCATAAGAATTGTAAACATTGAACTGAACAAATTACCTATAATGGATTTGATTAATGACTTATGAGCAAGCTGGTTTGGCTAAACAGTATACCCAAACTTATATAATATACAGAAGGCTATTACACTTGTGAAATTCTCTTGTCTAATCTGAATTTACATTCCATGGTGATAACATGGTATATGTGTTTTTATTAAAGTAAGTGACCCATGTCAAAAAAAAAAAAGAAAAGAGAACAAGAGATGTCTTTCATTTAAGCAAAAAGAAAATTATACATTGTATTTATTTACCAATGGATACTTTCATTGCTTAATTTTATTATTAAAAAAATATGTGAAAAGGAAGACTCATAAATGCTAGGACAAATAGTAACTCAAGTAATGGGGATTCCCCAGAGGGTGACTGGCTGGATTCCATCTTGGTGAGAGAGAGACCTGTGGGATAATGTACCATAAGCAAGGGAGGCATGACTTCCGAGTGGCCAGTATGAGTGGTCAGGAGGGTATTGAGTCTCAGACTGATGGGCCCTGGGAATACTAAAACCAGTGCCTTAGCATGCCCATGAGCCTAACTACCCACAGTGGAGCATAAAGCTGGGAAATAGAGCCTCCCCACCCCATCGATCATGCTGTGCTAAATGCACAACCAGACAAACTTAGGCAGTGTAGTTTGCAGGATCCAGAACCTTCTAGGATTTAGATTCCTACAGCTCCATGTAACCTTTTCTCTTCTTCTGTTTCCTCACCTATAAATAGACATGCATAAGCTTACCACCCAGCCTGGTAAATGAACCCAGATTTGCCAAGGGCTTGGCACTTTCTACAGACACCAAAGTACCTAATGACTCTGCCAGCTCTGTACTGAAAAGAAAAATCATTGATGTTATGAAATGGTTCCTGAGGCCCCTTTAGTCGCAGAGTCTGTCTGCAAAGTTCAAAGGGCACATGGGGCCTCCAAACAACATTATGACCATTTCAGCTGGGCCCAAATTGTCTCTTTCAAAGTGGGCTGCCTGGGACCCAGCAGTATCCAGTGGCTAACAGTGCTGACACCAGGAGCTGAGGCTGTTAGCACCTATTTTCCGCCTTCAAAATAAACCAGAAAACTCATGTTCCAGCATGGAATTTTACATAGAGGGTGAATAGTTGGAGGTCTCGCTGGTGGTCGCCTTGAGTTATCAAGTTCCAAAATAAAAGAAGCAGGACAGGAAGGTAAATATTAATCTTGGGAACCTAATCTGAAGACCGCTGATTCTTTCTTCCAAGGGGAATGGAAAGGCATCTCTACCTATGTCTGTCTCCACAGGGTTCAGATTTCTCAAGAAAAATAAAAACCAGAAAGAAGAGTGTCCAAGCTTCAGCCATGGAGGAATGGAACTGCTGTCCTGCAATTGTATTTACACAGTGGGCTCACCGGCTACCAGTGTTTTTCTCTCTGTGACTGATAGAGAGGCTTAAATAAGGCCCCATCATTTGTATTTGTAATTTTAACTTTGCTTATGTGTTCCTTTCATAGTAGTGGCCCCAGTCCATTCTCACATCATTGCTACTTGCTAGAAATAATAATGATAATAATGACATTTACGGCTACCACTTACAGCCCTATTCCTGTCACCTTCCTACAGGCAGTACAAGCATCATCTTGCCAAAGTACATGAGCTAGACCCAGACTGCCTGCTCCACACTGTGGAATCCGAGCCACCTTAGCAAGATTATCATGTGAGTCAACATTGGAAAAAACATGCCAGCGTGTTTAACAGCATTGATAACAGTCTGAGTGTTAACTCTTGGAAAACTTCAATCCACAAAGGGAGTGGCCTTTTGGATGGCATATTATAAAATAACTCCACACTAGAGTAGCCAATCTGACACTGCTGCCAGCCTCTGTCACCCACCCACCAACACACACACCATTGTATTCTCGCCAAACCTCATGCTTTACTCTCAAATTTTCCCTAGCAGGCTACGTTCTATATCTGCTCTTAGGGGTAATGACCAAAACAAAACTAACAGTTAAAAAACTGAAAGCAACATGGGCCGGGGTCAGTGGCTCACACCTGTAATCCCAACATTTTGGGGAGGCCAAGGTGGGTGGATTGCTTGAGTCCAGGAGTTTGAGACCAGCATGGGCAAATAGCAAAACCCTGTCTCTACAAAAAATACAAAATGTGCCGGGGCATGGTGGTGCACGCCTGTAGTCCCAGCTACTCGGGAAGCTGAGGTGGGAGAATGGCATAAACCCAGGAGTTTGAGGCTGCAGTGAGCTATAATTGCACCACTGCACTCCAGCCTGGGAGACAGAGCAAGACCTTATTTTAAAAAAAAAAAGGTGTCCAAAAAAGAGAAGTTTTCTGAGTCCTAGAAATAGGACCCTGTCTTGCGTTTTCCAGCCAAGCACCTGACCCATCTCTCTGTGTTACTCTCTGCTCTTGCCCTACATAGTTGGCGGGAAGACTCCGTCAAAGGGTCAGTCTGTGGTAGATTCTATAAACCACAGCCTGACGGGTCTGAGTGACTGGGCTTTACACTGGAATTTTCTGTGGCAGCCCCTTCGCCCCTATCACCACAGCCTTCCTGCCTGGCAGCTGCAGACAGAATATTCCCAATAGTCAAAGCCCAATAGGACTCCGTTCTCTGAGGCTCTGGTCCTGCCCTGTCTGATTGCCTTAGGGCCAACCAGGAAGGGTTTACTTGGCCAGCTAGGGAGGAACTTTTACAATTAAAAAAAAAAAAAAAAAAGTTGTCAGTGACAAAGCCTTTAGAATTCTGGAGGATTCCTAAGGGTAGCTAATTGGAAAAACCATTTGCCCCCTTTAATGACTCCCCCACCCTTCCCGGCCCCCAGCCTTATCCGAGAGCAGCCACCCTATCTGTAAATGGTGACCATGGAAAATGTACCCTGGCGACTTGGTGTGAAAGATAGGCAAGGCTCCTAAAAAATCTTCTCGGAGGCTTATCACCTTCTTCTGGCTCCACAGCGGGCTCGGGCTCTGGGGCTGGAGGAAACTGCCTGTCTGTGAGCCTAGACAGGGTCTCATCAACAACTGATAAGGCCCTCTGTGAACAAGCAGGCTCTGTGGGGCTTACTCTCCTCTCGAATGCCAGAGACATTTGTAGGAAAATCTACAGGGTCCAACGACCTCCGAGAAGGAGGCCGGGCAAGCCTGCAGTGTCAGCCGTGACGCAAGGCCGCCCTGCCCCCACCTGGGAAGAGAGGAATACCTAGAGGTCATGCCACAGGCCAGGACGCAAATGTCTGATGGCCAGCTGGACCATCCAGGCACTGACAATGCTGGTTTACCAGATGAATTAATCACAAAATAAACTCCAATCTACTCAGACACAAAATAACCAAAAAGCTCCTATCATCAGAATTTCTACAATGACAATGGATATTAAAATGATGCCCCTCATACTGCAAGATCTTGAGGTTCCTTCTAAATCAAACCAGTTAGTTCAACAAAAGACACAGCATTGGGAAGAAAGAAATCAGATTTCATATTTCAGCTCTGCCGTCTGAATATCCATGTAGCATTAGATAAATCAGTTTCCCAGGAAACTGCAAATAAAAATATTTGCCCAGTCTGGCTCTCATTATGTGAAAGAGATTTATAAATAAATGGTAGAACGCTATATAAATAAAGTATTCTTCCGTTAAAAAATACAATATTTAGACTATTTTGTGGCCAGTGCACTTATACACTCTCATTCTTTGAGAATTGCTAATTCCATACTATGCAGACATAAAAAAGGATGAGTTCATGTCCTTTGTAGGGACATAGATGAACCTGGAAACCATCATTCTGAGCAAACTATCGCAAGGACAGAAAACCAAACACCGCATGTTCTCACTCATAGGTGGGAATTGAACAATGAGAACACTTGGACACAGGGTGGGGAACATCACATGCCGAGGCCTGTTGTGGGGTGGGGGGAGGGAGATAGCATTAGGAGATATACCTAATGTAAATGACGAGTTAATGGGTGCAGCACACCAACATGGCACATGTATACATATGTAACAAACCTGCACGTTGTGCACATGTACCCTAGAACTTAAAGTATAATAATAAAAATAAATAAATACAAAGAAAATTGCTAATTCCAATTTAGCATGGTGAATTCGGTGGGGAAAATGTGCACTGAGTTCCTGTGCACTCTAAGGACACGAAGAGAAGATACAGTTCTCATACAAAGAACTGCAATGTCAGGCAGAGACATGTGCCATAATACAGGTACAAACATATGGGGAAACCTGGGGAAGACTGCTGAAAAAGTCTTGTGGAGAAAGTATGGTCTGAGCAGATGCGAGTGAAGGGATGGCTTTGACCAGGCAGAGCATGAGCAAAACCACAGCACAGGGCAGGCCAGCAGGGCAGGCAGTGGTTGGGTTGGACTGCACTGAAAGGTGTATGGAAGATAATGAAGGGTGGTAGGCAGGGACCAGGCAGATGGGCTCTGAATGCCAGGCTGAAGATCTTGGATTGTATTAGGTAGCGTGGAGAGCATGAGACATAGGACAGATTGGAGGTGGGAAAACCAGCCTCAGGGAACCAGGTGGAAAGTGACAGTGCGAGTAGACAGAAGGAGATGCTCAAAAGAAGCTTGGGCTATGAGTTAAATCTCTGATAATCCAAATAGGTACCATTCTTCTTCCTTTCTGATAAATAGGAGGTTACTGTACTCAGCATGCATTTCTTTGCCTGCAAAGTTCCTCAGCCTCACTGTCTGTCTTGGGCCACTTTACTATTTCAGGTGAAATTGATTTCCTATTCTGGTTCTACATCAAGATATCACACTGGGAGAGAGGGGGAAATGGTTAAAGAATGTAAAAAGAAAAGTAGAGTAAAACAGGCAAATGATTAAAAAAATTAAGATTTGTATTCCTACAGAAGGAAATAAGTTTACTGTACAAAATTTAGAAATCATAATTAAAGTGTAAGAAATGAAAATCACATGTATCCAGAGATACCTACTATTAATACTTTAGTGGATAGCCTTCCAGTATTTTTTCTGTGTGTATGTGTTGTAATATATATTTCTGTGTGCATATAGTTTAAAAAATAGGTCAAGGACTGTTATAGTACTACTTATGTGATCACTGCCTAGTGCACGGCACATATGGAAACTTAACAAATATTTATTAAAGTAATTGACTACATGAATAACTGAAGACATTGTTTTATAAACTGATTTTTCACTTAATTACATTGTATATTGTGGACACCTTTCCATGTATTAAAATGGTCTTTTAATGGCTACATGATACTCCATGTCTGCATTTACCATGCTTTAATTACCCAAGCATTATATGGTTGGGTACTTATTTTAAACAACACTGTGTTAAAAATTCTTATAGTTAAAGATGAACATTTATAATAATTTTCTTAGAAAAAATACTAAGGGAAGATTTGCTATAGCAAAGAGTGTGCACATTTTCAAGACTTTTGATATCTGGTGCTGGCTTTTGATATTTTACCCTTGCTGAGTTGCCCTTTAAACACATGTATCACGTTGCTTCCCATATCAGTAGATGTAGACTTTTTTCTCCAACATAACAGACTGACAGACGACAGATGTTATTTTTCCCTTAATCTTTGCCCATTTGATGGGTTAAAAAAAGTATATCATTCTAATTTTCACTTATTTGGTTACTGTGATCTCAAATTTATTTTATTTCTTTTTTTTTCCTGGTCTTTAGTTATACTTCAGAGAGGGGTAGATTTGTTTGCTGTCTTATTCAGTTCAGGCTGCTATAACAAATATACCATAGACAAGGTGGTTTGAACAACAGACATTTATTTCTCACAGTTCTGAGGACTGGGAAGTCCAAGATCAAGGTGCCAGCATACCTGAAGTCTAGTGAGGGCCATTTTCTGTCTGCAAGTGGCTATCTTCTTGCTGTGTCTTCACGTGATAGAGGGGAGAGAGAGAAGGGCAAGCTCTTTCATGTCTCTTTTTACAAGAGCACTAATCCCACATGAGGGCTCCACCCTCAGGACCTAATTTCCTCCTAAAGGCCTCATCTCCAAATGCCATTACATTGGGGATTAGGATGTCAACATGTGAATTTTGGGGACACAAATATTCAGTCCATAGCACTTGCTTGTATCTTTTAATTATCTTTCTATGTTCTTGTTTATTTGTAAAGAATTACATACATTAAGAATATGAACCTTCTTCAAAAATACCATAAACGCTTTTTTCCAGTTTGTCATTTTGTTTGTAGGTTGTTGTCTCTTTGCTATACAGTTTTAAATTTTTAAATTTTTATGCATTGAATTCATTGATCTTTCCTTTATGATTTCTGCCTGTGACATCATGCCTTAAAAGGCCTTCCCCACCCTAAGATTCAGTGTTTGCAGCAACTGCATAGGATATAAATATGGCAAATAAAGAGAATTGACAATATAATGCAAAAAACTTAAGACTAGATATCAAACAATTCAGATATTAAAAGTATCTCCATCATACCCACCATGGAGAACTTCTGGGAGACTGCTTTCTCTTCTGCTTTCAACCTCCAGCCACTCTTCTGGGCTGTCTCCCTCCACTCCACCATCCTAGTCCTCCCTTTCCTATTCCAGGACCAGCTAGCTCTCTTCCTTCTGGGGATTGCCCTGGGAACCCAAGCTTCAGCTTGTGAGGCAGAGTAGTTCATTACTCTCTGCCTTACTAGGCCCTTGGGCCATGCTCTTTGGGATTTTTCTTCACTAAGGTGATCTCTTAAGTCATTGCATAAGACAATGAGAGATTTCCCCCCACAAATTCTTCTGCCAATTTTGAAATTAACCTTTGCTTCCCAGAAGCACAGCCAGATGTATTTTCTGGTGCTTATTTGATGAGCCAACAGATGGTCCTGTGGGCACAACTGTGCCTTGGGTTTAGCTTGGAAATAAACTTTACAGAAACACATTTGGCCAACTTTGTACTTTTTCCAGTGAGGGTAGTAAGAACTAAAGAGTATTGATTTGTACATCAACACCTATTTTCAAAGGAGGCAGAGGAAAGCTGTGGAGGTGATTTAGACAAGCCTCAACTCCATTTCTACAAGTGGAGGAGGGGAGGAGTAGAGAGCTGATTGTATCATTTTTTGTTTGTTTGTTTGTTTTTCTGAACTGGTCTTGTCACCTAAGCAAAAGTTGACAGTTTCCTCTCAGGGGCCCTTTATGTCATTACCAACTCACCCCTACCTCCATTAGAAAAACGTTAGCAGAATTCGAAAATGCTGTGCAGACATGACCTCACAGGCTGTCAGATATAGGGCCTCATTTTAGGTTCGATGATTTTTTTTTTCCTTTCTTGTCTTGCCACATGAGAAAGCTGCTTTTAGAATGCATGGGACAGAACTGTCTGCTACTTCTTATTAGTGTAACTTCTAAGAGACCTGAGAAAACATGATTACAGCCATTGTTCAAACAAAGAAAAACAGGGATCTAAAAACAGTAAAAACAGTGGTTTGGACCACATTAACTGCCTTTTAAAAAACACATGCCAATAGAGGGCGAAGAAAATCAATCAGTAAGATGGCTGCTAAAAATGTTTTAAATGAAAAATGCGTAACTATATACAGCCCATGTCTTCCTAGCTTTTTAAATTGAGCATTTTCCTGCCTTTGGTTCCATAGTTAATGCCATTCCCCAGCTGTGCTTTTGCGATTAGGAAGGAAAGAAGTGTGGGACTAGTTGAGGCCAATGTGGAAAGCAGGATTATTGTAGATGATAAATCAGAGGTCTATGAGTTTTTCCTATATTTTGCAGTAATCTTTCTTGGGAGAAAAACACACATTTTTCTGCAATTTGTTTATCAGTTTTTCTTTTGAAAATAAATGATTTGACATTTAAGAATTGCAAAAGAATTCCTATGGGAAGAACCACAGGCTAGAAATAGATAATGTTGGATGTGGAACTCTGCAAGACGCTATAAAAAATTGTTTAATGGGATTCATAAGGATTTGCTAATTGGACTGGGAATTTGTGAGAGAGAGGAGTTGATAACTCTGAAGTGATTTGGAAAAGAATATTATGTCAGCATTATAATAAAATGAAAAAAATGGGTCAACATAAAATGATTTTAAAGACCATCAGTTGTGCATATACTTAAGTGGATGCTATTTTTGACAACAGTTGCTATTATTTTACTTTAATAGATATGTATAAATTACCTCAAAAGTCCTTTATCAAGTGTCTGGAGTGAGTGTACAGTGTGAGTATTTAATTTTGGCATATTTACATATAAGAGTGTGTAGGAGGAGGTGTATATGATAAGACAAACAGCAGTGTGTCTTCATTCAAAATAAATGCCTTAGATTTTGGCTGGATTTTACAACAAAACCTAATACTTTAAAAATATACTAGAAGTGGACTTCTGGCACAAAATGATGTTGGCTCATAGCTCTGTATTTAGTGTCTTCTAACTTCACAATAAATGGGCATACAAAAAAAAGAGATAAAATGTAGAATGATACTGTATTTACTGTATTTTGTACCACCACTGACTCAGAGATTCCAGTTTTACCACCCAGAACACTGGGCATAAGTCTTTCCTTCAATGATCGGACACAGCTGAACTACTGTTCCCATCTGCTTATAAACCTCTCTGATCTAATGACATCTTCTTACAGTCAACGAGCGAATGCCAGGTAGAAAACTTTCATTTGAGCATTGTACATGGGGTTAGTAACCACCAAGAGAAACTTATTATAGGCATGTGCAGACATAGGAAGAAAGTTGATAGCCATGGGAATTATGCTTGTTCATGCATTCCATCACTATCAGACAGGTGAACATCAGATGTAGGAATAGATGCCATCTTAATAGAAAGACACATTAATTAAAAGCCTGGGTATTAGATTGGAAACTGCAAATCAGTTAGCTTACAGCTACAGATCTGAAAAGTGAATTCAACCACTACATAAGTAGAGTCAAAGAGGGGCCAAAGGTAATTCACATACCCAATATCTGGAAAGATTTCACCTTTCTTACCCCTCTTATTCATTAAACAAATGTCCATTTAACCTCCATTGCCTTTCAGGTAATAAAAAAAAAGGAAAAATAACAACGTAACAAAGACTCAGAAGAAAAGTATAGGATTAGGAAATATTTACTGCAAGATTTAGAAAACAATTTCAGAAAACTAATTGGTTTATTTAGAAGAGTGCAAATAGAAATAATCTCAATAAATAGGTGCAAAAATCTGAAAATAAGAGAATAAAATGAGATTAAAAGGTAACAAAATGAGAACTGACTACAGAGAAAAACATACAATGCAAATTGAAAGTCAGTAGACAGACAGAATAGGGAATGGCAAATCATTATGATTTACAAAGGAGAGGCCTGAATTGTACATAACCAGAAATGCTACACAAAGAAATAATGAAATATATCATCTAATACAACTTTTCTGAGCTGAAGAAAGACCTGGAGACTTGATGAACTCACTACATTCCAGATAAAAGTTATTGAAAATTGACCCACACTTGTAAACCTCTTGGCAAAACACTTGAATTGCAAAAATAAAGAAAATGTTCCCGTTTGCAGGAGGGAAAACCAGTTTCCTATGATGGAACAAGAACCAGGGTAGCCTCAGACATCTCTACAGGTTGAATTTGCATCTCTATATGCTAGATGTCAGTGAAGCTACACCTACATTAAAAAAAAAATGTGTTGTCTTTGACACTGTGGTTCAGGGTTTTTGTTTTGTTTTGTTTTGTTTTTTTCAGAAAACAGAGGCAAGTATTCAAACTGTCATGAGAATAAGATGTGGCCAAAATTAAATGTGGTTCTATCTCTCATAACAAGTCTTAGAATGATGCATCACACCAGCTGTCTGGGAACAAATGTATTTTGTTGGCATGGGAACAAAATAATTAGTCTGAATTTTGTAAATAAACTGAGGTTATTAAAATTACTCAAAACAAACCAGAATAATAACCATTAAACATGAAAGTCAATAGAAGTCTTTGAATTAGAAAAAAAAGATGTGTTATAACCTAAGAATTTTATACCTAGCTAAGTTGGCTTTCATGTATGACCACCAAAGGTAAATTTTCAGAGTCAAGCGTTCAAAATATTATATGACATATATTTTTAAAGAATAATTGGTTGAAGACATACTAAAACCATTTAAGAGTTGAAAGAAAATTAGGTGATTAAGTATTTAGATGTGATAGCATAATTAAAATAGAGATGCGCAAGCAGAGGAAAGAAAACAATAAAGACAAGTGCTGAAATCAATGAAATTGAAAAGAAGAAAACAACAGAGAATATTAATAAAACCAAAAGTTAGTTCTTTGAAATAATGATTATTTTGGAAAATCTATAGACAGACTGACAAAGGAAAAAATAGAAATGATGTTAATTACCACCATCAGAAACGAAAGAGGGAGTAACAATACAAACATTATATACGTTAAAGAAATAATATGGGAATACTGCAATAACCCTATGAGTAAAAGTTCAGCAACTTAGATAAAATGGCCTAATTCCTTGAAAGCCACAAGCTGTCAAAACTCACCCACAAAGAGATAGGTAATATGACTAATCCTATACATAGTAATGAAATTGGGTAGTTTAAACCCTTCCTCAAATGAAAGCTCCAGGCTTACATAATTTCACTGGTAAATTCTAACATTTAAAGAAGTAATAGTACTTCTTTAAATACACATTTTTTTTCCACGAGTCATTTCATGCAGCCAACAGTAACCTGATATCAAACCAGACAAAGATAACACACAAAAAAAAGAAAACTAAGGACATGTATCCCTAATGAATATAGGCAAAAAAAGCCCTCAACAAAGCACTCTCAAATCAATTCCAGCAAATTATTAAGGGATTAATACATTACCAGTAGGGTATTTTTTTCTTGTATGTTCCTCCAATGAAACAAGTGAGTTTTATTTTAGAAATACAAAGCTAGGTTAACATTCAAAAATCAATCAATGTAATCTACCATACAAACCTACTAAAGAATGAAAATTACATGATCATACATAAACTGCTGCATAAAAAGCATTTGATAAGATTAAACACACAAAAAAATCCTAAGACTAATAAATGAGTTTAATAAGATCACAGGATAAAAGGTTAACATACACAAATCAATTGTATTTCCATATATTAGAAACAACAATTGGAAACTGAAAAAAAAATGCCATTTAAATAGTTTAAATGAAAGAGAAATACTTAGGTATAAAACTAACAAAACATGTGCAGGAACTGTATATTGAAAACTGCCAAATCCTTCTGAAATATCGAGGAAGACCTATATAAATGGAGACACTTACCATATTCATGAATTGGAACACTCAGCACAGTCAAGATGCCCATTCTCTCCAAATTGATCTGTAAGTTTAGCTCCATTGCAATCAAAATCTCTGGGGGATTTTTGTATATATAGATGGGCTGACGCTAAAATTAATATAGAAAGGCAAATGAACTAGAAAAACCAAAGCAATTTTGAAAAAGAAGAATAAAGGTGGAGGACTCACACAGAAAAATAGACCCATATAAACATGGTCGATTTATTTATTTTTATTTTTTGAGATGGGGTCTTGCTCTGTCACCCAGGCTGGAGTGCAGTGGCACAATCTCAACTCACTGCAACCTCTGCCTCCTGGGTTCAAGCAATTCTCCCACAATTTACACAGATTTATACATGTGTTAAAATTCATAGATTTTCTCCAAAAAAAGTTAATTTTACAGTACTATTAATTTTATTCAATGTTAAAAATTAAAACACTAGCAGGTACTATGCAAATGAATTAATAAATAAAATTTGTACATTGTTTTCTAAGTTTAGAATGCAGGCATGTTTCAATGTTCGAATATCTCTAAGTGTAATTCATTTACATTAATTTAAAAATAAAAATGCTTAAAATATATGTGATAAAATGTAAAACCCATTCTTCATAAAATTCTTAATAAATATAATCACTCTTAAAAATAGTAATAAACTTATTTAAAGAGACAAGGAATATCCACTTAAAATCAACAACAAATATTTTATATAGCAATGAACAAGAGTCATGTCTCTCCAAGTTAGAAATAAGATGATAGAGCCTAAGTGAGAGAGTGAGACCCTGTCTCAAAAAAGAAAAGAAGAAAGAAAAAGAAAGAAAGAGAGAGAGAGAGAAGAAAGAAAGAGAGAAAGAAAGAAAGAAAAGAAAAGAAAAGAAAGAAAGGAAAGAAAGAAGGAAAGGAAGGAAGGAAGGAAGGAAGGAGATAGGTTTGTTGTTATCAGGATCATTAATATTGTACTCAACAGCACAGCCTGCCAAAGGTTGGGTTTTCCGAAAGCAGATGTCAAGGCAGGACTTGGGGTAGAAGATGTTCATTATGGATCAAAACCTGTGAAGGGCAGGAGTGGGAAGCAAGACTTCTTAAAGAAAGAAGTTCGACTGTGACTCAGCCCAGCAAAGCCTTGGCCAAGCTGATGGTAGCTCTGGAGCAAGTGTTCCTTGCCTGGCCTTTCTACCCCATCTTACTTGGAGAGCCATTACGAGATGCCAAGGAGGGTTTCCTCTGAGTGAGCTGGCCCACCCTGGAGGAGTCCTCACCAGCTGGAGACACTTTACTGACTGCACTCTCTGCAGCTGCACAGCAGGGGGGTTCTGGGTGGTACCTTTCTTAGTCTACAACAGGAACTATCCCACTTTTTTAGTAAGGAGCCATATAGCAAATATTTTAGGTTTTGCTGGCCAAGAGACAGCATGGAAGATATAAAGAAAGTTCTTCATAAAAACCAATTTGAAATGTGAAAATGATTCATGGGTCATGCAAAAAGATCAGACAGACGGATTTGGACTGTGCCTCATAGTTTACCAATCCCTGATCTACTTACTACACAGCCATTGCAATAAGAAGAAATAACAATCATAGAAACTGAAAAGAGGAGGAAAAATGATTACTTCTGATGACATGACTTCCAGAAAAACCCAAGGAATTTATTCAACTATTAAAATTCAGAAATATGGATAACTATAGAATAATGTAATACCACTAAACATGAACCTTAATTCATTTAAAGCTAGTGGTTCTCAAATTTTTAATTTTAAATCAAATTTTAAACTACATCTTCTGGAAGATTTTCAAATGCAGATTCTGGGATCCCACCCCAGATTTTCTAATTCAAGAGTTGTGTGCTAGAGGTCCCAAGAATCTGCAACAAGCCCCAGTTGATCCTAACATCAGTGTTCCATAATTTAAGAAGTTCTGTTTTAATTCTTTATAGTAATCTCCTCTAAATGGATGTTTCTTAAACTTTGAGAATTTTAAATACCTGTGAGAATTATATAAAAGTTATGAATCCCCCCAAATTTACCTATTTATCAGGGAAACAAATCTTCTTAATGCAACGTAATCTTTAGAGGATAGGTGTTAGCATAGCTTCACTTGAATAGAGGACTTAGGCTAAATAAAAATACTGAATTATATTTGCTCAAATTTTGAAAATCAGTTGGGAGAAGCTGGGGTAGGAGCAGTAAAATAAAATAGAGAATTAATGCCCAGTGGTTGAGTTCAAGTCTTTTTGTGTAGACAAGTTTGAGTTTTCTGGAGGCAGCTTCTCCTACTTTTTCTCCTCAACATCCTCCGTCATGCCACCACCATTCATAACCACATTTGTATCTCCATCCCATCTTATGCCTTGCAATTACTTTCCCAGGATTGTTTGCATTTTAAAAGAAATCTCTGGAAAAAGCTAATGAACTACTGAAAAGGATTAAGTTCCAATGGTAGAGCTTGGAAGAGAGAGATGAGTGCATATCTCACAGGCAAGGGCACCTTGTCAATGCTTTTTAAATTCCAGCGTACAGGTGGGTCTACATTCTCCCTGTTCTACCTATTTTAAGGCCAAGCATGATCCAGTTTGCAAAATTTTTCTCCTTGGACTAAATGGAATCCCATTTGAAACTGCAATGATCCAGCTCATGGATGTTGACTTCCGATGAGATAATGCATATAGAGCAGAAAATGCAATTTTAAGCAGTTAGGACATATTCAATAAATGTTAGGTGCTATTATTTTGGATGTTGTTGATTCAACTGAACATCAGTTCAGCAGCCTACATTTAGATGTAGATCATATTCTTGGTGGTTACCCAATTTTGATGGAGACAGGTATTCTGGTGTTAGGGCACAGAATTCATACTCCATGGAACTCGTGGTCTAGAAGGGGAGAGGGCCAGTAAACACATAGGAGCTGGGCAGTGACAGGTGCTCTACTGGGGGATTATTCTACTGACAGGGTGGCCCAAGGAGAGAATGGACAACTCAGCCTACAAGGAGTCGTCGGGGAATTTGTCATCAGAATAATAGAGCTGGTTTTCTGACATAATACAGGATTACATTTAATTGTCAAATAAATTATACTATAATTTATTACTTTTAAGGAGCAAAGAGGTAAAGATTATTTTGAAATTGTACATTCAAACAAGGCCTTGGTGAAACACACAAGCACTGTGATTTCCAACTTTGGGGATTTTATAAAGGACTAACACTTCAAATAAAATCAAGGCATAACCATCAGCTTGACAAATTTTAATCATGCCAAATAAGGGTTAAAAGGAAAAAAAAAGCAACCATAACTTATTTCCACTACTTTAGTAAAAATAAATAACATTTTAATTCTAAAAGTATAATGTTAGAATAAAAGAGAGTCTAGTAAATCGACTAGATTAAGCTTTTTGAAGAATTCATCATGTTTTTCTCACTTTTCCCCAGAGGAAAACCTCCTTGGGAGCTGGCACAGGCTTTGAGCCACCACCTGGGAAGGCTGGTCAGTGATGCAACAAGAGAGGCAAGGGCTGCAGTCTGAGTTCTAGGCTCCAGCCCTGGCTCTTCACCTGGTGTCTGTGTGGCTTTGGACAATGACACTGAATTCTCTCTTGGTCTCGGTGCACTTATCTTTCCCCACAGCTACCTCTTAAAGCTGTAGGGAGGTGCAGAAAAGATTATATAAGTGAAATTATGTTGTTAACTGCTATTTTAATTCAACGGGTGATTAAGAAGAGGTAGCATATTGCTAAGTCTGAACAGGTAGCTCATATTTGGACAGCCTAAGGGGAGGCTGGAGTATAGTTCAGCCTGAGCTCCATGTACCTGGGGGCGTATTTGACCAGTGGGCAGGTGCTCCAGGGCAAGGAGTAAGTGACAAATACAACTGGAAATTTTCACTGGGGGCAGAAAGTCAGGGGAAAGGCTTTGGACTTTATCCTAAAAATAATGGGAAACATTGAAATGATGGGAAGATTGATGAGAGTAAAATGACAAAAAGAGAGTTTTAATGTCAGTATAATGTATTTTTAAATATGTAAAGGGACATTTGGATTTTTTATTATTATTACTTGGGACTGTGTTCACATAATCTCACAGTTGACTGAACACTCCCCTTTGACCTCTCCCTCCTTGGGGACCAACTCAGGTTTAATTGAAGCTTTTGTCTCTATCTCTGCCTTTGACAGCTGGGAGAGTAGCAGGGGTTTGGCTAATTAGTATTTAACTGTTCGCTAATGTTCCTGTGGGTTTGTCAATCACAATCTAGTTTAAAATGGATTCAGACTTTTCAAAATCATGAAAAAGGATACTGTGTTAGAGCTGATTCCGTTTTTTGAAAGGATTAAGGCAAGAATCAAATCTACCTTTATAATCTTTTCAGTCACATCTACCAACAAAATGATATTTTGAATTGGAAATGTGCTGCAATCATGTTTAGATGCAGGGGCTATGGAATGAGAGTTAAAAATGAGCTGAAAGGTCTCCATCCGTTGAGACCTGAGATCTTAGATCTTCATTTAAAGTAACCCACCAGGGACATACTTCTCTTTGCTTCCCAGGTGGCTTTAGAGACATGAGGAGATAAACCTCAATATGCTAGAGTAAGCCCCTGAAGTTTACTATTAATAAAAGATATCATTGAACATAATTGCCTACTTTCATTCATTCAGGCAGTTAGTCATTCAATGAATATTTACTTTTTTGGTGTCAAGCAGTGAACTAATGCTGAGAATAGAGATGGAAAGATCTTGCCTCTAAGGAAGCTGACGTTTTATTACCTACTGGGCACAATGTCCAATGTTTGGGAGATAGGTACATGAAAGCCAGTCCCCACCATTATGCATGTAATATCCATGTAGCGAAAAAGCACATGTATCCCTTGAATCTAAAATTTTAACAAAGAAGAAGCTGGCCAGGCGTGGTGGCTCACACCTGTAATCCCAACACTTTGGGAGGCCAAGGTGGGGGGATCACCTGAGGTCAGGAGTTTGAGGCCAGCCTGGTCAATGGTGAAACCCCATCTCTACTAAAAATACAAAAATTAGTTGGGCGTGGTGGCAGGTGCCTTTAATCCCAGCTACTTGGGTGGCTGAGGCAGGAGAATTGCTTGAACCTGGGAGGCGGAGGTTGCAGCAAGCTGAGATCAAGCCACTGCACTCTAGCCTGGGCAACAGAGCAAGACTCCATCTCAAAAAAAAAAAAAAAAGAAGAAGAAGAAGCAGCAGCTAACATTTTAGAGGGGAGACGGGCATCTAAACAATTATCATACTGTGCAATATAATGTACGTGTCTTATGCAACGCAACGTCTTAATAAGGTTCAGCATGGGGCAACAGGAGCACAGAAGAAAGATGTGTCCTGAGACAGCTGTTTAGCAAAGACTGCAAAGAGGAGGTAGCACTTCGACTGGGTCATGAAGGATGACTGGGAGTTTCCCAGATGAAAAGTGGAGGCAGAGAATTCTAGGCAGAGGGAACAGCATTTTCAAAAGCCTAAAACAAAATGGAAGACCACAGGTATTTTATATGTCATGTTCAGGAATTTAGATTTATATTATACTAGAGCAATATGTCAAATCATGCCACTTAACTGGCTGTGTGATATTAAATTAATTACCTGAGCTTTCTGAAACAGGATTCTCATCTGGAATAGGGGCAACCAAACATCAAAGTGCTAGCATACTGTCTGACACAGAGAAGGTGCTTGAGTCCTATTGCATATAAAAGTAGCTTAAACAAAATAGGCATTTATAACTCTTCCACATACAACAGTACAGAAGCGGGGAGCCCAGAGCCAATATGGCAGCATTGAAGACCTCAGGGACCCTGTCTCCATTATTCTAGACTATGGATGCACTCTTCAGGATATCCTCATATCCAAAGTGGTTATTAGAGCTCTCTAGCAGCAAGAAGAGAGGGCACAGGAGAGAACTTATCAACTAGAGCAACTATAAGCTCTTAGCAGCCTTTCTGGAACCTCCCTCCCACCACCACCACACCTTAACCCTTCCATCTCATCATATCAGCTTTTGCATGGACGTACTTTGCTTCAGGAAGCCTGGGGTATAGAGTCTTTTAGGGGGGTACATTTCCATACCAAAACAAACCAGGGCTTTGCAATTAAGAAAAAAGGAGAGCATGAACATTGGGGGACCACTTAAAGTCACTGCCATAGTGCTCAACAAATGTTGGTTTATTTAATCTCTTGGCAAGTCAGCACAGTTTAAAAGCAAAAGATGAGTTTTGAAGTCAAATCCACCTGGGTTCATACCCCAGATCTGGCACTCATTCACTATATAAACTTAGGCAAGTTACTTTTAGCTCTCTGAGCTTCAAGTTTATCAACTATAAAATGAAGGCAAGAATGCTGATCTCTCAAGTCATAGAACACCTGGCACATGGATGGTATGCAGTAGAGAAGGGTTCTCTCTAGGCTTCCACCGCTCTCTCCCAATCCAGCAGAAGCCGAGGGCATCAGGCCTAAGTCCAGCTCATCCATCAGCTGTGCTTCGTTGTCTGTGGGAGAGAGACACCAGAGTCAGGATCTTATGAGTGAACCAAACCAAAGTCAGATGGAGAGTTCCGTTTAGGCATCTGAAGGAGGCAGGCAGAGAAGGATCAAGGTGTAAGTCATGAGGATGCAAACCAGAGAAACAAGATCATAGCAAGAGGGTATGGGAGACACAATCTAGAGACATTCCCACAACTAGAGGAGCAGGATGTGATGTCCCATTGGGGGAGGGAACTCTAATTTGGAAATACTAATGGGGAATTATTAAGTACTAGATTATGTAAAGTAAAGCTTGGACCCTGTGAGAAATGGACATGGTCTTAAATAAAATTCTTAGGCATGTGGTCTGTTTGGGAGAGGGCTGAAGGACCCAAGCACAAATGCATCTAATAGTGGTATCTAGGGTTTAGTGACCTTTGAAGAAGTCTGCAAAAAGCATGGAAAATGAGCAATTTACTTCATGAACATCTTAGTCCCTCGTATTTCACTGTGAGAAACAGAAACCCATACATACTAAGTAATTCAAATAAAAGGGAAGTTTACGGAGTAGATACAACTGGCAAGCTCATAGACATACAAGACCAGAACAGACATGGATAGGTCTCTGGGAACACAAGGGGCCTGGACATTGTCAGGCGGGATGAAGGCTGCCTCTTACTCATTCTGCTTCTCTCTACCCACCTGCTTCCTCTGCTGCTTCTCTTGGCACATTGGCCTTTTCTGGTTACTCATAGCTTGTGAGCTATTTCTTAACCCCAACTCTTTGCACCATTCCATTGCCATGGTGATGACTGAAGCTCTGACTCCACAAGTCTCTTAAGTTTAAATGTTCACATCTTACAATATAATTTCCAAGCCTTTAGCTAAATCCTAGAGGTTGAAAATCTTCTTAACTTGGCCAGGCATCATGGCTCATACCTGTAGTCCTAGCACTTTGGGAGGCTGAGGCAGGTGGATCACCTGAGGTCAGGAGTTTGAGACCAGCCTGACCAACATGGAGAAACCCCTCTCTACTAAAAATACAAAATTAGCTGGGCGTGGTGGCACATGCCTGTAATCCCAGCTACTCGGGAGTCTGAGGAAAGAGAATCTCTTGAACCCGGGAGGTGGATGTTGTGGTGAGCCAAGATCGCGCCTTTGCACTCCAGCCTGGGCAACATGAGGCTGGGTGCAGTGGCTCATGCCTGTAACCCCAGCACTTTGGGAGGCCTTGTCTCTAAAAGAAAAAAAAAAAAAAGAAAAAAAGAAAATCTTCTTAACTCAGATTAAAGATTGGCTCTCCTGAGTCAGCTTTCTACTCCTCATCTAATCACCTGGGGCTAGAGAATAGAGCAGGGTCTCATAGTTCTGTGGAGAGCCACATTCCTTTTTGTCCTAAAGTCCTTATATATATATAAGGAGTAAGATCCTATTCCTATTCCTTTTACTCCTAAAGTTCTTATATGTATAAAGAGTAAGATCCTATTCCTTTTTCTCCTAAAGTCCTTATATGTATAAAGAGTAAGATCAAGACTTAACGTTACAGTTGCATAGCTAAGATGTGTCCAATAGCAGCACTGCACCCAACCACAATCACAAGGACTATTACCATCACCACCACCCATGGAGTCACCAGTGTGATTCCCTCCATCACTACAACACCCACAGCACAACCACTATTACAGCAACCACTAGTACCATCACCACCACCTCCATCATCATTACCACCATCATCAACATCACCACTTACAATCACCACAATCACTCTCACTACTACCCTCCCCACCACAATCATCTGTCACTATTATCATCACCAGCACCATTACCACCACTAATACCACTTCCTCCATTTCTGAAATCATCCACACCTCTAATATTGCCACCACCACCCCTACCAACACCATCCCCTACCAACACAATTACCACCACCACCTCCATCATCATCACTACCACCATCCAACTATCTATGCTACCATCACCATTATCACTACTACCAAGATCGTCTCCATCACCGCTATCATCACCGTCACCACCTTCCTCATAACCATCACAAGCCCCCTTTATAATTACCATCATTGTCACCACCAGCACCATCAATCTCAATTACCTCCATTAGTACCATCACCATCGCAATAACCTCCACTATTTCACCTCACATCCCTCATAATTATCACCACTCTCACCATTACTACCACCACTACCACCACCTTGAACACTAACATCATTACTATTAACACCACCTTTGCCATCACTATTGCCATATCTACCACCACCTCCATTATCACTACCTCCATCATCACTACTATCTCCACCATCATCACTACCACCAGGCATCTCTGCTACCACTACCTATGAAAAGGTAGGCTGGAAAACAAGATTTCTACTATGGGTAAACTAATCTTGAAGAGAGAGGAGGTGGAAGTCAGATGGGTGCCTGTGAATTTTCTAAGTACATCAATGTCAATAATTTTTTATAGTTATCTAGTCCTGAAAACTTAGCATCATCTTGTCCTCCATATCCAATCAGTCACTGAGTACCATACACAGTCATTTCTGATTTGTCTACATCGCTTCCTATTTTTCTATTTCTGCTGCCACCACCCCTCATTTCACAAATGGATGATCACAATTTTTTCCTAGCTGGCTCTCTGCCTCCAGTCTACCTACTCTCAAAGCATTTTTCATGTCCTGCCAAATTAATCTTTCTAAAATCTTGATTTCATTGCTTTTTTGCTTTGCTCAAAATCTATTGGCCAAATTTTCCCATCTAGAACGAGAAGCTCTAGATCCAGATTCCTTTGCCAGCCCTATTTCCTGTGACTCTCCTCCTGGAACTTTGGGCTCCTGCTAGGTTGGTGTCCTCATTAGTCTTTCAAACCTAGCATGGTCACACCTATCTCCACACCACAACTCAAACATGTCCTCTATTTGGTCTGTCTTCTACAATCCTGTTTCTATACACATTCTACTTCTTTCTCAAAGCTTGACTTAAAATGGGGAGATTTATGTTAAAGAATCCAAAGCAGCAGATTTGTAGGATGAACAATTCTAGAGATCTAATACACAGCATGAAGATTATGGTTAATAAAATTGTATTGTATTTGAGACTTTTGTTAAATAAGTAGATTTTAGCTGCTCTTGTCACAGATGTACACACATACGAGTAACTATGTGAGATGATAAATATATTAATTTGCTTCACTATAAGTGAACATTTTACTATCTAAATGTATTCCATACCGTCATATTGTAAACCTCAAATATAAACAATAAAATGTATTTAAAAACAGCCAAACAAACAAACCTGGGCTTAAATAATACATGTATTAAATTTAAGGGATTCCTCTTAAGCATATTAGGGGACTCAGCTTCACGATTACAGACAAAGTCCCCACGTTAGACTCTTTATCTCTTGAGTCCTAAGATGATTAAAAATCAATAAAGACATAAGCCTGTAGCAGCCAAGAGAATGGGAGGATACTCACCAACAAGACAGGAAGTAAATGGAGAAGCATTAGTGGCTTGCAGCAGAACAGAAGAAAGAGCAGCCTTGAGAAAGCTCCAGGAATTTGAAAGCAGCAGAACCATGTAACCCCTGGACACAGAGTCAATGCACTCAAGAATGGAAACAAGGAGCAGGGCCAAAAACCAGGGAGAGTGAGAGGACTATCAACGAAATAGTAAACACCTCCACTCTTGCACAAAGCTCAGGCCAACAGGCATTTATTCCCAGTCAAAACACAAGGGCATTTTTCTAAAAAAAAAAAAAAAAAACAAAGAAAAAAAGAAAAAGAGGATAACCACAGGATACTGCTGTGGTTTGAACGTGGCCCTCGAAGTTCATGTGTTGAAAGCTTAATCCCCAATGCATCAATATTAAGAGGTGATTCGGTTATGAGGTCTTCACCCTCATGAATGGAGTTAAACTGTTACTGTGGAAGTGGTTAGTTATCAAGGAAGTGAACTCCCAATAAAAGGATGAGTTCAGCCCTATTTCCTCTTCTGTCTCCTCTGGATGCCTCCTTGCCATGAGATTCCTCCAGCCCCATTAAGATGCAACGAGAAGGACTTCATCAGACGTGGCCCCTCCATCTTGAACTTCTCTGCCTCCAGATTCACAAGCCAAATAAACTTCTGTGGTATTCTGTTACAGCAGCAAAAATATTCTAAGACAATACCTAAGGTGAATTAAGGCAGCTCCTATAGATGTTAGCACCTAAAAGTAATGCAGTCCTCATTCTGGCTTTAGGGAGGCCATCAACATGGTGATTAGCTCCTCATCTGCTCACCTTAAAAAGATGCCTGCCAGTTCAGCAGGCCAAATCCAGAGAATTCCTCATTAGGCTTCCCATTTCCCATTCTTAAATACCAATAAACACTCAAAGGCATCCCGACAGTTTAGGAAAAATAGCAGTTTGAAAGAGAAAGCCCAAGAGAAACTGAATAGGAGCATCGTTCAAGTTCAGTGATCTGTTTTTAAGAAAAAAATCTAATTAGTAGGCACACTGGGATTTAAAGAGCTATTTAATCCATAGATCAAGAATAGGAAACAATCAAAGAAATGACTAGGGTATATAAGACATTCATTTTGGAAATTAAAAATATGATTGCTGAAATAAATATCTTAATAGAAGAGTTGGGGAGCAGAGATCTAGAAAACCTCTCAGAGCATAAAAGGAAAAAGTTGAAGGGATACTAACTATGAGCAATAAAAATAAGAGATAATAGGAGCATCAAACCAGGAAGTCCAACACCCAACCAACAGAAGTGCAAAATGAAAGATGCCAAATGAATTCAGAGGAGACAATTGTCAAAGAAACAACCAAAGACATTTTCCAGAGCTAAAGGGAGAAGTGAATTTCAAATTGAAAATACAAAATAGATGCAATAAAAACGACTTGCACCTAGACATATTATTGCTAAAAATGATTCTTTTCATTTATAAAGTCTTTATAAAACACATTAAAATAAAACTGAAGTTTACAGGAAAAGAAGTGGAGGTTTAAACATAACATAGTTATGTATAATTTTGATATGTAGGTATAAATTTGATATATAATATATAAAGAATATATCTTATATAAAATACATTATATATAATTATATATTATATATTTATATTATGTTTTTATTGTATTATATATTTATAATTTATTATATATTATATTTATTATATTTCTATATTATATATTAT